>NC_133121.1:67794276-68108707 GCF_033568475.1 Henckelia pumila
AACTTATTTTCAGTTGAGCGGTTTTCTCTGAGGCTATGCTTTGCATGATTCATCCTTGCTTGTGTTTTTGTTCTGTTTCATTTTGTTTTGCATAACTTGCTCGAGGGCGAGCAAGGTTCAAGTGTGGGGGTATTTGATAGTTGTGTTTTTGTTTCATTTGTTAGTATCATTTTAGTGTCGTTTAGCATGCATTTATATGTTTTATTTTAGCATTTTGTTCATTTTGCATTTTCAGTGTTTGCATGATGGGATTCTTGTTTTTATGGTTAGGTCGCTTATTTTGCGGACTAAGAAGGAACCCCGGAGGAACGGAAGTTTGAAGAAAAAGAAAAGGGTCGGGAATTTTCTGGGAAGCATCTCTCGCTCGATCTACAGAAGTATGCGGATCGAGCGAGCGCACACATTATGAAGACAGTAGGATGATGAAGTTGGTCTTGCTCGATCCGCAGGAGTTTACCGATCGAGCGAGACCCATTTTCCGCAAGACAGTAGCATCTGCATATTTCTCTCGCTCGATCCGCAGAATGTTGTAGATCGAGCGAGAGCCGTGTTTCGGAAAAAAATTTTATTTTTGGAAACTTTGTTAATTTAGTTCCTAGCCTTTATTAGACTTTTATTCTGTTTTTATTAACTTTTATCAGACGTTTTTTGGGAGGATTGGAGGCTAGGGTTGGTTCTTGAAGATTAATTCCTAAGTTTTCTTCTTTTCTTTGAATTTTTATGAATTTTATTATGAATTGTGTTGGCTAGTTTTTAATACTTGGTTAAGGAAGACGAAGCCCTTGATTAATTTACTCGTGAGATTTTTGTTTTACAGAGTTTGATTATTGTTGAGTATCAAGTATTATTCTGATTTATTTCATGATTTTATGTTTGATTATTAGATTGATCACCTGATAATTCTTATATATAATCTAATGCTAAATTGGATTTTGAATTCGTAATTGTTCGAATTATCTGATTTGCGAAGCAACTACAATTAATAATCGTCCGCTTGTGAGATTAGGAATTGTAGTGATAATAATTGACTAGGCTAAATTCATCCGCTTGTGTATGAGTTGTCTAGATTTATCAGTTTTACTAGTTTGCATGCTATCGTGAGTTTAAATCTAATCGCTTGTATTGGGTTGATTCATTGATAAGGGATATCTTAGAACGCTTGTGTCTAGTTAACTAAGATTAAGGTAAAACAGGAATTTAATTTCCAATGATGAATATTCAACGTGATTAAAGATTTTTAGATAATCGATGATCGAACGAATGAAATCAAGGGTGTAGTTGACCGAAACCAAGTCTCGTCTCCTATTGAATTTCTTCAATCTTTATTTAATTTTGCATGCTAGTGAATTTTAGTTGCTTAAATTTCTTAATAGTTAATCCAAACTTGAAAACCCCCCTATTTTATTTATTTAGAACACTTTTAAATTTACCCTTCCTCGTGGGAACGATCCCTACTCACACTACTACATTTTTAGTGATTATCTGATTGAGTTGGGTAATTTGGGCGTACACGATAAGCGAGACCAGCCATCCTGAGAAATGACATGACCAAGGAACACAACTTGGTCAATCCAGAAGTCACACTTACTCAGCTTCGCGTACAACTGTCTCTCCCTCAAGACCTGCAGTACATCATAGAGATGGTAGGCATGCTCATCCATGCTACGAGAATACACCAAAATGTCATCGATGAACACCACCACGAACTTATCCAGAAATTCGCGGAAAACTCTGTTCATCAGATCCATAAAAACAGCTGGAGCATTCGTCAAACCAAACGACATCACTAGAAACTCATAGTGTCCATACCGCGTACGAAATGCTGTCTTAGGAACATCCTCTTGTCGAACTCGCAACTGATGATACCCAGACCGAAGATCAATCTTCGAATAGATAGAAGTACCCTGCAACTGATCAAAGAGATAATCTATCCACGGAAGAGGATACTTATTCTTCACTGTCACCTAATTCAACTGACGGCAGTCAATACACAACCGTATCGAACCATCCTTCTTCTTGACAAACAGTACTGGGGCTCCCCATGGCGAAACTCTAGGTCGAATATAACCCTTATCAAGAAGATCTTTCAATTGCTTCTGCAGCTTTTTCATTTCTGACGGTGCCAATCGGTAAGGAGTTCTTGAAATCGGTGTATTCCATGGCACTAACTCAATGCCAAACTCAATCTCCCTTACTGGTGGCAAACCTGGAATCTCCTTCGGAAACACATCTGGAAAGTCACGAACCACTGGTATCTCTTGGATATCTGGCTCTCCTAAGGATGCGTCAATGACGTAGATATGGTAGCCTTCCCTGCCAGACTCTAAAGCACGCCGGGCCTTCAGAGCTGAAACCACTGGAATCGGGGGTCGCGCTCTCTCACCATATAAATACCATGACTCATCATCCTCTGGACAAAACTGAACAAACCTCTGATAGCAATCCACTATTGCTCGGTAGGTAGTCAATAGATCTATCCCAATGATGCAATCGAAATCCTCCATCGCTAGAATCATCAGGTTAGCACTAACCTGCTGTCCCTCAAAATCTAGAACACAACCCACAACTAGACGCTTGGCTAACACCTCACTCCCCATAGGAGTAGAAACCACTAGCAACACGTCTAAAGGAATAAACGGCAATCTATACTTCTTAGCAAAACGTGTTGAGACAAAAGAATGCGATGCACCGGTATCAATTAAAACATATGCAGGAAAACCACATAAACTACAGATACCTGCAATCATCCGGTCACTGTCAGCCTCTGCCTGCTCCTGGTTAAGCGCAAAGACCTGAACCTGGGTACGTGGCCTCAAAGAAGAATGACCCCGAGAAGGAGTCTGAGTAGGCTATCTCTGAGACTGCTGCGGCTGCTGGCGCTGCTGCGAATACTGCTGCTGGAAAGGTGGCTGCTGATACTGAGGTGGCTGGACAGATGCCTGAGAACCTTCGGAACCACTCGCTGTTCCAATCAGCATCGGGCAATCTCTCTTCATGTGACCCTCCTGGCCACACTGGAAACACGCATTGGTCGATCGACCACACTGTCCTGGCGGATGCCTGCGTCGGCACTGACGACAATGGTTCGGCCTTTGGCCACCAAATTTATGCACTCCACCAGATCCAGAGGAAGAAGAAGAAGTACCTCCTGGCTTCTTGAAAGACGGTCCTCTCGGACCCAAAGGACTAGAGCTCGCTGGCCTGGAAGAAGAAGAGTAAAGTCCCCTGTTCCTCCGAATACTGTCCTTGGCCTGGCGACAACGGTCCACCAAATCCTCGTAAGTCCCATCGCCGCCCACTGCAACCATCCGATGAATATCAGGATTCAAACCCTGAAGGAAATGATCAAACTTCGCCATAGAACTATCAGCAATATGAGGACAAAAAGGTAGCAGATCAAAGAACTTTTGCTGGTACTCCTCGATCGTCATCGTCCCCTGACGCAAACTCAACAACTCACTGGCTTTTGCCTGACGAAGAGCTAGAAGAAAATAAAATCTCTGATAAGCAGTACGAAACTCAACCCAAGTAGCTGCACCTCTAGCTGCTATGAATGGTGCGGAAATATATCTCCACCACTTCCTCGCTCTGCCCTCAAGCATAAAGGCAAGAATCTCCATCCTATCCTCAGTCGTGCAACGGAACTCCTGGAAGCACTGCTCCATCCTCTCCATCCAATCCTCCGCCACTTCGGCTGTCTCACCACCCGTCAAAGGCTTCGGGCTAACCTCCTTGAATCTATGCATGCTCACTTGCCTGCGCTCCTCGGGCTGTCCCCGATGTCTACGATCATCCGGATCGCCTCAACGACCGCCGTCTATGCTACCGTGGCTCTCATCGTAATCTGCCATCTGTTACATAAGAACAGATAATTACTTAATCCGCTTTACAATATTCCCAGTGCAATGCGTCGCTCTGATACAAAAAATGTAGTGACCCAACCTGGATCCACTACCTAATCAGAGTTATAGTAAAAGCGCACGCAATAAAAGCTTAAAGCGTAAAGAGCGGATAATTAAAATACAACAAATCCAATCGGCAGAATACAACCGACGCTAACATAAGTGTATAAGTACTGTTATACAACCAAATCGAAGGTTCAGGGTAAATAAATCTCTACCCTCTACAACCTCGCACTCTCCAAAGCTCAATCCTGCTGAGAGCCGCCTGGACCGTCCAGCCTCAAACCTGCCCCGCCACAAGGTACACAATACCCAAACACAGGGGCGTGAGCTAAAACGCTCAATACGAAGCAATGATATAAATACAAATATGCGCACACAGATGATTTAAAACTCAAGTGAAAAAACTTGCTCATGGCGTCGAGAATATACAGTACCGGCTAAAGAGCTACTCCGCGGGGTACTCGTATACTCCATATCAGGGCTGAGCCAACCCTATCCTGAACCGAATCCAAAACAGGATACAAGCCTCATATGGAAACTGTCATACCTGACTCGAGTCCAAAATGAGATCATTGTTCCCTATGGAGACTGTCAATGATTCACATCTCTCCGGATATAGTCACACGTAAAATCATTTATGTGCTAAGACGGTAAGCATGCTAAAACACGATAAAGCATATAGCACATACTCATGCAACATACAAGCAAATATATCATGCCGGCTATCTCGGTCAGTACTTACGTACCTCTAACACTGCTGGTCAAACCTAGCTCTGCTGGTATAGACTCCAAGCCTACTAGTCCAGTCTACTAGCTGCTACAATGCAAATATTCATGCATCAACAATTAAGCTCTAAAAGCCTTAATTAAGCTATTGCATACTCCTAAATATTTTTAGGATGCCAAAGCTATACCTGCGTCCTTCATTAGCCCTTTGCTGTCGATAGCCTCAAAACTAGGCCATAGCTCCGCGACGACGTCTAGATCACTAAGCCACTTCCGGATTATCGATTGGACGCCTAGATCTCCCTAGATCTGAGTTAGAAGGCTTAAGAATCAGAGAGAAGAGAGGGAATTGTTGTGAGAAATGAGCATCTCGAACCCTATATTTATAAGCGACGTTCGGAACCTCCGAACCCGGTTCGGACCGTCCGAACACGATCAGAAACTCCGATCGGACCTTTGAAGCTTCCGATCGCTCAATATTACGTCAGCCATGACGTCACCTTGTTGACGTAAGCGATTACGTGTGCCCTGGTCCAGATCGGAGCTTCCGATCTCGCCGACGGAGCGTCCGATCTCGATCGGAGCCTCCGATCCTGGCACGGATCTTCTGATCCACTTCGGATCGTCCGAACTCCTCTTTGGATCGTCCGATCCTGCTGAACCAATTCAACTAATTCGAGTGCTCTGAATCCATTTTTGAAGTCCGTTATCCCAACAGGAACTTACTTAATCGTATTTTACTTAATCTAAACATGATCACGTGATTAATTACTCATTAATCACTAATTAGAAATGTGGGTTACTACAATGTCAGACACTGTCTGACTATGTTAGAATATATTTCCTACTCCAACTCTAAAATAAGAGTACCCAAAGCCCTAAAATAGAGCCACGTGGGCGAAGGAGAGGAAGTTGGTGCGAGTCTCAAATGAGCTCCTCGGCTCTCTATATATAAGCGAGGGTTCGGGCCGTCCGATCACACCTTGGAGCATCCGATCTGCTTTGGGCCGTCCGATCGCCGCATCGGATCGTCCGATCTCTACCACGTGTCAATCCAAACTAGGGATGCAAACGAACCGAACCTGTTTGTGAGCTTTACGAGCTCGCTCGATAAATATTTGATTCGTATTCGAGCTTATCGAACTCGAGCCGAATTCGAATATGTTCGAACTTTTTTTCGAGCCGAGCTCGAGCCGAAATTACTCTGTTCGATAGTTCGCGAATAGTTTGCGAGCCTTAATATTTAATTAATATAATATAATTATATAATAAATATATATTCATTTCGAATTTTTTCGAACATTTCGAGCTTTTCAAACCATAATATCATAATAGTTCACGAATAGGTTCGAATATTTCGAACTCAACTCGAACTCGAACTTCATTTCGAGGCGAGCTCGAGCCAAAATATTTGAAATTCTCAAACTTCGAATCGAGCTCGAACTCGAATATACTCTTATCGAGCCAAATTAGAACCTTAAAATTTTACCATTATTCGGCTCGATTGGGTTCGTTTGCACCCCTAATCCAAATTCATGCAACCATGCACCTGTCCAATACACTGTTCGGAAGGTCCGAACTACCTCTTCGGATCGTCCGAAGTCACCCCTATGACGTCACTGATAGTTTTGTTTTTGTTGCATTTGTTAGTATCATTTTTGTTGTTGTTTTGCATTAGTTGCATGTTTTATTTAAGCATTTTGTTCGTATTGCATTTTCTGTGTTTGCATGATGGGATTCTTGTTTTTGTGGTTAGGTCGCTTATTTTGCGGGCTAAGATGGACCTCGGAGGAACGGAGATTTGAAGCAAGGGAAATTCAAGTTAATTTCTGGAAATGCTCTCTCGCTCGATCCGCAAGAGTATGCAGATCGAGCGAGCACTTATATTATGAAGACAGTAGGAAGACAATTCTCTCTCGCTCGATCCGCAGGAGTTTGCAGATCGAGCGAGGCCCTTTTTACGCGAGGTAGAGAGTTACGCATTTTCACGCCGCTCGATCCGCCGAATGTTGCAGATCGAGCGGGCGTCGTGATTCCGGAAAAAAAATATATTTTTGGAAACTTTGTTAATTTAGTTCCTAGCATTTATTAGAATATTATTCCATTTTAGTAGGATTTTTATCAGATTTGTGGAGACACATTGGAGGCTAGGTTTTTCTTCTTGAATTCTTAATTCTAGTTTTCTTCTTTTTCTTTGAATATTGTGAATTTTGCTATGAATCGTTGTAACTAAACTCTTTTACTTGGTTGAGGGAGACGAACCCTTAGTATATTTTATTTATGAGATTTGATTTGTAGTGTTTTAATCTTTATTAAGTATCAATTTTTGATCTGTTTTATTTTATGTTTGTATGCGAGATTTTTGGATTTGCTATCTTAGGATTTTGTATTTCAAGCGATAGCTAAATTAGAATTCAAATCCGTAATTGTTTGAATAACATAATTTGCGAAGAAACTACGTGTGATAATTTCTGCTGTTGAATTTATTATCTCGTAGGATCAATTATTGGATAGGCTAAATATAACCACTGGTGTTGTGTTGTCTAGTTTCGTTAGTTTTACTAGTTTGAATGCTACCATGGATTTAAATCTAGATTGCTGTTATCGGGTTGGTCCATTGGTAAGGGTTAGTTAAGAATGTTGTTTTCTAATTAACTAATATTACGGTGAAACAGGAATTGAATTTTCAATGACGAATATTTAATAAGATTAATTATTTTAGAGAATCGATGATTGAATGAATGAATATCAAGGGTGTAGTCGACCGATACCAAGTCTCATCTCGTATTGAATTTCTCCAGTCTTTTATTTAAATTTTGCATGCTAGTGAATTTTAATTGCTTAAAGTTTTTAGTAGTTAATCCAAACTTGAAAACCCCCATTTATTTTATTTAGAACACATTGAATTTACCTTTCCTCGTGGGAACGATCCCTACTCACACTACTACATTTTCAGTGATTATCTGCTTGAGTTGGTAATTTGGGCGTTACACGATAAGCGCTATCAAATTTTGGCGCCGTTGCCGGGGAACGGTGTTAATTTTTTTGTGTTCTTTTATTTTGTTTTATTTTGCTTTATTCTGTTATTCTCACTCTGTTTTTTTTTTTTCTTTTCTATGGTTCTAGCTTTCTCTAGTTCATGCTTTCAGGTGATCTTGTTGAAGAGGATTTTTTCTACGATCCAAAGATCGAAAGAACTTTGCATAGGCGAAGGCAAGAACTCCGTAGGCAACAACAAGAAGCCGCGGCTAGAGCTTCTTTTCCAGAAGAAGAGATGGCTGCTAATGCTAACCTAAGTCTCAGACAATTGGGCACTCCTGATCCCAATCAACAACCTCTATGCATTACTTTTCCTACATTAAAAAATAATGCTACTTTTGAACTTAAATCTGGTTTAATTCACTTACTACCTGCTTTTCATGGTCTTGCAGGTAAAGACCCGAACAAACACTTGATGGAATTCCACGTGGTTTGCACTAGTATGAAACCCCATGGAGTGATGGAGGAGCAGATTCAACTGAGGGCCTTTCCTTTCTCTTTGAAGAGTGCTGCTAAGGATTGGATATACTACCTTCCCTCTGGCTCTATCACCACGTGGACGGAGATGAAAATGATCTTTCTGGATAAATTTTTTCCAGCCTCTCGAGCTGCGAACATTCGGAAAAAAATTTATGGCGTCAAGCAATATTCAGGGGAATCACTGCACGAATATTGGGAGCGGTTCAAGAAGCTTTGCGCTAGTTGTCCGCAACACCAGATAAGTGAAAACCAGTTGATTCAATTATGCTATGAAGGTTTGTTGCCTCATGACAGGAGCATGTTGGATGCGGCGAGTGGAGGTGTTTTCATGGACAAAACGCCGGTACAATCACGGAATTTGATTGAAAATATGGCTGCCAATTCTCAATAATTTGGCACCATAAGGAATGATCATCCACCACGAAAGAACAACGAGGTAAATGTTTCTTCCCTTGAACATCAACTAATTGAATTGACGGCTCTTGTGCGTCAGATGGCTGTAGGGAATGGACAGACTGCGAAGGCATGTGGCATCTGCGCTGCAATAGGACACGCCACTGATATGTGTCCTACACTTCAAGAGGACTCAGTTGAACAGGTAAACGCTACTGGCGGATTTCCTGGACCACCACAATGGAAGTATGATCCTTATTCCAACACATTCAATCCTGGTTGGAAGGATCATCCAAATCTAAGATATGGGAATCCTCAAGAAAGTCAATCGGGGCCTCAAGCACCACCACATAATCAAACTCATAGGCTTCCGTATCCTCAACAGCAACAGCAGAGACCTCAGATACCAACTCCAGGTGAGTTTCTCGAAAATATAGTTAAGGAACTTTCCACTAACACTACATCTTTTCAACAGGACACCCGGGCAAGTATACAAAACTTAACCACTCAAATGGGACAGCTAGATACAACAATCAACAAGCTGGAATCACAAAATTCCAGCAGTTTGCCATCTCAAACTGTGGTGAACCCAAGAGAGAACGCAAGTGCGATAACTTTAAGGAATGGGAAGGAGTTGAAAATGAAGGAGAAATAAGTTGAGGTTGAGCCCAAAGAGAAGCTGAAAGAAGAAGAAGAGCAAAAGGTAAGTGAAGAAAAATCATCCAAGGATGATTCGCCAAGAGGTAAGTTTCCTCCTTTATCTGAATATAAGCCTGTTGCCCCTTTTCCCTTAGCACTTAAGGACTCTAGAAAAGGTGAGGGGATTAAGGAGCTCTATGAAACTTTTCATAGATGTGAGGTCAATATTCCATTGCTAGATGCGATTAAGCAGGTACCTCGATACGCAAAGTTTTTGAAGGAGTTGTGCACAGCAAAGAGGAAGCAGACATTGAAGGGCTGTCAAAAAGTGGAACTTGGTGAAAATGTATCTGCAGTGATCCAAAGGAAACTACCCGCAAAATGTAAGGATCCAGGTATGTTTTCTATCCCATGCACTATAGGGAATGTTAGACTTGAGAAGGCCATGCTACATCTAGGAGCATCAATTAATGTTATGCCTTATTCTATATATGCATCCTTAAAACTTGGCCCATTGAACAAAACTGGAATTGTCATACAGTTAGTGGACAGGTCTAATGCATACCCTAGGGGAGTAGTAGAAGATGTGTTGGTGCAAGTAAATGAATTAGTGTTCCCTGCAGATTTTTATGTGCTAGACATGGAAAATGGTGATCATAATAGTCCTATTTTGTTAGGCAGACCGTTTTTGAAAACTTCCATGACGAAAATTGATGTTCACAGTGGCACACTTACTATGGAATTCGATGGAGAGGTTGTGAAATTTAATATTTATGATGCCATGAAATTCCTTGATAGTGATGATTGCGTGTTTTCTGTTGATATTGTGGATTTCTTGGCACAAGAGTATTGTGAGCATGCAAGGAAAGATGATCTAGAGGTGGCTATTACAGCACCCATTATGCAGACGGAAGATGGAATTCGATGCAATCAAGAAATAGAAGAGATTGAGAAACTTCTGAATAGTTCGCCTGAGCTACCTCAGTCAGGTAATGTCTCTTACTTAGCTTTGCCAGTTTCTAATACCAGGCATCTTCCATCTGTTTTGCAGGCACCAGAGGTCGAATTGAAGATACTTCCAAACCATCTAAAGTATGTTTTCCTTGGTAAAGGAGAAACATTACCGGTTATCATCTCCAACAGCTTGAAAGTTGATCAAGAGGAGCAATTAGTCAAGGTGTTACAAGAGCACAAGACTGCTATTGGGTGGACCATAGCAGACATTAAAGGAATTAGCCCGTCTACATGCATGCACCGAATTCTGATGGAGGAAGGAGCAAACCCCTCACGTCAGCCGCAACGAAAACTGAATCCACCGATGATGGAGGTGGTAAAGGCTGAGATTCTGAAGCTACTTGAAGTTGGGGTTATCTACCCTATTTCTGACAGTCAGTGGGTCAGTTCAGTCCAAGTGGTACCCAAGAAAACCGGAATCACCGTTGTGAAGAATAAGGATGACGAGATGGTTCCCACCCGTATTCAAAATGGGTGGAGGGTTTGTATTGACTATAGGAAGCTGAATGCCAAAACCCGAAAGGACCACTTTCCTTTACTCTTTATTGATCAAATGATTGAAAGGTTAGCGTGTCATCCTTACTATTGTTTTCTTGATGGATATTCTGATTATTTTCATATTGCTATCGCGCTAGAGGATCAGGAAAAAACGACATTCACATGCACGTTTGACACTTTTGCTTATCGACGGATGCCCTTTGGACTTTGCAACGCACCGGCCACTTTCCAACGGTGTATGGTTAGTATTTTTTCAGACTTTGTTGAGCATATCTTAGAATTTTTTATGGATGACTTCACTGTCTATGGTGATTCCTTTGAAAACTGTCTATCTAACCTTGCACTTGTCCTTAAGAGGTGTGTCGAAACCAACCTCGTTTTGAATTCTGAAAAATGTCATTTTATGGTTGGGCAAGGTGTGGTTTTGGGTCATGTTGTGTCATCAAAGGGGATAGAGGTAGATAGAGCTAAAATTGATATCATTCAATCTCTACCTTACCCCACATGTGTGTGAGAAGTGCGTTCTTTTCTTGGCCATGCAAGTTTTTACATGAGGTACATTCAAGATTTTTCCAAGATCGCATCCCCCATGTGCAGGCTATTACAAAAAGATGTGTCATTTGAGTTTGATGAGTCATGCAAATCATCCTTTGACAAATTGAAGAACTCCTTGACATCTGTACCAATAATCCAACCACCGGATTGGAGCAAGCCCTTTGAGATTATGTGTGACGCCAGTGACTATGCCGTCGGCGCTGTCTTAGGCCAGAAAGTTGGGAAAGCATGGCATGCTATCTATTACGCTTCACGCATTCTGAACGATGCCCAACGAAACTACTCCACTACTGAAAAGGAGCTTTTAGCAGTAGTTTTTGCTTTAGATAAGTTTCATTCATATTTACTTGGTGCTAAGGTTATTGTTTATTCTGACCATGCAGCTCTTCGTTTTCTGATGGCGAAGAAAGAGGCAAAACCAAGGCTGATCCGATGGATACTTCTGCTGAATGAATTCGATATAGAAATCAAAGACAAAAGAGGGGCCGAGAATCTAGTTGCTGATCACTTGAGTCGTCTAGTTCATATTGATGAGGAGCTGAATTTGTGTGACGAATTTCCTGATGAACAGCTGTTCTCGACGACCACCGAATTACCATGGTACGCAAATATTGTGAATTATTTAGTTAATAATGGTTTTCCCTCTGAATTTTCTAAGGCACAAAAAGAAAAAGTGAGAAGTGATGCGAAGTATTATGTGTTGATCCATATTTGTGGAAGCACTGCGCTGATCAAGTTATACGAAGATGCGTTCCCGTGAGCGAGGTAATCCCTATTCTCACGTTTTGTCATTCCTATGCATGTGGTGGCCACTTTGGACCGAGAAGGACATCAAGGAAGGTGTTGGACAGCGGATTCTTCTGGCCCTCCTTATTTCGAGATGCCTACCTATTCTGCAAGTCGTGCGCCCAATGCCAAAAGATAGGTAACATTTCCCAACGAAAGGAGATGCCCCAACACCCTATTCTATTTTGTGAGATCTTTGATGTTTGGGGCATCGACTTCATGGGACCCTTTCCGAATTCACATGGTTATATTTATATATTACTTGCTGTGGATTATGTCTCGAAATGGGTGGAAGCAAAGGCCACCCATACTGACGATTCTCAAGTTGTTGCAGAGTTTATCAAGCATCACATTTTCTCTAGGTTTGGAATTCCTAGATCCCTCATCAGTGATAGAGGCACACACTTCTGCAACCGAACTGTGGCGAGTCTACTGAAGAAATATCATGTGACGCATAGGATTTCCATGGCATATCATCCCCAATCCAACGGTCAAGCTGAGGTATCCAACAGAGAAATCAAATCTATCCTAGAGAAGACCGTGAATCCTACGAGAAAGGATTGGAGCTTGCGATTTGATGACGCCTTGTGGGCTTATAGAACTGCGTTCAAAACGCCGATTGGAATGTCACCATATCGGTTAATTTTTGGGAAAGCCTGTCATCTGCCAGTCGAATTGGAGCATAGAGCCTATTGGGCTATAAAGAATTTCAACATGCAGATGGATGAGAGCGGCGAACATCGAAAGCTGCAGTTGCAAGAATTGGAAGATATCCGCAATGATGCTTATGCCAGCTCTAAAATTTACAAAGACAAAACAAAGGCATTCCATGACAAGATGTTCTCTCAACGGAACTTCGAAGTCGGTAAGAAAGTTCTGCTATATCATTCACGACTTCGGTTGTTTCCAGGTAAGTTACGTTCGCGTTGGAATAGACCTTTTGTTGTCACTAACGTCTTTCCTCATGTGCAGTCGAAATTCAAAGTTTGGACACATCCAAAACTTTCAAGGTGAATGGCCACCGGCTTAAGCACTATTATGAAGGAGTCCAAGTGAACGTCGGAGTGGAAGAGCACGATATCACTCTCGATGCTCCGCCAAATGTTGAATAAATCACGGCATGCAGTCGAGCTATAGACTGACTGCAAATTTAGCGCTGACTGGGAGGCAACCTAGTGTTTCTTTCTTTTTTTTTTTTACTTCTGCTCGTTTTTATTTCTTTTACTTTCTTTAGTCTTAATTTTATGTTTATGTTGTTTCTTGTTTTTCAAAAATTTTGAAAAATCCAAAAAAATTTAATTTTTGTTGTCTCGCTCGATCCGCAATATCTTGCAGATCGAGCGAGAGATTTTTTGCTCGGGACATTAAGGTTAACAATTTGTCTCGCTCGATCCGCAAGATGTTGCGGATCGAGCGGGAGCATTTGTAGTCGGGACAGTGAGTTGCATATTTGTCTCGCTCGATCCGCAACATCTTGCGGATCGAGCGAGTGTACTTTTCCCTTAATTAAAACGCCGACTCCCTTCCCCTTTCTTTCTTTCTTTCCTTCTTATTCTCTCCTTCCTCTCTTGTGCCTCCCTACAGCCCCAACTTTCGTTTTTAGCTAATTTTCCTCCCTAATTTCATATTTCCATCTTTTAATTCGCAGGCAAATCTCTCGGAAGTTCCACCACAACTCTTCGGACGCCATCTTTTCCGATCATCTTCTCCGGCCTCTCTCACGTCACGCCTACCGCCGGTCACCATCCTCGGTTTTTGTCGTCGTGGGTTATTTTCGTCGAGCTTTTCTCCTTAGGCATCTCCCAGACGTAGTTCTTCATTGTTGATCTTGTGTTCTTCAAGGGGTTGCCGGACTATTCTTCGCACGCAAGGTGTTCGACGAATTGCACCTACCACTTTTACTCTCATCTCCCTACTCTTCATGGGTCCCAAACGCACCCGACAGCAAGGCGAATCCTCTTCTCGGGCTGCGGATCGTATTTATGCCGAGTTCATCGGCCACTTTGTCAATGACGCCGCTCGTCATCGGTACTTCGAAGCCAAGGTCAGTCGTTCACCCATCCCTGAACGTGGTTTTGAAGAAAACTTGGCTTATCCAGATATTGTCCATACTATTCATGAGCGTGGGTGGACGAAATTCTGCGAGGATCCTCCGCCAGCTGTAGTGCCGCTTGTCCGCGAATTCTATGCAAATGCAGCTGAACGAACAGATAGCAAGGCATTTGTTCGGGGGAAACTGATCTCTTTTCTGCCCCATGAGCTGAATGCTTTATTGGAAATACCGGAGGTGGACGACTCTCTCTACCAAAGCCTGCAAAACGGCCCGCATTTGGATGAATTACTTGAACAACTAGCGTACCCCGGTGCTACATGGGTCAATCCAGCTTCTATTTTGAACTTCAAGGAGCGGTTCTTGCGTGTCATTCCTGCAACATGGTATGCTTTTGTGATTCGGTGTCTGATGCCGATCTTGCATTCAAGCGAAGTCAGTTTAGAGCGCGCCACCATTCTTTATGCGCTGGAAGTAGGAGCACCCATTAATGTGGGGCGGGTTCTTCATAGCAAGATCCAAAAGTCCATCCATAATGTCACCGTGGGTCTCTATTTCCCCATGATCATCTCCTGTTTATGCTTACGCGCCAACATTTCAGTTCGGAATGATGAAGAGTGGTTGTCACCTCAGCAACCACTCGACTCCGCTTTCATCGAAGCAAAGAGGGCGCACCGTGTCAAGCATTTTATGCAGGATGGTCACTTTCAACCACCACCGCAAGCCCAGCCAAGGCCACCTCATCCTCTTCGGCGATCTCAAGCTGATGCCATCCGCGAACTCACGGCTTTCGCCCAACATCAGAATGCATACAATACAGTGGCGGCGCATAATTCGCAGGCTTTGGATTCTTTGTTGTGTAATCTGACAATCCACCATGGTCTTGATCCAAATGTTGTGCCAGCCGCTCTGCTGTATCCACCACCTTTCCCATTCCAATACGCCGCCCCTTTCCTTCCACCGGAGGCTGAAGAGGAAGATGCTGTAGACCTGTGAACCAGGGGAGTCCCGTTTTGCGTTCTTGCATTTCATTCTGTTTCGTTGTTTGGTTGTGTTTTTCTTTTGTTTTTGCATTGAGGACAATGTGTTGTTTAAGTGTGGGGGGTTGCATTACATGGATTTTGTTTCGTTGTTACATTTTCTTGTGTTGTTTATGCATCGTATTGTTGTTATTTCGTTTGTGTTATCCAATTGCATGAGTTGAGGATGAAATCATTAGCCTATGATGAGATAGTTGAAAAATTATGAATTTTTGAAAAATTTTTTTACTCTTGATTGGATATGAGAAACCGGAGGTTGTTTGTTGAATATTCTTAAGCACGCATGTTTCACCGATGAAGTGTAGCAATGTATTAGTTATCGTGGATGTCTGTTGGACCATTGCACGACAATAGGTGTTTGTGGAACTTGATAGTGTTTGAATCTTGATGATTTCTTTGATATGGCATAAACGATCTTGGGCGCACCTAAAAAAAATAAAAAAAATTTACAACTCCATTCGGGCTTGAAAAGGATTGAAATCCTAATCCTAAAAGATCAAATTCAAGGCTAAGTATGCGGATAAAATGGGGTTGATGCTCCATCCGGGCTATAGACGAGGGGATTGAAATTCTAATCCTGTCTTAGTTATAACAAAGTATGCGGGTAATTATTGGGGCTAAAGCAATACCGGGTGCAAAATCCAGAGGTGCGTAATTATTCTCAAGAAAGTTGTGTTGTGTTGAAGGATTGTTGGGAGGAGAGTTCTTGATGGTGTAGCTTACACTGAATTGTTATAGGTCGGCGAACAGTCTTGAAACTTTGTTCTTTTGAAGTTGCATGTAACTGGGGTAACATGGCACACACACACATTCGCATTCGACTGTAGGTGTATCATTGATAATTGAGAGTTGCTATGAGCTTATTTTAGATGAAAATGGTTTTCTCTGAGGCTATGAATTATGTGATTCATCCTTGCTTACATGTTTGTTCTGTTTCATTTTATTTTTGCATAACTTGCTCGAGGGCGAGCAAGGATTAAGTGTGGGGGTATTTGATAGTTGTGTTTTTGTTGCATTTGTTAGTATCATTTTTGTTGTTGTTTTGCATTAATTGCATGTTTTATTTTAGCATTTTATTTGTATTGCATTTTCTGTGTTTGCATGATGGGATTCTTGTTTTTGTGGTTAGGTCGCTTATTTTGCGGGCTAAGATGGACCTCGGAGGAACGGAGATTTGAAGCAAGGGAAATTCAAGTTAATTTCTGGAAATGCTCTCTCGCTCGATCCGCAAGAGTATGCAGATCGAGCAAGCACTTATATTATGAAGACAGTAGGAAGACAATTCTCTCTCGCTCGATCCGCAGGAGTTTGCAGATCGAGCGAGACCCTTTTTACGCAAGGCAGAGAGTTACGCATTTTCACGCCGCTTGATCCGCCGAATGTTGCATATGGAGCGGGCGTCGTGATTCCGAAAAAAAAAAATATTTTTGGAAACTTTGTTAATTTAGTTCCTAGCCTTTATTAGACTATTATTCCGTTTTAGTAGGATTTTTATCAGACTTGTGGAGACACATTGGAGGCTAGGTTTTTCTTCTTGAATTCTTAATTCTAGTTTTCTTCTTTTTCTTTGAATTTGTGAATTTTGCTATGAATCGTTGTAACTAAACTCTTTTACTTGGTTGAGGGAGACGAACCCTTGGTATATTTCATTTATGAGATTTGATTTGTAGTGTTTTAATATTTATTAAGTATCAATTTTTGATCTGTTTTATTTTATGTTTGTATGTGAGATTTTAGGATTGGCCATCTTAGGATTTTGTATTGCAAGCGATAGCTAAATTAGAATTCAAATCCGTAATTGTTTGAATAACCTAATTTGCGAAGCAACTACGTGTGATAATTTCTGCTGCTGAATTTATTATCTCGTAGGATCAATTATTGGATAGGCTAAATATAACCGCTGGTGTTGTGTTGTCTAGTTTCGTCAATTTTACTAGTCTGAATGCTACTATGGATTTAAATCTAGATTGCTGTTATCGGGTTGGTCCATTGGTAAGGGTTAGTTAAGAATGCTGTTTTCTAATTAACTAATATTACGGTGAAACAGGAATTTAATTTTCAATGACGAATATTTAATAAGATTAATTATTTTAGAGAATCGATGATTGAATGAATGAATATCAAGGGTGTAGTCGACCGATATCAAATCTCGTCTCTTATTGAATTTCTCCAGTCTTTTATTTAAATTTTGCATGCTACTGAATTTTAATTGCTTAAAGTTTTTAGTAGTTAATCCAAAGTTGAAAACCCCCATTTATTTTATTTAGAACACATTGAATTTACCTTTTCTCGTGGGAACGATCCCTACTCATACTACTACATTTTCAGTGATTATCTGTTTGAGTTGGGTAATTTGGGCGTGACACGATAAGCGGTACCTGTCACCGATGACATAATATTTTAGGACAGCTGGCTGGGCTACTGTTCGGATAGTTCGAACGATCTTCGGATCGTCCGAACTCATCGGGCCTCCGATCCTTGGCTCCGTCCATGTTCGGATCCTCTGAACTCAGGTTCGGAGCGTCCGAACCTCCCGAACCATACCCACCATTTCCGAATGTGCTGGATCCATTTCTGGACTCCGTTAATCCATTTGGAATTTCCTTAATCATGTTTTATTTAATCCAAACATGATCACACGATTAACATACTCATTAATGCTAATTACGGATACGGGTCACTACATTCTCTCCCCCCCCCCCCTTAGAAGATTTCGTCCTCGAAATCTAGGATAAACCTCGAGAACGTACAAAAAACCCTAGCTTAAGTGTCTGGTCGAAATAGCTCCCGACACACTCAGACTCTTGTTGAATTCCCTGCAAGCTCCATTAATGCTGAACCGCATTAACATTCTTTCCTACTAAAGATTACTGCGCTGTTGGTTGACATTCAAACTTCCTTGGCACTAATGTATCACAACACTGATACGTCTTCTATACTTACCACGATCTTTCTGATCACGAAAGATACCAACACCCGCTCGATCGCGATCATCATCCCAAGGAAAATCTTAGACGAACGAATACCAAGTCATAACCTGACTGGCTTACATCATTCGTCGAATCACCAAATTAGATCTAACCATCTAATGGTTCCAAAAGTACTCGGTGCTCAACACCTCTAGTCAGAAAACACCAATCCCAACACTGTGCCGACACAACAAAGTCCGAATTTTTTCTCAAGAGAACCTATTTGCCACAAAGTCATACTTCAATATAACTGCTTACCACGATTTCCAAACTGGTCATCCTTCCCATGCCTTACCGAAGCAAATAAGCTTCCTAAGCAATACTGGGAATCCAATACCATGTCCAGTGCGAATCACAGTTCACGTTTCTCAGTATAACTCAACACTATGTCTTGATGAAAACTATCATTGCTCACCGATAATGACACTAAGTCATCTCTTAGCCATTGGCCTGCGAAGCCACGCATACATTGCAATATAAGTTATTACATCTCTGATGATCTACATCATCTCAACCATAGGTTATTCACCCACGAATTCAATCGATAGACATCCTCTGATAGTTATACATACTCGCAATCACTGTGCACACATCAAGACTAAGGCAAGCTCCCACCAATATGCTCAACTGGGACATTCCATAGTACACAGACATATGGAAACGCTTCCTGTTCCGTCTCGAAACTCGACAATCACTGCACTTAGTATTACTCATCACGGAGTCTCTGATGATACCATCATTGCTCGTCCCAACCTACCACAATTGAACAAAAAGATTCTGGAACTAAATCCCAATGGATTCTCAACATTCAAATTGCTCCTTTTGCTGAAGGCATCAGCCTTAGCACTGAAAGGGCTAATTCATCTATTCCCTAGTCCCTCCGGGAAAATACTTATACTCGAAGTAACTTGTCACACAAAATGCCCTGATTGTCGTTCATTGCTAAAACGCAATATCTTTGACAAACCGTCTGCATTGATGTGACTCACTGACTCGAAAGAACAAAATCGATCCGTCAAGATCTTGCGAAATCTTCGATTCCAAAGGCAAACCTCGTTGGCTAATAAGTCGATCCTTGACTATCTCAGTTAATCAGAGATATCACACATTACTCGCTGAAAGGTTAGTGACACAACCTGCTGGATCTCGAGAACTAGATCCCAGCTAATGTCACGCCTCACGATATGACAACTGATGTTCATACGAGTACACAATTCTTGTTGGATCTCAAATCCAACGGTATACTAAGACATCATTACAAGAACACTATCCAGTGAGCTTCCAATTCCTTTGCTTGTCTCCACCGTCAAGTTATCACCTAACTTGTCCATACAAGTCCAATTGCAATCGTTCCCGATTACAGCCATCCCAAATTATTCGTCTCCGGCAATTCTAGAGACTCTAAATCATTCAAATTGCCGAATTCTCTGAGACTGTACCAAGTACTCATCTCCTAAGCACTAGGCGACAAAATACTATCCCAAGTATTTCTCGATTGATATATCCGAATCATAGTTGATTGGCTCAACCAATCGAATTCGTCGATCTACTTAGACTTGCACTCATCAGATCAGACCACCACTGATCATCCAACCTACATGGCTCAATTAATAATCATGACTCAGCTGCCACAGATAACTATTTTCCAAACACTTGGAATACCCAAATCGCTCTGGTTTCAACACACCCATACTTGATAACCAGAAAATAGTTATTAGTAGCCTATCAACACAATCTTGTGCCTTACTATTGACAGCTACCTCGCATACTGAACTTAATCAACCTAACTCCGACAGATTTAGTCACTAGCACAGATCCCATGCCACCTTAGCACTACTAATCGTTGTCTTGTTCACCCAAGGCGAACTTCAAGACAAACTAAGCCCATTTCCATCCCATGGAAAATCCTACGCTCAACCTATGAAAATATCAGACAGTACTTAGCGCAATCACTGGACTCACTATCCTTGCCTCGTTCATTCAGGATGAACATCACGATTCGTCAAGTTCAGAAATAATAACTAACGAATCCCAAAGATTCCCACAATCTTCGGACACTCTCCTGATCATATCACTTGCTAAGATTGTGCAACAATTCAAGACTAAGGTAGCTTACCACGATAACCTACGTGGACAACCACCAAGGCTTCACGGTCATAGGCCACGCTTCCCTCTCATCTCAAATAGTCCGTACAATCCTTAACATCTGATATAATCCATCACAGATGAAGCCAATATCATGGAGTAGTCCTCGTATTTGAGTCGAAGTCTCGAAACTGCATCCCATCTAGTATCTTGGATGATTTCTATCATAGGAAAACTCTAACCACAACTCTGATGACAACCCCTAGCCATCGCTGGTAAAAATCCGTCCACCTACTAGATCCACACTTCTAGCAGTAACTTAAAGGTTAAAACTTATATGCTCAAAATACACACTCGTCAAGGAAATCCCTCCCAAACTGGTTCCCATAGCAGAACACTCAAACTATATCTCTAGCACACCAGACGATATCGAACCATCGATATCAAACCTGATATCTAATCCAAGGTCGTACCCTGTCGTGACTGCTACCAAATCCCTAGACTGAATAGCCTTCCCACCGCCAATCCTGAAGCACGAAGGCTCCCAGGTAACCTCTGAAGCACAAAGACTCCCAGAGTAACACTGGCATAGGGTCGCACCCCATCACGTCTAGTCATGGTCATAGTCCACAACTCTCGGCATATACTGGACCTGGTATCCCGATGAAAACCCATCATCACAAGTCTAAACTTATCAAAGGTCAGACAGCCTACTGTTCTAAGGAAAAAACCTTAACAAAGCCCAATGTTCTAAACCGAACAATATTTCCATGCCTCAAGATGAATCACCTCATCACTGGCACTAACTTAGTCTTCTGACTAACTAGATCAATCCTAGGAAAACACCTAGACTAATCACAAGTCAAACAGTCACAGTCGGCCCACTCAAATCCCATGAGCTACAATCGTTGAACACAAATCAACTAAAACCAAGCCAACCTTCCGCACAATCATGCAATCATTCACGAATTGCTGGATAAATAATACACGTATCATTGTTTCAAGTTATGTACAATTATCTTTATTACAATTCCATGTAGTATAATTACAGTATTCAAAATACAACAATACAGTATTTAAATCATCGCACTAATCTTCGTTTCTTGAGCATGAAGCTTCTAATAGACACACACATCGATACAAGCATACTCCTGCTCAAACCTCTTGGTATCTCGTCCTGCCAAGACTTTCGGAGAAATAACTCGAGCTCATTAACCAGCTATGCTCTGCATCAGTGCCTGTCAGTCGACTTCTTCTGCTCACGATCTACCGTCAGCCTTCTTCTTGTAACCAAATCATGCATTTGAACATGAAGTTTCCCGTGTGCTTATCGAACGCATCGATACAAGCATACCGGCAAAACTATGTTCTGCATGAGTTAAATGATCTTACGCTCGAAACCTGTCATGCCTTAGACACTCGAGGCATTCCTTGGTAAAGGTCTATCTGACAATCTCTCCAACTATGACTGGAGAATCATCAGAGTAGTTTCATCATGGTATGGACTGTACAGATGCAAACATCAAGTGCGTCCCAACCAATCCTCTGGAATCCGGTACTCGATCCAAAGCTAGGACCCATATGAGTAGAAATCTAGAAAACTCGGACACGATTCCTCGCTCCTGTCCGCACTTGTTGGAATCCCATAAGCCAAATCTTCAGAATTACTGCCGATGATGATAGTCTTTAGGCAACCTAATCGCCGCATCATCACCTCTTCCAAGGTTTCATCAATCCTATAAGGATAACCCAAAGTCTTAATACTATATCCCAAGTCTCTTGCATGCATGCTCTGATACCAATAAATGTAGCGACCCTAACCAGATCCACTACCTAATCAGAGTTAAGAGCATAATTAAGCATGCATTAAATAAATCGCTGCGGAAGACTTAAATAAAATCAGACCGACAGAATACAACCGGTTAAACAAATTCGATTATACAACCCAATCGAATAAATAAGCCTAAAGGGCAAAGCCTACAGCTAATCTTGATGTCTTTACTGATCACTGGCTACTCCAAGCTCCTGGTGCTCAATCATGCACCTACACCTACCCCGTCGAATGGGGTGTCCAGAAACACAAAAAAGACTGGACGTGAGCTCTAAGCTCAATACGAAAGCACGGGTAAAACATACAAATATGATGCATGCAAATGACAGGGTATCTATATCTGGGATAACTGTATACAACTGCTCAGTAATGGCGCCTAGGACATGAGTGGCACAACCCGGGGAGCAAACCCTGTGTACATTGCTCATTCTTGACGGACGTAGACCATGTCTTACAGATTCCAGTGCCGGCTAACCCGTCGATCGTGGGGCGCTCGACATCAACCGTCCGAACAGGGCTGAGCGGCCCTACATGGCTCATCTCAAAATATGGACAGGCACAATATGATATGCACATGCTACATAATAATATGACACACAAATGCAACATATAAACATGCAAAACCCGCTGGCTTTCTCAATCAGTACTTACGTACCTTTTCTACAGGCAGCCCTAGCAGTCCCACTCTAGGTTCCAATCCTACATCAGCTCTACAATGCAAATACCCATGCATCATTAATTAAGCTCTAAAAGCCTTAACTAAGCTATTGCATTCTCCTCAATTATTTAAGGAGACCATAGCTATACCTGCGTCCATTGTCAGCCCACTGATGGCGACTATCCCACAACTAGGAGCACACCCCTGCTGCAGCTCCACAGCCTTGAGCACGGCTCCACTACACGAGCACTGCTCTGTTACTATGTCAGACACTGTCTGACTATGTTAGAATATATTTCCTACTTCAACTCTAAAATAAGAGTACCCAAATCACTAAAATAGAGCCACGTGGGCGAAGGAGAGGAAGTTGGTGCGAGTCTCAAATGAGCTCCTCGGCTCTCTATATATAAGCGAGGGTTCGGGCCGTCCGATCACGCCTTCGGAGCGTCCGATCTGCTTCGGACCGTCCGATCGCCGCATCGGATAGTTCGATCTCCACCACATGTCAATCCAAACGCATGCAACCATGCACCTGTCCAATACACTATTCAGATGGTCCGAACTGCCTCTTCGGATCATCCGAAGTCACCCCTATGACGTCACCGATGACATAATATTTCAGGACAGCTGGCTGGGCTACTGTTTGGATCGTCCGAACGATCTTCGGATCGTCCGAACTCATCGGGCCTCCGATCCTTGGCTCCCTCCATGTTTGGATCCTCCGAACTCAGGTTCGGAGCGTCCGAACCTCCCGAACCATACCCACCATTTCCGAATGTCCTGGATCCATTTCCGGACTCTGTTAATCCATTTGGAATTTTCTTAATCATGTTTTACTTAATCCAAACATGATCACATGATTAACATACTCATTAATCGCTAATTACGGATACATGTCACTATAGTTTTGGTGGAAACAGATGAAATCAGATGTGACAGAATATGTGTCTCGATGTTTGAATTGCCAACATGTAAAAGCTAAAAGAAAAAGGCCGGGTGGTCTATTGCATTGTTTGTCAATTCCAGAGTGGAAATGGGATCACATTTTCATGGATTTCATTACACAGCTACCACGTTCATCCAGAGGGTGCGATTCCATTTGGGTGATTATTGATAGATTGAGGAAATCAGCATGCTTCATTCCGTACAAGATAACGTATAGACATGATCAGATGGCAGATATTTACGTTTGAAAAGTGGTAAGATTACATGGTATGACTAAATCTATTGTCTCAGAGTGAGACCCTAGATTTACATCACACTTTTGGCACAGCTTGCAACAAGCTCTTGGTACTCAATTGCATCTGAGTACAACTTATCATCCTAAAACAGACGGACAGTCAGAGCGGACTATCCAGACACTTGAGGATATGCTTAGAGCTGTAGTACTAGATTTTGGTACTACGTGGCAGAATTCATTACCACTTGCAGAATTTTCTTATAACAACAGCTATCAGACAAACATTGAAATTGCTCCATTTGAAGCATTGTAGGGAAAGAAATGTCGATCACCGTTGTACTGGGATGATATCTCAGAAGTACCTGACATTGGGCCTGATATGATCCAGGAAATAACTGCAAAAGTGAAATTGATTCAGAAGCGAATGAAAACAGCTCAAGACAGACAAGAAAAATATGTGAATGCAGACGACAACCTCTATCTTTTGATCATGGAGACAGAGTTTTCTTGAAAATTTGGCAAGAGAAGAAAGTTATCTCCACGTTTATAGACACATCTTTCTTCTTCACAAAGAGAATAGGAGCTCCCCATGGAGATACACTAGGATGAATATAACCCTTGTCCAAGAGATCTTGCAACTGTTGCTTCAACTCACGCATCTCTGACGGAGCCTGATGATGCGGCGCTCGCGAAATAGGTGATGTCCCTAGCATTAACTCAATGCCAAACTCAACTTCCCGAACAGGATGAAAACATCAAAAAATTCATTAACGACCGGAAAATCTCTTATACCAACACTCTCAGTAGACATATCAACTGCATATATGAGGTAGCCTTCCCCGCATGACTCCAAAGCTCAACAGGCTCTCAAAGCAGATACCGAATGAATCGGATGAAACCAACTATCATCCTCAACCGGATGAAACCGCACAAGTTTCTTGTAACAGTCCACCGAAGCTCGATACGTGGTCAACATATCAATACCCAATATGCAGTCAAAATCTTTCATCGCTAACACCATGTGATTCGATGTCAAAACATTACCATCAAATTCTAAAGGACAACCCAAAACTAGACATTTAGCCAACGCTGACTGACCAGTTGGTGTATAAACAGAAATTACTACGTTTAGATCGATATAGGGTAACTGGCGACGCTTGAAAAAACGTGCAGATATGAAGGAATGAGATTCACAAGTATCAAAAAAACAAAAGCAGGTATTCCACATAAAAGAAATGCACCCGCAAGAACCCTTTCATTGTCCTCCACAGCTTGATCATGACTCAAAACGAACAGTTGACTCAGAGCTCGTGGTCGCAGATTAGAACCTCCCAATGATTGCCCTGCTGGCCTTTTCTAGACTGTAGTATGAGAACTAGAACCTGATACTGCTCCTCCTGCTTGTGGACAATCCTTCTTGAGATGACCAATCTCCCCGCAACGAAAACAAGCTCCTGCAGCCTTACGACATTTATCTGTCGGGTGATTTTTCCCACAGTGAGCACACTGACCCTTCTTCCCAAAATGCATAACTCCACCGGATCCAGAGGAAGAAGTAGTAGAAGCAGACTACTAAAAAGACTGGGCACGAGGACCAAAAGAACTTGCGGATCGAGAAGACTGAAGCGTCCTACCACAGTTCACACTGATCTCAGCCTGCCTACAATGGTTCACCAAGCCCTCATAAGAAGTGGGGTCATAACAGACAGTGACCCGATAAAAAAATCTCCTGGTTCAATCCATACAGTAAATGATCATACTTCGCCTCAGAACTGGCGCCAATATGAAGACAATACGTGAGGAGGTCAATAAACTTCTGCTGATACTCATCAACAGACAAGGATCCCTACTTCAAATTTAGCAACTCAATTGCTTTCACATGGTGGAGAGCTGGAGAAAAATGTAACTGACGGAACAATCTAAAGAAATCCGGCCACCAGACATGCCCATGATCCTGAAGTAACGGTGCAGACGCGGATCTTCACTAGGGATGTAAATGAGACGAACAGTTCGCGAACTGTTCGGGTCTCGGCTCGTTAAAAGCTCGTTCGAGCTCGTTTAATGAGGCTCGTTAAGGCAAACGAACCAAGCTCGAGCTTTACAATATTCGGCTCGTTAGCTCGTGAACATGCTCGTTAACAAGCTCGTAAGTCATCCCTTAGAAGAAAAAATAATAGTATTGATATTTAATTTATAAATTTACACTTTACTTATGAAAAATCTATAAAAATTAATTTATTAGAATAAAATTACAAATTTTAATAATAATATTATATTTTTTTCAAATATATAATTTAGTTTTTAATTAATTTAATGAATATTTAAATTTATAGTTTAAATATATTAAGATCGTTTAGGCTCGATAAAAGCTCGAATAAGCTCGCGAGCCATGAATATATTCGTTAAATAAGCTAGGGCTCGGCTAGTTTATAAATGAACCAAGCTTGAACATTCAAAATCTCGGCTCGGCTCGGCTCGTTTACATCCCTAATCTTCACCACTTACGAGCACGCCCCTCCAAGAGGAAAGTAGCAACCTCCATCGTCTGGTCCTCGGAGCAATCAAAAGCACGAAAGCAATTCTCCATCCGCTCCAACCAATCCTCTGCTGCCTCTGGGGTTTTACCTCCTACTAAAGGCTTCGGGCCTACCTGCACGAATCTATGCGGCTCGAAGCAACGTTTGCCCTCTCGAGGATAACGTTGTGCGAGGGGACATCTAGGAGCATCATCATCTCCCCATCGAGCAACACTACCCTGGCTCTCCTCGTCTCTATCAGACATCTAAAATGATTAATGCACGTAAAAAACCCAAAGAGCCAAGTCTAACTCCCAGAAATATTATGCTCTGATACCATAAATGTAGTGACCCGCACCGTGATCACCTATTAAATAGAAGTTTAAGCATGCAATAATCATCATTAAAACATAATCAGAATTTATCAGCGGAAAATACCAAAGTTATAAAAACCCAAGAAAAGAAATCCAAAATTATTACAAACAAATCGCACCAGGAGGTGGCTCACACACCTTACTGTGGATATCGGTGACCTGATCACGAATACACGTGTCCAACCACCCACTAATACTTAGGGCGCGTTTAGTTCGCGTGACAGGATAATAGATGGATTGATAATTTGGTTTATAATGAATGAATAATTTAAATATGTGATTTGAAAGTTATTTGTTTGGTGTGAATGATTAATTGAATTAGATAATCTCTACCTTGTTTGTTTCACTAGATAATTGTATGGATTAATACATACAGTTTTCCTTTTACCAAATTTTCCCTGTGAGAAGATAGTGTAACACCCACTCCTCCAATATTCATCAAATTTTAAAACCATTACCTTAATCACAGAGCAACGCAAATCAACGAAGATTTGCTCCCGCCTAGCGCGATTGTCACGATATTGAAAAGGTAATCAGTACAAATATTCCTTCTCTTATACTCATCAATATATGTTTATATCTTACAATCATCAGTATATTTTCGATTGAAAGATCTACTATGAGACCTCAGTTCTAAACATTTAATCTCGGATTAAACAACAATAGAGCATACAATATCCAAGATTAAAAGAAATAAGTTTTTTTTTAAAGGGGGTGCCGCGCTCAGGCGGTAGAAAACTAACGCTCGGGCGTGGCCAAAACAACAAGGCTGTTGTTTTACACGAAGGGGGGTGCGCTTGGTCTGCTAAAAACAGCAGATCGGGCGCCCCTTGCACCAGAAAAGAAAAACCAGAATTTTCTTGCCAACTCAAACCAAAATCTATTCCATACATAACAAGATACATTATACATGCAACGACCACATTCAATCCATAATATTTGAATAATAGAAACAACAAACAACAACAATTTTGAGTTCTAACATGCTTCAAATCATAAACTAGATTGACATGCTGATTCGACTTCTAAACCGAGTCCCACTTCTATCTCTCACTCTTGGTGCTAACCAAGTCTTCTCTGACTTGATCCTGCCCCTCCTGTTGCCAAGTACACATACAAAACAAAGCACCATCCGGATAACTCCGGTGAGAATGATATTCCCAGTAAAATCAACATAACATGCAAAACAACAACAACATGTTTTCAATTCAACAACATATTCAATATCAATGTAAATGAAATGCATGTCTTTAAAAACGAGATATCAACTCTGATATAAACAAGGGATTGCTGCTATGCTTTTGGGATCCCGAGGATGAGATCATGTAATGACTCACCGACTCTCCCAATTGAGGTGGTGCCACGTATCCCAATCCCCTAGAATTCGGTGCGACTATGAGGAGTATGCTGACACTTGGTGAACTTCTACAACCCAGGCCACTCGCAACATAACCCCCAAAATGCCTAAATAAAAATATCCGTTCTGCCCGCTGAAATCAAAGGTTTGGCTCAAGATGAATGCATAAGAAAAACATAAAACATTAAGCCATATAACAAAGCTCAAACAACAACAAAATACAAGTTCCACATGCTAGAACAAGTATTGATGCAAGTATGTGATTTTAAGGGAAAACTCAAGAACCAACTTTCTCGAGTATGCTATCCCGCTAAACGATGACTGCTTGTACCTTTCGATGCAAGTAGCTCCAACTCTGGATACGCTACAAAAGAGGTTATATCAAAATCTATACAACCTAAACAACAACAATGCTCAAGGTAAACTCTTTACCGCTCTTCGTCCAACTCTTCGACGATCGAATGCTGCTAACTCAGGGCTCGAAAAACTCCAAACAAATCTTTACGGAGGCAAAGAAGATCAAAAATACGATCAAAACTCAATAGCCAAGTTCAACAATTCAAACGGTTCAAAATCTCTAAAACTCAAACCGGCAGTATAACGACTATAAACTAATCAAACTGAAAACACAGACAATAGTATAATATCGATATCAACTCATATCAATGCTAATACAACAATAAAGGCTCAAACCCAACAAATCTCAAAACTCAGTTTTTGAAAATAGGCTTCCAAAAATCATAACAAATCTGAACGACGCTCTAATTCAAAACTGACTGAGAAAGAAACGATCAGAACTCTGTCAAGAACAACATAACCGAAACTCAATCGATTCTAACAACATCCGAAAATATAAGTGCATCTGATCGTAGAAAAATTTTCGATAGAATGAAGCTCTCGCTGCGATGATCGCTAAACTGCCTTTAGAAATAAATTCCAACGGACGGATCGAGCTCGGACTGAAATCTGAAAGATTGAAAATGGTTGGAGGCACTAACAATGGAGGGAACCGATCGAAAAGAAGGAGAAGAAGGAATGGGGACTAAGTCAAACCTTTTCCCAAGTATAGATAATATATTAAACTCCAAATTTGAATTTTAGTCCCTGAAAAATTCAAAATTTACAAAATAGACCCTGATCAAAATCAAGTCGGCTCTTGAACTCCGTAATCTCCGATTAACTCAATTAAGCTCAATTAAAATAAATTTGGGGCGTTACATCTATCCAAGAAGAGTGGATTTCCATATTACAGAAATCAGTTAATCTCCGGAATTATGTGACACATTTCGTTGACGGTCTGAAGATGAGTATTTACATTTAGGTTTGGAGTTGGATTTAATTATGACATTTGATGTATTACAGATTTGTTCCAAGTTATTGGGTTTTTGAATGGTTTGACGTTAATTTGAGGAATACTCAGTTTAATACTCCCATTTGTATGAATAAAATTTTTTTCTAATAAAGTGAATTGAAGCGGTGCTTCATGTTCCTTGTGCTAATGATGTTGTTGTAAATCCTATTTGATGCCACCATTTTCCCCTTCTCCATTTACCGGACGGAAATTTATTAACTACTTCAACAAGTGGTGATAATGTATTATCTGATCAACAATGAGTATATTAACCAATATAGTTCCCAAATATCCTATCTACGTATCCAACTATTGTAAATATTGATTTAACAAAAGTAATAATATGAAGGATGAGATAAATTTGAATACAGGAACACCAATGTTATTTAGCAATATTATTAAATTTGTTCATGTGTTCTGACATTTAATTTATATGCTCATTTAAAATTTGATATATTTTGACATCTTTTTCCTTTCAGTTTTGAAGATAAAAAACTGAAGCGGTGAACTAAAATGGTGATGTTTTCAATTTTTCTTCTTGCGTTGAATGACAGAAGGTATTGTATTGTGTCCGCTCTATAATACTGGCAGTGTTCAAAACATATGTTATATTCGAAGGACGAAACCCTGGAATTTATAGTAGGAAGGAAATAGATTTGCAAGTTACCGATTTCAGGGGAGCTGTTCACAAGTTTTTCTATACTCGAGATGAAGCCATGAAAGTTTATACTAAATACATGGTGAAAAGCCACCATACCGAAGCCCCTTCTGCACCCAAAACCGAGGGTTCAACTTCAACAAATACTTCAAGTTCAACAAATACTTCAAGTTCAGTTGAGCCCAGTGAATCTCTAAACTTAAGCCAACTTATAGATGCCCAGTTAAAGTTGGAAAATGAGCAACGACAACATTCTTTAAGGTATGTAGAGATATATGAGGGAATCAAGAAGTTGCGATCGTTCCGTTTGAGCAATAATGCTAAGTAGACGGTGCTTCCCATTTCATTGAATGTTCCGAGCTAAATATGTATTGTTTTTCCCAGTGTTCTAAAAGGCGGCGCCTAGGACCACCTATGCGGCGCCTAGACGCTAAGCGGTTTCCCACCACCCTAATTTTTAGATAGTTGAAACTTCTAGGAGTTATTACGTTAATTGGCCGTCTAGGCCGCCTAATCGCCGCCTAGACGCCTCAAAATACGTCAAGACGGCCGCTTAGATTAACATATATATAAATTTTTTGTTTTTTTATTTTACTTTTTTTAAAAAAAAATATTATTTGACATATTTTTCCATCAATTTGTAGCGGATGAAGACGAGAAATATGTCATGTATTTCAAGTTTAATTCGATAAAGATGAATTATTAGAGATATATTAGATGAACAATTAAAAAACACCACTTAAGTAGGTGAATTCGATAAAGAGGAATTATTGGAGAAATATTAAGATGGATCGGACTAAAATAATAAGATATTTAGCCTAAAAATTAAAAAAAACCGCCTAAGCAGCCGCCTAAACGTCTAGGCGCTGGGCAGTGGGTGACCGTCCGTCTACCGCCCACCGCTTTTTAGAACATTGGTTTTTCCTATGATTTCTGTAAGATAATCTTGACTTCTACATATGTTATATATTGTCGTATGTCTTGTATGAGAGATGAATCAAGAAACATTTGTATGGTTGAAATGTATGTTGTACCGTATTGGTTTATTCAAGTTCAATTTCCAGAAGCCATGTTCCGTAAATAATGTACAAGTTCCTCTCTTATAAGCTATTTTTGTTATGTTAATTTAGTTGGTAACTTTGCAATATTGGTAAATTATTTTCCTTCAAGCAAAACAGAAGTACCAAATATCTTAGGCATATATATTTTGCACCAAATAATCTTCAATGATGTTGTTGCACCAGAAATCTGCAGTAAAATTTGCATCCAACGGATATGAATTGAACATGATATCTTGTAAGATTTTACAGCCAAAAAATCTAATTGAATGATTGTAAAAGTGATTCAAAACCACCCATTTGTATGTAAGTTTTCAAGACCTACGAGTATGAATAAATAATTCCATTCAATGTGGTACTTTTTTGTGGTGGTTGAGAGCACATTTATTTCTCTTCCCATTTGTTCTATATATATGCAGCACTCACACTTGAATCAGTACAAGTGAACCGAACCTTGAAACCAACTTCACGTGCACCCCAAATATGTCCGATAACACAAGTGATTCGGCCTCTACTGCAGCATCAACCAAAGACACTGATGAAGTCCCTCCTAAAATATTTGTTCTGTCTAGTGATTCAGAGGATGAAGAGGTCGAAGTTGTGCTCATATCTTCAGATGATGATAATGCTAAACCAGCAAATAATACACGGGTGGGTATTGCAGTCTACAATGACTTGGACATTGCAGATGGCGAGAAGGAAAAAAGTTCTGAAGCAGCAGTTGTTCCGATCGCGATGGACGGAGACGTAGAAAAATCAGAATCGATACCACTGTTGTGATCATTGACGACAGTAGTAGTGACTCTATCTATCCACGCAGATCTCAGTCATCCAACTCAGTTTCTGACGTGAGTTTCTGAACTATGGTGTCCTGGACTCGTAAATAATGTTTGGTGAATGACCCTCCTCTTTTGTAACCATGTTTTAATTGGTTTTGCGACAGGGTTATAATGTGTCAGTTATTTTTGTTGTAATTATCTCTTGTGTACTTTATGTAAGTATAAGTATTGTGGTCGTATGAAATTTAAGTAAGGTAGGCGGCTACTGATCAGTCAGTATATCATCCAAACATGAAATATTATTGTAAATGTATGTTGATGCATAATATATGTGTTTGTACTATTACCAAATATTATGTTTCTATAGTCTTCGGGATTGGTTTGTCCCTCCTATATTGTAACACATAAAATCATAATGCGAGGTAGATATATGGACCACTTGGGCTGTATACACTAGAAAACCAGTTGATGGGGTATTTAAAATTATAATGATGTGGTGTTTTGTACCACTAATTAAGGGCTAAAAACGATCAGCATCAAGGCAATAGGGTGTACATATAAGCAAATAAGTAGAGAATTCGATAAAACCACATCAATTGAAATGGTGTAATGCTTTTCAAAATGAGGTTAAGCACAAAAGACACAGAATACAATATCACATGGAAAGCACTAGTGACATTAATTAATTAAACGAGACTATATAAAAATAAACTTGCCATCCAAAGCGTTTTACAAGATGTACAAACGTGCCACAAAGTTCTAGGTTGTACATAAGAAAGCAATAGTGTCAATATTCTTGTATTCAAATGGTGTACTTGCAACGGAAACTCTCGAACAAGTAATATAACCTTGCCAGCCAAAACGTTTTACAAAACTTCTTCACAGTACACTTAAATACATATGCATAAACTACCATGGCCCATTGACATAGAAACCATGTCTTACACAGTGTTGGACAAAATACAGAACACTATAAATAAAACTCTAACCATTCCATGTTCCTCGCACATATAGTTTTTGTTATACATGACAAAAGTGCGACATTATTTCCCAAAATGCGAAATATCACAAATTAATTTAAACCATCATCTTCAATCTTTCTGCAGCAGCCTTCGAATCAAACTTACCCTAGCTTCTTGGGGCAGACGCAAGAAAAGTCCTAACTTACTTTGATTGTCCACCATCAACTCTGCTACAAAAACTTTTTCATCCATGTTGATCTCTGTCATGTCTCCTAATGCATTAAATGCATTATCCAAAAGGGCAACTACCTTTTCGTCAATCCCAAGTTGCTTTATGAGATCCGACATAGTTGACTTAGTTGCATGTCAGTTAAATTGTTGATAGCATTGACACTACCATCCTCACTTTCAACCTTTTTTTGCGTTTATTTGAGTTAACCCTTCTTACTTCCAGTTGCATTGGACAAAGGACTTTGTGACTCTGATATTGATTCACCTGCACCCTCCACATAATTTAAATACTCAATTTGTACATATTTGACATCAGGACTTACGTCGTTGTTCATGTTCAGAACATCTTGTACAGCAGCCGTGAATTGCTCCAAATAGTTGCATCCTGCCCTTTCGTTGCCAAATATCTCGCACCAATCATTGAAATATGGACAGGGCTTATTTTGCATGAGACGTGCATTAACATCTGACTGTAACATCAGTGAACAAAATATGAACTCATTAACATGGAGAAAAACCAAGTGTAAAAGTGTTTATACCTTAACAAAATCTTCTCAAGCCTCGTTTGAAGCTTCAATTGTTTTCTCAGTTTCATTCCATCCTATACCACTTCGACTTAACATTGACATCAAAGAGCCATATGTTTTTTTCCACACGTGAATTTTAGAGACAATGTGTGGGTTAGCACGTTTGTTTGAACCTGGAAACGCTTTTGTGAGCTCAGTTTCCAAGAAAGACAAGTATTCACAACGAAAACCATTTTCGCTCCTAGACCCGCGATGGACTGCTGTTTTCAGAGCTTCAATGAGGGTTTCTTCTGAACTCACGCTCGAGATACGACGTGTTTTTTCAGATTTACATCCTTGTCTATTTGCATTGAAAGATCTTGGAACTGAATCCATAACTGTGTATTTGAATAAGGTGTGATGACCTGCATATACTACAAGTCATTAATTTAGACATAAAAATATTCAACCATTTCATGTAATAAGAATAAGCATATAGAACGATAGCATATGGTATGACTTAAATTGACCAAATCTTACAACAATAGGTAGTTGGATATATTACACATAATGAGTCACTGAACAATGACAATCATACAAGCGCAATATTGAGCAAACACTAACAACAGTTTTAAATCCAGGACTATAATGTAATAAAATAACGAAACACAACTCTCCAGCATCATGTTTTATGTCTCCACTTGGTACATCCACATTGCTAAATTGTCTCTCCACATGTCCCAAGCTTGAGAAAATTTCAAAGTATCTATAAAATCATATTTTTTGCCATGCATTGGACTAATTGTTGCATCTTCCAGTTCTTATACACGATCATTGGGCATTTGTTGTCGGATGAAGTTATGCAATTAAATACAAGCCATTATCATTATATTTTGTATTTTCAAAGGATAAAATGAAGGTGATCGAAGCACAGCCCATCTCTTTTTAAGCAGCCCAAATGCCCGTTCAATTACATTACATGCACGACAGTGTTTGGCATTGAAACACTCCTTGAATTTTTGTGGCCCAGCAGATGAATTGCCCCAAGAATCTATGTGATAGAGTACTCTCTTATATGGTGTCAAGAACCCCTCCACGTTAGCATATCCATTGTCACATAAGTAATAGCACCCTGTCACATAACATTCATTGGAAATTAGAGAGAACCATTTATGAGAATTATGAGATTCATGCATCAAATAATGAACTATGTTTGAGTTTATGAACACAATCTTTTCTCAATCTGACAATATAGGCATAAGGGCATGAATCTCATGCCCATAACACAATTTATAACCCCTCCATGATTTACAACTGTTAATATTACCTCTCGGAACTTTGAGACCCTCATTTATTATTACAGCATCACGAAGGATCCTTGCATCTGCTGCTGATCTCTCCCAACAATAAAGCGCCTAAATGAAGTTCATATTATGATAACAAACACCCAATACATTTATGACAATAGTACCCTTTCTGGTTCTGAATTTAGGCTGCTCATTTTTTGCAACATGCACACTAACGTATGTACCGTCCAATGCTCCGAGACACCCACCCTGAAATTAAGTTTAAAATGGTGTTAGTACCAAAATTTCATGTCAGTAGGTGATGTTTGCAAATAAAAAATATTATAATTTGTAACTTAAAAAAAAACAATATAATTATTTTATAATTACCTTGAACCATTTCCATGTTTCATTTGAAGAGTCTTCGGCAATAGGAACAAGCTTCACTAGAAGTATAGGATGTAGTTTCAATAGTGAGCCTGTAAAGCTCCGTTTTTATCTTAATTGAATTTATTTGAGTTAATCAGAGATTACAGAGTTCTCGAGCCGGTTTGATTTTGATCAGGGTCCTTTTTGCAAATTTTGGAAATTTCAGGGACTAAAATGCAAATATTGATTTTTATATATTATCTACACATAGATTTTAATTGGAGAAGCATCCATCTTCCTCTCCAAGACCGTGAACCTCCATTGAAACGCCTCCTTGGAGTTTTGAGCTTTCAGATTTCAGTCCGAGCTCGATCCGACCGTCGAAAATTATTTCTGAAGGCAGATTAGCGATCACTGCAGTGAGAGCTCTGTTATATCGTAAGTTCTTATTCGATCCGATACATTTTAGTTTTTGGATATTGTTAGAATCGTTCTAGATTCGAGTATGTTGTTCTCTTCAGAGTTCTGATCGTTTATTATCTGTCGATTTTGAAATAGAGCGACGTTCGGAATTGTTATGATTTTTGGAAGCCATTTTCGAAAATCATGGCTTTGATATTTGTTGGATTTTTCTTGTTGTTGTTGTATTAGCATTGAGTTGAGTTGATATCGGTATTGAACTGTTGTCTGCGTTGCCGGTTTGTTCAGTTTATAGCCGTTATGCCGTCGGTTTGAGTTTTGGGGATTTTGAACCGTTTTTGAGTTGTTGGAACTTGGCTTATAAGTTGATCTTGGTTATTGATCATTCATTTGTCTCCGTACAGATTCGTTTGGAGGTATCAAGCCCAGAGTTAGCAGCTGTTTGATCGTTTCCGAGATTTGAACAAAGAACGGTATAGAGAATTTCCTTGAACCGTTGCCTTGTTGTTGTTAGATTGTATAGTTGTTGATACAGTCTCTTTTGTAGCGTATCCAGAGTTGGAAGCTACTGCATTGAAAGGTAAAAGCAGTCATTGTAGCGGGATAGCATACTCGGGACTGTGGTTCTCGAGTTTTCCCTTTGATATCACATACTTGCATTTACACTTGTTCTAGCATGAGGAACTTGTGTCTTGTTCGATTGTATTGGCTTTTGTTAAATGACTTATGTGTTATATTTATGTTATGCATTCATCTTGAGCCAATCTTGTTTTCAGCGGGCAGAATCGCCCTTTTTGTTTAGACGTTTGGGAACTATGATTGAGTGGCCTAGGTTGTAGTATTTCGCCTAGTGCTAGCATACTCATTATGGTTGCTCAAAGTCTAGAGGAGTAGGATACGTGGCACCACCTCGATTGGGAGAGTCGGTGAGTCGTTACGTGATCTCATCCTCGGGATCCCAAAAGCAGAGCAGCACTCCCTTGTTTATCAGAATCGATATCCTGGTTTTAAAGACATGCATATCTTTAGCTTCGACTTGAATATGTTGTTTTGATAGCATGTTGTATATACATTTTTGATATGTTGCTTTTACTGGGATTATCATTCTCACCGGTTTTCCGGCTGTTGCTTTGTTTTGTATGTGTACTTGGCAACAGGTGGGGCAGGACCAAGTCAAAAGAGGCATGGTTAGCTTTCAGAGGGAGAGCTAGTAGTGAGACTCGGTTTAGAAGTCGTGTCAGCATGTTCTTCTAGTTTAGATAGTAGCATGTTAGAATTCGAACTTCTTATGTTTGTATTCGTATTTAATAGCCTTGTCGAGATATGATCGTTGCATGTTCTAGCCTTTTGGACATTTGATCAACTCTAGAACTTCATGTATTGGTTGGAGAACTCATGATTGTAATGCATGATTATTAGTTGATGGTTTTGGACTTCAGTTTTAACTTAAATTCTGCTGTTCTGTTTCTGCTGTAGGAGGGCGCTCGAGCTGCAATTTTTAGCAGCCCGAGCGCACCCCATTCCGTGTATTCCAGTAGCGCCAAGGAGTAGGGCGCGCTCGAGCGGCAGTTTATGGCCGCCCGAGCGCGGCCTTTTTAAAAAAAAAAAAAATTCTTTTGTTTTGGCTTTGCTTTTAGTTCTCGGATCTTGTATGCTTAATTATTTTTTACTCCTTAATTAGATGTGTAGAACCGAGGTCTCACATTAAGTGGTATCAAAGCGTTAAGATTCTTGGTCGAACTAGAGTGAGCGGGTAGATCGAGTCTGCGTGTATTGGCTCCTCGCATGTATTTGAATTATTTTAACTATGTACTTAATTCCATGCGAGCATGCTTTATTATTGAGAATTATTGAATTACATGATTATGTGATTTAATTTATAAATCATGATCTACTTGAAATATAACTGTTTCTGTTATCGACTGGTATCCGGTATTCCAAGCGGTTGTAAGGGCACTGATTGTAGCGATTGAGATATCTCGTGTTCTAACCTTTGATTATCAGATGGGTCCTCGTCGAGTGATAAACAGAAACACACTGCCAGTTATCCCTGCGACTGAGCAAGCTAGCACTGAGGTTGATCAGTTGGATGCTTCAGCGACTCCTATGGAAACCTTGCTGAAGAGGTTTCAGTCGTTCAATCCGCCGTTGTTGATGGGTTCAGAAAATCCAGTTGACTGTGAAAGTTGGTTGGATGATATGGATCAGTTGTTTGATTCCATTGACTACACAGATGACCGCCGAATCAGGTTAGTAATTCATCAGCTGTGTGGTGGTGCTAAGAGCTGGTGGATCATGACAAAGAAAGCATTTGAGAGTAGAGGTACATAGGTTACTTGGACTCTTTTTAAATCTAAGTTTTATAAGCGGTTTTTCCCTATCTCGTATCGTAAGGATAAGGGAGCAGAGTTTGCAAATCTAAAGCAAGGGAATCTGAACATTGAAGAGTACGTGGCTAAGTTCGATAGTCTATTGCGTTTTGCACCGCTAATTGCCGGAGATGAAGAAGCTAAGGCAGATCAGTTCATCAACGGGTTGAACCCCGATGTCTTCATGTTGGAGAACGGTGATCAGATCAATCAGAATTGATACCCGGTGCAGCGGAAGTTTAAAAATTTTATATGGAACAATTCCATATCATGGGTATCAAAACTTTACGATTAAATTGTGTGTGTAAAAATTAAATCATAATTAAATCTTTACCTCCAATCTCGAAACGAGATTATGGACACCAACAGATTACTCTGCTCTTGTTGTATATCCCAGGAACTGATGGACGAACTGTTCTTCAATTAGGTCCACGAACAGAGATTTAATCCCTCTGATAGATTGCACTAAAAAATCTATCAGAAGTTTCTATGAAGAGAATTAACGAATTTGATCCGTTAAACCAGACTGCAAATTCAAAATTCACAGGCTGGATTTTCCCGACAGAGAGAGGGAGGGGGGCGGCCACTTAGAGAAAACACAGCTAGGGTTTTCGAAAATATTTTGTGACCTCTGTTGTTTAATTTCTGTACTGCAATAACTTATTTATAATCTGGGCTGCTAACAGCTTAGGGCCCATTAGTCATAAGTTCAAGCCTGACAAGCAAAGCCCGCATGTTCAGAAATTAATATAAAATTCATCGTAACTCAGATTGATAAACCAATTTCACCAATGTGCACAGAAACCATTTCTGCATCTTTTAAAGTCAAGATAAATTTTCTGAATCCGAATTCAGTGATTTCCAAAAATGCCCATCCCTATGTCATTTTAGGAAATCTTACTCCTCTACTCTTAAATAAGAAGTCCCACTTCTTTGTTCATTAAATTTAACTCTTTAAATTTAACTATCTCAACGGAGATTAAAAATCCATTACTCTGTGTGACCCTCAATAGTTCAGGGATACAGCTAGCCGTAGGCTCACAACTCCTTGTGACTCGGAACAACAATTTCCGACTTGCCCATCGAATCATGGTAAGAGCGTCTAGCAACATCGCCCCATGATTCCCTAGGTATCACTGATAGTGCCTGCAAGAACCAATAGATTTTGGTTAGCGTACAGTACGGTCCCTTCATCCATATATCTCGATCGAATCAACAACCATTGGTAAATCGAGAGTCGTTCGAGATTCGATAACTATGCAATACATCTTGAAGATCAAATAGTGACATCGTATGTGTTACTAAGAAACCATTTCTTAAAACACATCATGTACTCTGGCCAGAGATTCGTCACACTAATATCTCCTCAGATTGCATAGGATATCCACACTCGCAAGTATGTGGTGAATCCTTGACAACAAAGCATCGACTCCTATATGTGTCGTAACTGTACCCAATACCGACACCTGATGACCCCAATAGAGTCGGTAAACGAGTCAAAACACAGTACTAGCATATAGAGTCTCAATGATGTTTCAAGTAGTAAGGACTAATGGTGTACAACCAAAACCGCGGACTTTATCCACTCGATAAGTGATAACCACTTGGAAAGTTCGGATAGGGTAGTTCGATCATTCATCGTATGAATATCCATTTGCATGCTTTGAACATCTCTATGTTCCATACCAATGAAACGTGGTACTCGGCATCGCAAATGCTAGTCTCAATCTCGAGCGATCCTTATCCTTATTAACGAACGGCTCAATCGACTAGGAACCATTTAGAATATACAGTGACTATAAGATGTGTTTCATGATAGACATCCCCATGTACTACCACATCTTACATACACTATAGTATATTCAAGGTCTTTATCAAAACAACAATAGTATATCACAATATAACAATATGAAGAAAGATAAAGTCATTGCCATTAATAAGAGTGTAAATTATATTAAACAAAAGATTGTTTATACAAAGAGTCATCAAAGCCCTTAGCCACAAGTTGGCTCACCGGGCACCCACTCTTTCAATCTCCCACTTGCCCTAAAGCCAACTAGTCATACTACGTAGACCCATTGCTTCGTGATGTTTGTCAAATAATGGTCCTGGCAAGGGCTTAGTAAGTGGATCAGCGATATTGTCTGTAGAGGCCACTCTCTCGACAGTAATGTCTCCTCTTTCCACGATCTCTCGGACGATGTGGTATTTCCTCAGTACGTGTTTGGATCTTTGATGAGACCTTGGTTCCTTTGCCTGAGCAACGGCACCCGTGTTGTCACAGTACACCGGGACTGGACAAACAACTTCAGGAATGACGCCCAACTCTTGGACGAAATTCCTCATCCAAACGGCCTCTTTAGCAGCAGCTGATGCCGCAATGTATTCTGCCTCAGTGGTGGAATCCGCTGTGGTGTCCTGCTTGGAACTCTTCCAAGAGACAGCACCGCCATTGAGCATGAACACAAATCCAGAGGTTGACTTCGAGTCTTCCACGTCACTTTGGAAGCTAGAGTCGGTATAGCCTTCCAATTTCAGTTCTTTTCCTCCATATAGCATGAACATATTCTTAGTCCTTCGTAAGTACTTAAGAATGTCCTTCACGGCTTTCCAATGCATTTGACCGGGATTAGCTTGATATCTGCTCCTGAAACTCAGAGCAAATGCTACATCCGGTCTGGTAGATATCATCCCATACATGATACTACCTATGGCTGATGCATATGGTACATGTGTCATTTTCTCTATCTCTTCATCAGTCTTGGGACACATAGACTTTGATAGAGAAACTCCATGACACATAGGTAGATGTCCTCTCTTGGACCCATCCATTGAAAACCTTTTCAATATGGTTTCGATGTAAGTAGCTTGAGTAAGTCCTATCATTCTCTTAGATCTATCTCTATAGATCTGTATCCCTAGAATATAGGATGCCTCACCCAAATCCTTCATCGAGAATCTACCTGATAACCATATCTTTGTTGACTGCAACATCCCTACGTCATTCCCAATGAGTAGGATGTCATCAACATAAAGTACTAAGAATGTCACAGCATCCTTAACTACTTTCTTGTACACGCATGGTTCCTCCGGGTTCTTGATGAAACCAAAATCCTTTATTGTTTCATCAAATTTCTGGTTCCAACTTCTTGATGCTTGTTTGAGACCATAGATTGATCTCTGAAGCTTGCATACCTTATGCTCGCTTCCCATGGATGTGTATCCCTCAGGCTGCGTCATATAGATCTCTTCCTTAATGTTTCCATTAAGAAATGCAGTCTTCACATCCATTTGTCATATCTCATAGTCATACCAAGCAGCTATGGCAATAAGGATTCTTATGGACTTGAACATTGCAACTGGTGAAAAGGTTTCATCATAGTCAACTTCTTGTCTTTGAGTATAACCTTTCGCCACCAATCGTGCCTTGTAGGTCAATACCTTACCATCAGGCCCAAGCTTTCTCTTGTAGATCCATTTACACCCTATTGGAACAATTCCATCGGGAGGATCTACTAAAGACCAAACTTGGTTTGTATGCATCGAATCTATTTCCGACTGCATAGCTTCAAGCCATAAATTTGAATCCGCATTAGAAATTGCTTCCTTGAAGTTTCTTGGATCACATCCAACATCGGGTTCATCTTGATCCCCTTCAAGAAGAAGACCATATCGAATAGGAGGTCTAGAAGTCCTCTCGGATCTTCTAGGTATAGGTGTGTCTATCAATGGTTCCTGAGGTGTAGGATCATTATTTTGTATTTCGGGTTCTTCTCGAATTTCTTCGAGTTCCATCATCTCGCCTTTCTTATCCAATAAGAACTCCTTCTCCAAGAAGGTGGCATTCCTTGAAACAAACACTTTTGTTTCAGTAGGATGATAGAAATAATATCCGATTGAATTCTTCGGATACCCTACAAAATAACATAAGGTGGATCGACTATCCAACTTATCTCCAACTGTCTGCTTCACGTAAGCAGGACATCCCCAAATCCTCAAGTACGAATACTTAGGAGCTTTGCAATTCCATAACTTGTATGGTTTTGTCCACTGCTTTGGTGTGGACGTTGTTCAACAACAACACCGCCGTTTCAAGCGCGTAGCCCCAAAACGAAGGTGGAAGCTCAGTGAAGCTCATCATGGATCGAACCATGTCCAACAAAGTTCGATTACGACGCTCCGATACACCATTCAGCTGTGGTGTCATAGGAGGAGTCCACTGAGAGAGAATTGTTGGAAAACTGGCGAGTTCCCAGACCAATTACGATTGATACCCGGTGCAGCGGAAGTTTAAAAATTTTTCATGGAACGTTTCCATGGTATGGGTATCAACCGTTCATCGATTGAATTACGTGTGTGTGTAAAATTTAAATAACAATTAAATAAATTTTACCTCAAATCTCGCAACGAGATTAATGGACACCAACAGAACAATTCTGCTCTTGTTGTCTCTCCCTGGAACCGATGAACGCCTTCAATCAGGTCCACGAACAGAGGTTTAATCCCTCTGATAGATTGCACTAGAAAATCTATCAGAAGTTTTCTGCGAAGAGAATAAACGAATCTGATTCGTTATTCCTTACTGCGATTCAAAATCACAGACCGGAATTTCTCTGTGACAGAGCAAGGGGGCGGCCGAAAACGTTTTTGAGAGGGGCTAGGGTTTCGAAAATCCTGTCTCAAAAATTATGAGCTGTTTTTTTTAATTTCTGTACTGAAATAACTTATTTATAATGCAGGCCACTAACACCTTAGGGCCCATTAGTCATAAGCTGGGGCCCGACAAGCAAAGCCCGCTCGTTCAGAAATTAATATAAAATTTATCGTGACTCCGATTGATGAAACGATTTCACCAATGTGCACAGAAACCATTTCTGCACGTTTTAAAGTCAAAATAAATTTTCCTGAATCCGAATTCAGTGGTTTCCAAAAATGTCCATCCCTATGTCATTTTAGGAAATCCTACTCCCTTACTCTTATTTAAGAAGTCCAACTCCTTAGTTCATTAAATTTAACTCTTTAAATTTAACTATCTCAACGGGGATTAAAACTCCATTACACTGTGTGACCCTCAATGGTTCAGGGATACAGCTAGCCGTGGGCTCACAACTCCTTGTGACTCGGAACAACACTTTCCGACTTGCCCAACGAATCATGGTAAAGCGCCTAGCAACATCGCCCCATGATTCCCTAGGTATCACTGATAGTGCCTACAAGAACCAGTAGATTTTGGTTAACGTACAGTACGGTCCCTTCATCCATATATCCCGATCGAATCAACAACCATTGGTATATCGAGAGTCGCTCAAGATTCGATAACTATGCAATACATCTTGAAGATCAAATTAGTGACATCGCATGTGCTACTAAGAAACCATTTCTTAAATCACATCAAGTACTCTGGCCAGAGATTTGTCACACTAATATCTCCTCAGATCGCATAGGATATCCACACTCGCAAGTATGTGGTGAATCCTTGACAACAATGCATTGACTCCTATATGTGTCGTAACTGTACCCAATCTCGACACCTGATGACCCCCTCAGAGTCGGTAAACGAGTCAAAGCACAGTACTAGCATATAGAGTCTCCATGATGTTTCAAGTCGTAAGGACTAATGGTGTACAACCAAAACCGCGGACTTTATCCACTCGATAAGTGATAACCACTTGGAAAGTCCGGATAGGGTAGTTCGACTATTCATCCTATGAATATCCATTTGCATGCTTCGAACATCTCCATGTTCCCTACCAATGAAACGTGGTACTCCGCATCGCAAATGCTAGTCTCAAACTCGAGCGATCCTTATCTTTATTATCGGACGGCTCAATCGACTAGGAACGGTTTTAGAATATACAGTGACTATAAGATGTATTTCATGATAGACATCTCCATGTTCTACCACATCTTACATACACTATAGTATATTCAAGGTCTTTATCAAAACAACAATAGTATATCACAATATAACAATATGAAGTAATATAAAGTCATTGCCATAAAAGTGTAAATAATATTAAACAAAAGATTGTTTATACAAAGAGTCAACAAAGCCCATAGCCACACAGTTGGCTCACTGGGCACCCACTCTTACAATAATCCCATTCTCTTTCAGATAGTCCAAAAACTCGGTACTTAAGTATTCTCCACCTCGATCCGATCGAAGTTCTTTAATACTTTTACCTAGCTTGTTTTCTACTTCAGCCTTGAATTCTTTGAACTTTTCAAATGCTTCAGACTTATATTTCATTAAATATAAATACCCATACCTTGAATAATCATCAGTAAAGGTAATGAAGTAGGTGTGGCCAAATTGAGTACCAATTCTAAATGGACCACAAACATCTGTATCGATCAAATCCAACAGATTTTGACTACGCTCAGGTTTCCCCTTAAAATGAGATTTAGTCATTTTTCCTTTCAGGCAGGACTCACAAGTAGGTAGAGAGTTAATATCAGACATATCAAACATGCCCTCTCCCACTAGCTTGTTCATCCTCCTTGAGAAAATATGACCTAGCCTAGCATGCCAAAGGTTTGCCGGGTTTTGACTATCGATTTTCCTTTTATTTGTTGTTACCGGTTTATCAACATAATTTATTGGAACGTCTTTTAATTTTAAGTTATATAGATCGTTTTCAAGTTGTCCATTTCCAATCAAACATTCATTCTTGTAAATATTGCAAATCCCATTCACAAAATTGCAAGAAAAACCATCTCTATCAAGCATAGAAACAGAAATAATGTTTTTAATCAAATCTGGAACAAATAAAACATCTCTCAAAAGTAACTTAAAATCGTTCTGCAAAATTAAATTAATATTTCCCATAGCTATGGATTTAACTCTGGAACCATTCCCGAGCCTTGACTGGGTCTCACCCATCCTTAGCCTATTACTTCTTGTCATCATTTGCAACTCATTGCAAATATGAGATCTACATCTGGTATCCAATACCCAAGAAGTAGTATTAAGAAAAACATTTATTTCAATGTAAAACATACCCTTTGCAGTTCGCAACTGCTCGAGTTATTCCTTGCAGTTACGTTTCCAATTACCGGGTTTCTTGCAGTGATGGCAAACTTGTTTAGACTTGTCCAATTTTGCATGTAACATTTGGCCTTGAGATCATGGTCCAACCATTTCTCTTGTTCGGCCAACCTTTCGGCAGTTACATCAGCCGGGGCTGTTTTCGGAGAAGCCTTTTCTAACACTTAGAAAATCTTTTCCGAACTTAGGACAATCTTAACTTATGGAATCATTCTGTATTGTTTGCGCCAGTAAGTTTGTTTTGTTGGAGAATTGAAACATGTGGATTACGAAGATTCATCATAATGATATACTGAAAAGAAACAGACAATTATCAGTGATTGTTTAATTAATTTACTAAGACATAAAATAGGCGAAATTTATTTTATGAATCTCACTCCCACTATTTTAACGATTTCACTACCCTCTAGTGAAAACGGGAAACTATTTTCCTTAGTGGGAACATGGAGTCCAATTGACAAACTATGGTCCCGAATAATATCAGCCAACCATAATTTTCAAAAGGTAGAGCCCAATTGCTTCCAAAGCAACCTCCACGTTTTTACCTCATGTCCAATAAGGGCCCAATAATATGACGCCGTTTATTGTGACATGTCAAGATGACCCATCAATATTAAGTTGTGATGGACGGTCGCCATGTGGATCCCCCAATAATATGAGCCGATCCCATGGGAGTTCCACCCAACTTACAACATGTGTCGATCCAATGTACAGCTTTCCGACAAACGGGCCCCCCCAATAATATGAGCCGGACCGTATCCGCGGGTAGCATCTCATACATTGATCGTTGATGGAAGGTAGGAACATTTAAACAATATTTAAATTTCCTTTATTTATCTTGATATCAATTTTAAATCATATTTAAAATGAGGGATTTTAATTTTGAAAATTTGTCTCATCATTTTAAAAATTTGTATGCTTGCGGGATTCATACAATTTTGTCTAAAACATGCATACAACTATAATATCATATATTATATAGGATGATCGATTCCATTTCTAATCGACCCGTGGTTGCCAATCACGAGTCTAAGTCCAATCCTAGGTAATATGCAGGTATGCAATGCAATCCTATTACATTGAGCTTCCAATTTACATTTCTTCAGTCTTTATTGTCTGCTGGGCCCACCTCCGTCTTCAAATCTTCATCTCCCACTAAGTCTAATGTATTTACAATAAATAACCATGACAAGTAGGGGATACATTTTAAGAGGTGGGAACGAGCCATAAACCAGGCCCACTTTTATTACATATGACAATTCATATTGAGCCATAAACCAGGCTCATTAATAAATCCAACAACAATAAAAACAAATGTAAATTCCTAACATACACCTACAAAATTGGTCATGGCAATCGATCATCCTTATCCAATAATATTTAATTCAAAATTAATTTATTGGATAACATGCAATGAAAATTTAAATTAAAAGGATAAAATCATATTCCATATATAAAATCTTATTTTAGATACAAAATCATATTTTATCTTTTTATCAAATAAAATCATATTTTACATATAAAATCCAATTTTATACATAAAATCATATTTTACTCAATATTTCCATAAGATCATATCTTATCATCAATTGTACCAAAAATAATTAATTTCATAAAATCTGATTTAACGGATAAAATCTATAAATTTTCCAAAAATTCAAATTTATCCAAAAATCAATTTTAAAATTTTCGGACTCAAACAATTCGATCCGACGCCTCGTGGACCAATCAAAAACAATTTTCGATCGGACCAAAAATAGAATTTTAACATATTAAAATTTTAATTTTAAAATTAAAAATTAATTTTTCGCGGGCCGCCGGGGACCCTCCCGGGCTGCCCGCGCCCCAAAAGGGCTCGGGCCGGGCAGCGCCCAGCGCTGCGCTGGGCAGCGCAAGCGCACGGCGCTGCCCTGGGCAGCGATCACGTCGTTGCCCATGGGCAGCGCCGTGCACTGCCCTGCGCAGCGACCATCGCTGCCCGTGTTTTGCCTAAAAAAAAAAATTTTATTTTAAAAAAAATTTATTTTGTTTCAAAAACCGAGGCTTAAAAATTTTTGTACAATCGATTAATTTAATCGCTTGATCTGAGCAACCTGGCTCTGATACCACTGTTGGAGAACGGTGATCAGATCAATCAGAATTGATACCCGGTGCAGCGGAAGTTTAAAAATTTTATATGGAACAATTCCATATCATGGGTATCAAAACTTTACGATTAAATTGTGTGTGTAAAAATTAAATCACAATTAAATTTTTACCTCCAATCTCGAAACGAGATTATGGACACCAACAGATTACTCTGCTCTTGTTGTATATCCCAAGAACTGATGGACGAACTGTTCTTCAATCAGGTCCACGAACAAAGATTTAATCCCTCTGATAGATTGCACTAGAAAATCTATCAGAAGTTTCTATGAAGAGAATTAACGAATTTGATCCGTTAAACCAGACTGCAAATTCAAAATTCACAGGCTGGATTTTCCCGACTGAGAGAGGGGGGGGGGGGGGCGGCCACTTAGAGAAAACACAGCTAGGGTTTTCGAAAATATTTTGTGACCTCTGTTGTTTAATTTCTGTACTGCAATAACTTATTTATAATGTGGGCTGCTAACAGCTTAGGGCCCATTAGTCATAAGTTCAAGCCTGACAAGCAAAGCCCGCATGTTCAGAAATTAATATAAAATTCATCGTGACTCAGATTGATAAACCAATTTCACCAATGTACACAGAAACCATTTCTGCATCTTTTAAAGTCAAGATAAATTTTCTGAATCCGAATTCAGTGATTTCCAAAAATGCTCATCCCTATGTCATTTTAGGAAATCTTACTCCTCTACTCTTAAATAAGAAGTCCCACTTCTTTGTTCATTAAATTTAACTCTTTAAATTTAACTATCTCAACGGGGATTAAAAATCCATTACTCTGTGTGACCCTCAATGGTTCAGGGATACAGCTAGCCGTGTGCTCACAACTCCTTGTGACTCGGAACAACAATTTCCGACTTGCCCATCGAATCATGGTAAGAGCGCCTAGCAACATCGCCCCATGATTCCCTAGGTATCACTGATAGTGCCTGCAAGAACCAATAGATTTTGGTTAGCGTACAGTACGGTCCCTTCATCCATATATCCCGATCGAATCAACAACCATTGGTAAATCGAGAGTCATTCGAGATTCGATAACTATGCAATACATCTGGAAGATCAAATAGTGACATCGCATGTGCTACTAAGAAACCATTTCTTAAAACACATCATGTACTCTGGCCAGAGATTCGTCACACTAATATCTTCTCAGATTGCATAGGATATCCACACTCGCAAGTATGTGGTGAATCCTTGACAACAAAGCATCGACTCCTATATGTGTCGTAACTGTACCCAATCCCGACACCTGATGACCCCAATAGAGTCGGTAAACGAGTCAAAGTACAGTACTAGCATATAGAGTCTCAATGATGTTTCAAGTAGTAAGGACTAATGGTGTACAACCAAAACCGCGGACTTTATCCACTCGATAAGTGATAACCACTTGGAAAGTCCGGATAGGGTAGTTCGATCATTCATCGTATGAATATCCATTTGCATGCTTTGAACATCTCTATGTTCCATACCAATGAAACGTGGTACTCGGCATCGCAAATGCTAGTCTCAATCTCGAGCGATCCTTATCCTTATTAACGGACGGCTCAATCGACTAGGAACCATTTAGAATATACAGTGACTATAAGATGTGTTTCATGATAGACATCCCCATGTACTACCACATCTTACATACACTATAGTATATTCAAGGTCTTTATCAAAACAACAATAGTATATCACAATATAACAATAAGAAAGATAAAGTCATTGCCATTAATAAAAGTGTAAATTATATTAAACAAAAGATTGTTTATACAAAGAGTCATCAAAGCCCTTAGCCACAAGTTGGCTCACCGGGCACCCACTCTTTCACTTCACGTTGGTTAACACCAACAGACCCAGCAACTTTGCGGATGCCATGAATTACGCAAAGGGAGCAGAAGCAGGCTTGTGGAGGCAAAGAGGTAATCAGGGGGCACCTCAGCAGCAGAGGCAGTATCAGAACCAACCATCTCAGTACCAGAATCAGCCACCTCAACATCAGAACCAGCAGCAGAGGTATGAAGGTGGTAGCAGAAAGGATCAGTACAAAGCAAGAGGTAAACAGTTCAAGAGGCAAGGAAACAGTTCGTCCAATTCCAGTGGTTCGAAGCAATTCGGTTCAGGACCGAGTTTTGGGTCATCATCCTTGTACTGCAGCAAGTGTGGATGAAGACACTCACCGGATCAGTGTGTGGGAGTCTTCGGAAATTGTAACACATGTCAGCAACCGGGACACTTCTCTAAGGTGTGCCCTCAACGTAACAGAGATAGAGCTCAAAGTGGGAGTTCGTCTAGACCTGCAGCTCAGCCTGAGAGGTAGTCTTCTGCAGTGCACTCTTTCCAGCCTCAGCAGCAGAACCGACAGGGAGGTAACTCTAGTGCAAATCAGCCTCCGAGACAGCAAGCACGAGTCCTTGCATTGACAAAGGATCAGGCTCAGGCAGCACCTGACGATGTCATAGCAGGTAACTGTTTGATTTTCGGTTATTCTGCTCATGTCTTGATAGATACGGGTGCTTCCCATTCTTTTATCTCTAAGAAATTCGTATTATTGCATGCTTTGCCAACTGAATTGTTGCCTACAGTAGTAGCTGTTACTTCACCTTTGGGTGGAGGAATTGTTTCTGTCAGATTAGTCAGGAACTGTGAACTGTGTTTTGAAGAAAATTTGTTAAAATTCGACTGTATTGTACTTGGACTGTCAGACTTTGATTGTATTGTTGGGATAGATGCTTTAACCAAGTACAGGGCGACAGTCGATTGTTTCCAGAAAGTTGTCAGGTTCAGACCGGAAAGGGCAGACGAGTGGAAATTCTTTGGTAAGGGTTCTCGATCTAGAATTCCTTTGATTTCAGTGTTATCTATGACTCGTTTGCTACAAAAAGGTGCAGAAGGATTTTTTGTGTATGCAGTTGATGTACTGAAATCTAGCCCAGCTTTGGTAGATTTACCGGTGGTTAGAGAATTTGCTGATGTGTTCCCGGAAGATGTTCCTGGTTTGCCACCTATTCGAGAAATCGAATTCAGCATTGACTTAGTGCCAGGTACTCAACCTATTTCAAAAGCTCCTTATCGTATGGCACTTGTTGAATTGAGAGAGTTGAAGGAACAGCTTGAGGATTTAATTGTCAAGGGATACATCAGACCTAGTGTATCGCCTTGGGGTGCTCCGGTGCTTTTTGTTCGGAAGAAGGATGGTTTTATGCGGCTCTGTATTGACTACCGCCAATTGAATCAGGCTACAGTTAAGAACAGGTATCCTTTACCCCGAATAGATAACTTGTTTGATCAGCTGCAGGGTTCTTCTGTCTACTCTAAGATTGATCTGAGGTCAGGTTATCACCAGTGGAGAGTGCGAGAGGAAGACGTTCCTAAGACCGCATTCAGGACGAGGTATGGTCATTTCGAGTTTATAGTCATGCCGTTCGGTTTGACTAACGCCCCAGCGGTTTTTATGGGTTTGATGAACCGTATCTTTCAGCGTTATTTAGATGAGTTCGTCATTATCTTTATCGATGATATTCTTATCTACTCGAAGAACCGTACTAACCATGTAGAGCACTTGAGAATCGTCTTGCAGATTTTGCGAGTTGAGCAGTTGTTTGCCAAGTTGTCCAAGTGTGAATTCTGGTTAGATCGAGTTGTCTTTCTCAGTCATATTATTTCTGAAGATGGGATTTCTGTTGATCCCAGCAATATTGAAGCGGTTATGAATTGGCCTAGACCTACTTCAGTGCCGGAGATCCGAAGCTTCATGGGTTTAGCTGGTTATTACCGTCATTTCATCGAGGGTTTCTCGTCTATTGCCAAGCCAATTACCCAGCTGACTCAGAAGAATGCGCCTTTTGTTTGGACTCCAGATTGTGAGGCTAGCTTTGTTGATCTGAAGAGGAGACTGACCAGTGCTCCAATTCTTTCTATTCCGAAGGGTACTGGAGGTTTCACAGTCTATTGTGATGCTTCTAACCGAGGCTTGGGTTGTGTTCTTATGCAGCATAAGCATGTGGTGGCGTATGCATCGAGGCAGCTGAAACCGCACGAGACTCGTTATCCGGTTCATGATCTTGAACTAGCTGCGATCGTCTTTGCTTTGAAGATATGGCGTCACTATCTTTATGGTGAGTCCTTCGAGATATTTTCTGATCATAAGAGTCTTAAGTACTTGTTTTCTCAGGCAGAGCTGAATATGAAACAGAGAAGATGGTTAGACCTGTTGAAGGATTTTGACTGTGAAATCAAGTATTATCCGGGAAAGTCGAATGCAGTTGCAGATGCGTTGAGCCGAAAGCTTTGTTCTTTATCTCTTTCTACTATTGGTGTTTCTCAGTTGATCGATGATTGTTGCACTTCTGGTTTAGAGTTTGAAACAGATAGGGAGACTATCAGAGTGTTTGCTATTCAAGCCGAACCGGAGTTGTTTGTTGCAATCAGAGAAGCACAGAAGTCTGAGCCGAGCATTCAGGTTTCAGTAGAGAAAGTCAGATCTGGGCATCAGTCTGAATTCCAGGTTAGAGATGAAGTCTTGTTTGTGAATAACCGTCTTGTTGTGCCTGATGTTCCGGAGTTGAGACAACGTATTCTCCGAGAGGCTCATTGCAGTCGGTTTAGTATTCATCCTGGAGGTCGTAAGATGTACAACGATCTGAAGAACTAGTTCTGGTGGAAGAGAATGAAGAGCGATGTAGCGAGGTTTGTATCTCGGTGTTTGAATTGTCAACAGGTGAAAGCAAAACGGAAGCGACCAGGAGGTCTGTTGCACAGTTTATCTGTTCCTGAATGGAAATGGGATCACATTTCTATGGATTTCGTCACGAAGCTACCACGATCCGTTCAAGGATGCGATGCTATTTGGGTAGTGATCGACCGATTGACGAAGTCTGCTTGTTTTATTCCGTATAGGATGACGTATCGTCATGATCAGATGGCTGAGTTGTATGTTAGCAATGTTGTGAGATTGCATGGTGTGCCGAAGTTGATCATTTCAGACAGAGATCCTAGATTCACTTCTCACTTCTGGCACAGTCTTCAGGGGGCACTTGGTACTCGATTGCATCTGAGTACAGCTTATCATCCTCAGACCAATGGACAGTCAGAGCGGACTATCCAGACGTTAGAGGATATGCTGCGAGCGGTGGTGCTAGACTTTGGCACTAGTTGGCAGGATTCTTTGCCTCTTGTCGAGTTTTCTTACAACAAAAGCTTCCAAGCGAGTATCGGTATAGCGCCTTTCGAGGCTTTGTATGGCAAGAAGTGCCGATCTCCGCTGTTTTGGAATGATTTATCCGAGTCACCAGATTTGGGGCCGGATATGCTTCGAGATATGGCAGAGCAGGTTAAGATCATTCAGATCAGAATGAAGTTAGCTCAAGATAGACAGGCGAAGTATGCGAACATCAGACGTAGACCTCTGAGTTTTGAGCAGGGAGACCGCGTTTCTCTTAAGATTTCTCCGTTCAGAGGCACTGTCAGATTCGGTAAGAGAGGGAAGTTATCTCCGAGATTCATCGATCCGTACGAGATTCTCGAGAAGATAGGCGATCTTGCCTATAGACTTGCACTTCCTCCGTCTTTATCTGGTATTCACGACGTTTTTCACGTCTCTATGCTGCGAAAGTATCATCCAGATATTTCTCATATCCTTCAGCCTGACGAAGCTGAGTTAGACGAGACTCTGAGCTATTTTGAACGACCGATTCAGATCCTTGATCGGAAGGAGAAACAACTCAGAACCAAGTCGATCCAGTTAGTGAAAGTGCAGTGGAGCCCTCACGGAGTCGAGGAAGCGACTTGGGAGACAGAATCTGACATGAGACAGCGTTTTCCAGAGTTATTCAGTTGACGTGAGTTCTTCTTACTGTCTTTAGTTCTTTATTCTAGCTTATGAGTTGTGGTTCTCGTTGATTTCGAGGACGAAATCTCTTCTTAGTGGGGGAAAATTGTAAAGCCCCGTTTTTATCTTAATTGAATTTATTTGAGTTAATCAGAGATTACAGAGTTCTCGATCCGGTTTGATTTTGATCAGGGTACTTTTTGCAAATTTTGGAAATTTCAGGGACTAAAATGCAAATATTGATTTTTATATATTATCTACACATAGATTTTAATTGGAGAAGCATCCATCTTCCTCTCCAAGACCGTGAACCTCCATTGAAATGCCTTCTTCGAGTTTTGAGCTTTCAGATTTCAGTCCGAGCTCGATCCGACCGTCGAAAATTATTTCTGAAGGCAGATTAGCGATCACTACAGTGAGAGCTCTGTTATATCGTAAGTTCTTCTTCGATCCGATACATTTTAGTTTTTGGATGTTGTTAGAATCGTTCTAGATTCGAGTATGTTGTTCTCTTCAGAGTTCTGATCGTTTATTATCTGTCGGTTTTGAAATAGAGCGACGTTCGGAATTGTTATGATTTTTGGAAGCCATTTTCGAAAATCATGGCTTTGAGATTTGTTGGATTTGTCTTGTTGTTGTTGTATTAGCATTGAGTTGAGTTGATATCGGTATTGAACTGCTGTCTGCGTTGCCGGTTTGTTCAGTTTATAGCCGTTATGCCGTCGGTTTGAGTTTTGGGGATTTTGAACCATTTTTGAGTTGTTGGAACTTGGATTATAAGTTGATCTTGGTTATTGATCATTCATTTGTCTCCGTACAGATTCGTTTCGAGGTATCAAGCCCAGAGTTAGCAGCTGTTTGATCGTTTCCGAGATTTGAACAAAGAACGGTATAGAGAATTTCCTTGAACTGTTGCCTTGTTGTTGTTAGATTGTATAGTTGTTTATACAGTCTCTTTTGTAGCGTATCCAGAGTTGGAAGCTACTGCATTGAAAGGTAAAAACAGTCATCGTAGCGGGATAGCATACTCGGGACTGTGGTTCTCGAGTTTTCCCTTTGAAATCACATACTTGCATTTACACTTGTTCTAGCATGAGGAACTTGTGTCTTGTTCGATTGTATTGGCTTTTGTTAAATGACTTATGTGTTATATTTATGTTATGCATTCATCTTGAGCCAATCTTGTTTTTAGCGGGCAGAACCGCCATTTTTGTTTAGATGTTTGGGAACTATGATTGAGTGGCCTAGGTAGTAGTATTTCGCCTAGTGCTAGCATACTCATTATGGTTGCTCAAAGTCTAGAGGAGTGGGATACGTGGCACCACCTCGATTGGGAGAGTCGGTGAGTCATTACGTGATCTCATCCTTGGGATCCCAAAAGCAGAGCAGCACTCCCTTGTTTATCAGAATCGATATCCTGGTTTTAAAGACATGCATATCTTTAGCTTCGACTTGAATATGTTGTTTTGATAGCATGTTGTATATCCATTTTTGATATGTTGCTTTTACTGGGATTATCATTCTCACCGGTTTTCCGGCTGTTGCTTTGTTTTGTATGTGTACTTGGCAATAGGTGGGGCAGGACCAAGTCAGAAGAGGCATGGTTAGCTTCCAGAGGGAGAGCTAGTAGTGAGACTCGGTTTAGAAGTCGTGTCAGCATGTTCTTCTAGTTTAGATAGTAGCATGTTAGAATTCGAACTTCTTATGTTTGTATTCGTATTGTAATAGCCTTGTCGAGATATGATCGTTGCATGTTCTAGCCTTTTGGATATTTGATCAACTCTAGAACTTCATGTATTGGTTGGAGAACTCATGATTGTAATGCATGATTATTAGTTGATGGTTTTGGACTTGAGTTTTAACTTAAATTCTGCTGTTCTGTTTCTGCTGTAGGAGGGCGCTCGAGCTGCATTTTTTAGCAGCCCGAGCGCACCCCATTCCGTGTATTCCAGTAGCACCAAGGAGTAGGGCGCGCTCGAGCGGCAGTTTATGGCCGCCCGAGCGCGGCCCCTTTAAAAAAAATATTTTCTTTTGTTTTGGCTTTGCTTTTAGTTTTCGGATCTTGTATGCTTAATTATTGTTTACTCCTTAATTAGATGTGTAGAACCGAGGTCTCACAGAGCCCAATACTTTGTGGAAATGATTGCTCATTGTATGACCACTACGCATGTAATCATGTCCGGTAACTCGCTTTTTTATGATGTGCTAAAATGGATAGGAACATAGCAACATTCTCCTCGACCTTCACATAAATAGATTCGAATAGCCCTCCGACATTAGTTAGCAAGTAACACAGTCGTTCGAATGCATTCTGATTCATTCACAAATTCAAAACACACTAAACATCGCCAACATCGGTGATCCTATTTTAGTAGTTAATTTGTTCATTTATTCTTTGTATCATATTGTAAGACACTTCTCTTCTATGTGTCACACGTCTTCGTTTGGAAACCACATTCTTGTAGTGGCGTGCTAAAACACATACCATCAACAGATTCCCCAACAACATACGATGCAGCAGTATGATAAGGATAATGTTTCTACATCATGTATCCATGATATAAGTACTTAACAAAATAGAACATCATTATATTGTCGATATATAATACCGCTGGTTAAGAAGAGGGTGACACGATATCAAAACATTGACATAAGTAATAGATTTCAAGTAAGATGTTCTTATATCCGAATTCGTTATGTAAATGACGAAGAGTTTGAGATCTGGTGTATCATGCAAACCACCATCATTTAACATATTATTAGATGAAGTGATGAATTCCATAATTTTTCTCTTATGATTTGACATACAAAATTTACCATAAATAAATAACATATTAAACGAGCAATGAAAAATGAACACTCAATTTGTTCTTGCACCGAAACAATTGATATTGATGAAGTATGATTAAACGAGCTAGCATAAAATCATTTAAGTACAGACAAATCTTATACGCAACTAATATATCACCGTGATACAAATTTAAAAGAGCGATCAATTTTTTTTTACATCGACATCGTCCCTACCTTCTATGGCGATATATTCTTCTTGCAGCGTTTGCACCCTCCTATCCCAACAAAGATTTGGTTTTGTAGAAACCATTTTCTTTGTTCATCGCCAAATTATTTCAGATCCAGATCTGAAAAATAGTGAACACGCACAAAATATATTAAAAGAATATCCAGGGGCAATTTGGTAATGTTTGACCATAAATCCAGTTCACTGTACAAAAATGGGTTCCTAAACCCAGAGTGAGGAGTGGATATGTTCTCCATCTTCCACAGTAAAATATCCTGGGACTTCAGGTTTGGGGGAAAAGTGTAAATGACGAGAGAAAAATTGGTTAATCCATCAATCCTAGTGTAATACTATACACCAAATGCGCCCTTAGGGTAAATACCCTAACACCAGCTATCTCAAGGATAAAAGCTCAATATGAACATGCATGAAGCATAACATCGTGACATAATATATGCATATAAGATCTCCATATAACAATGCAATACATAATACATGCATAGTCAGTCAGGATATACTTTCGTACCTCAATAATATCAGATAAGTTACACCAGCTCTACTGTCCAAGCCTATAATTACAAGATTATTATATCACTAATAATCATATAAAATTCTTAACTAAGCTAATAGATACTCCCAAACTATTTATAGAAACTCGGATTATACCTTCATCTGTCGTTAGTCCTTTGCTGTCGATTGCCCCGGAAATTAGGCACAACTCCGCTACGACTCCGGAGACGCCTCTCCAAGGCCCGTCCCTCGACAAATAAAGGCTGTAAGCCCCTAATATACTCAAGAAACGTGAGGAAAATTTGTGAATTTTCAATTGAAAATGGTATTTCGGATGCCCTATTTATAAGCGTTGATCGGACGTTCCGAACTCCCGATTAGACGTTTCGTTCTCTGCACGCTGGCCACGTCCCGAACGGCCACGATCGGAAGCTCCGATCTAGACTTTGGAAGTTCCGATCCCATGCATGCAATTACATGTTCAAACGTCAACGACACGTCACAAGTGTGCATGACCTAACTCGATCGGAAGTTCCGATCTCACCTTAGGACGTTCCGATCTAGATTCTGAACACCAACGCTTGATCCGATCACTTTGGATCTTCCGATCTCGTTCGGACCTTTCGAACTTGTCCAAGTCCACTTCGACCCTTTATGACGTCCTAAAGTCGATTTATTGATCATATTAATCAAATTAAAATCACTTAATTAAGTTTACCCATTTACTCTTGTAAAATGGAACTGGGTTACTACACAAGCAGTCGTTAGCCTTTCTGAAATGCGTGGCTGGTCATATGTGGTTGTAGAGTATTAGTTAATAGATTTTTGAGCACTCGAACTCACTTAGGTAGTCGAAATCCTTTGAGCAATTGAACTCCTTTTAGTAGTCGAACTTTTTTGACCTATTTTAAAATGAATGGCATTTCAAACTATAACAATGAGCAATTGTTTGTAATAACCAAAACTAAGGGTTCTAACATTGTGGATGCAAATGAACCAAGTTTCTCATGAGTTATTTGAAGCTCAATTCGATAAAAGATCGTTTGAGCTCATTTAATGAGTCTCGTTAAGATCAACGAACCTTTCTCAAGCTTTATGATATTCGACTCATGAACAAGTTCGTTAGTATGCTCGTGAGTCAGCTCTAGATGAAAAAATGTAGTAACCCTAGTTTCATTTTACGAGACTAAAATAGTTTACATGTTTAAAGTGGCAAAACATGATTCAAGGGGTTTTATGATGTTAAAAATGAGTGAAAAATCAACTCCTACATGTCTGAAAATGGTACGAGAAGTTCATAGGCCCGAGTAGTTTGGAACCAGCCAAAGTGATTCGGAAGCAGGGGCAAGTTCGGAGCTTCCAAACTCCAGCAGTTGAGTGTACTGTGTGTTTTTTCAAAAGGAGATTGACTTTTGGCAAGTTCGGACCTTCCAAAGTTAATATCGGAGCTTCCGAACTATATGTGCCATGAGGTGTCAAAGTATAGTTGACACGTGAGTCGCATGAGAGTTCGGATCTTTCGAAGTGAGATATCGGATCTTCCGAATTCAAGTTCGGTATTCCGAAGACAATGTCTAGAAACATGGCATACATGCGGGATCAGAGTTTTTGATCTGAAGTTCGGTGCTTGCGAACTCTGACTTTAAATAAGATATTTGAAATTCAATTTTAATTTCTAATTCACACTCTTCTCTCTCGAATCTTGTATTTTTGAAGTGTTTCTTGTCATATATTCAAGGGTAGGACGATAGCGAGATGCTTTTGGAATCGCAGCAAAGTTGTGCCTAAGAGTTGAGACGTTCGAGATCAAAGGACTGACGACGGATGTAGGCATAGTCCGAGATCTGTAATAGTTTTTGGGTGTATCAATTAGCTTAGTTAAGGATTTTAGATAAGTGTTAGTGGTATGGTAATCACTTGACTGTAGGCTTGGACCCTAGACCCTGATTATACTCAACCGTTTAGTAAAGGTACGTAAGTACTTACTGAGATTTCCAGTGATTATCAATTTTTATGTGTTTTATTTATGTGACATGAGTCATATTTTACTCCTTTATAAATATATACGGCATGTGTTGTATCATGTTGAGTCAGTATCTCCTTCGAGATAGCTGTTGTGATAGGGTCTCTCAGCCCTATATTCTTGTTATGTGGTTAGAGACCAGGAGACACCATGACGACGAGGATTGACGCTACAGTAATCTCGACGAATGAGTGAGTTACCCCTTGGTCAGATTCTCAGATGGTACTACACACTCATTGATGCTTAGAATGAGCAGGATTTTTACTTCATGACCAATTACCTAGCCATATCATTTTCATGATATATACATTTGTATACTCATACTTAACGTGCTGGACATTAGTCGCTCACATCCTTGTTTTATCTTGTACACCATTCTTTAGGGCATGTCTTAGCTTGGACGAGACAGGAGGTTCGAGGAAGGGTTAGGAGCGAAGCCGGTGACCACGGTGGAGGTTTTTCTTTTTTGGCACCGTTTTTGTTGTTTTGGGTTCTGATAAAGTTTTGATTTGGCAGTTTTCAGTTATTTTTTCGGTTGTATTCTGTCGGTGTTTCTTGAGATGTATTTTAATTGGGTTGTTTGCGTGGTTTTCGTAGTATTTCACTTATTAGGTTTTCTTTTTAATTTAATTGCATGCTTAAGTATTAAGCTAGTAGGTGATTTGTGTCGGGTCACTACAAAATATAATATTTTTGATATTTGATTTATAGAAAATATATAAAAAATTATTTATTATAATAAAATTATAAATTTTTAAGAATATTATATTTCTTTTCTAAATATAAAATTTAGTTTTTAATGAATATTTAGATTTATACTTTATATTTATTATGTTCGTTTAGACTCGATATTGAATAAGCTCGTGAGTCATTAATATATATTGGATCAATCAGGTTAGTTGTTTATAATATAATAGGCAAAAATGGACCCAAGCTAAACTGTATATTATTAGTCGAACTGGAAATGAATTTACTAGTTCCATGTGCAAAACTGATAACCTAAACTGGACAAGTCAACTGAAGCCAGTGAACTAGTTCAAAATCTAAACTGAGATATTACTCAAATTGGACAAGTTACTAAACTAAACATAGCACCCAAACTGAAGTCAGTTACCTAAACAGAAGACCAGTCGAGGAAACCATAGGTGAGCTCGAATTGAATTGGTTAATTAAGTTCAACAAACACTCTAAAAGCACAATCATCCGACCCAGAGTTTGGATAAGGTTTTCCGTACAAACAGCTATTGTGCAAGCACACCATGCCTTGGTACCAAAGTCGGAGATGTTGATAGAAACTAAAATACAAATGCAACGACCAATTTATTTGGAAGCTTGTCAAGTTTAAATTCATGAACATTGCAACCGATGCATATAAATAGGCTTGAAGATTGGTTGAGAAACTCTCTCTCGGATCCTTGAATCATCAATCTCTTAGTCGCGCACAAAATTCAAACAAAGCTATCAAAAGCTATTGAAGTCAACTGATCAAGAACACTTTACATTGTTGTATATCTGATCAAGTGTAGGATCATATTGTGCTAAGTTATCGAATTGTAACATCTTTCTTAGTAGATCAATTGAGGTGCTATAAACCTTTGTAAAAGAATCAGTCAAGGACTATATTCTTCAGTTGAGATACTAGGAGTTTCAGTTAGGTAGTGTAGTAAGTCCTAGATTGAAATGGATTTGTACAATTTGTATAGATCAAAGTCTTCTAGTGAAATCCTTCTTAAGTGTAAGAATGGGTGACGTAACATCTAGAAATATTTGTTGTGTCCTTACAATTTAGTTTCCCTTTCAGTTAGCCATTTGATTTATATTGTTCAATATGTCAGTTGATCTCTTTCCGCACAAATTCACATCTTGGTAAACTGACATAGACATTAGAGAAAAGAGAATTGAGTTGTCAACTCTGAGTTTAGTGTAGCTGAGAATTATGTATACACATACGTTGCCCACGTGGCATCCCCCATCCCCCACCCATTTTAGTAGTCGTCCCCCACCCATTTTGGCAGCATGCATGCCCTCACCCGTGTCTCTATGATGGAGACTTGTAGGGGCAAAATTTTGTGATGGACAATAATGTTAAATAGATGTATGATACAAGATTTTTTCACATATTTTCTAAGCTTTTGTTCCTCACAATTCATAAACATTCATTGAAGCAGTGGTGGTTTTGTTTTCTTCGGTGTTCCTCGTTTGCAAATTCAATTCAGAAGTAAGTGTGTTGTTTTGTTCATTTCAAATACCTTTACATTTCAAATTTAATTTTTTGTTGTCCGAGTTGAGAAACATACATTGAAGCAGTAGGTTATATTTCATTTGGAATCGGCCATAAGATTTGGTTGTGGTTGGTTGAATAAAATGCAAAAAAAGGTCCTTCAATTATGGGGTCGTGATGGATAATATTTGTTGTAAATTAATTTAGCTTGGTGTGTTTCAAAATTATAAGAAAAATAAAATAGCTAGCTAGGACTTTTATTATTATTAAGTGTTTTACGGTATTTCCTTTCGCAACATAATTTGAATGATTTTTTAAGGAAAAATTGTGCTTAAGCCATTACCTAAACATAAACTTTAATTTTGTGTTTCCACCCTAAATTTGTTTAAACGTGGATCAAGCGTATATGTTTACTAGATAGTTTTTTTTTTATAAAAATTATTTTATTACACTACATGATTTCATATTATTAGTTTATGTTTTGATCAACTATTGTCACTAATTTTCTCAGGATGAAAACAAATCGAGGGCTAATAGATCCCAGTGTGCTATATTTACAAGCAACACATATTTCGTCAACAGTTTCTACACAAAGTGTTGATGAGATCGTTCGAGTCAAACGATCAGATAATTTGATTTGGAATTTATATAATGAGAATGGTTTGCACAGTCGTGTGATAGCATATTTAAATTATATGGGGATTTATGGTGTTTTGATGTGTGGGTCTCGAATTTATGATAATCATTTGATTACTGCTCAGGTTGAATGATGGCGACGTGAAACACACACGTTCTATTTTAGATATGGTGAAACAACCATAGATTTACATGATCTTTCCATTATTTGGAGTCTTCTTGTTGATGGTGAGCCAGTAACTGATATAGATGTTTTACACAAAATTGAAGAGTGACAACACATAAGTTTGATTTTGTTGGGATTTATGCCACTGACATCGCATTTCAAAGGTGGTCACTTGTCGATGACCGCTTTATATGAACATTGCACGGCTGCACCTATCGATGATAATAGTCCAGAGACAGATGTCGTAAAATATACCCGTTGTGTTGCATTAATGATTATCGGAGGAATCATGCTTCCAGATTATCAAGGAGGATCTGTTACACTCATTTTTTGTAGCTACTCCGGGATATTGATCGCATCAAATCTTACAGTTGGTGAGGTGCAGTTTTGGTGTTCATATATCGTGAGTTATGCAATGCCACACGTATAGAAAAAGCTATAATAAGTGGGCCTCTATATATCCTGCAAGTATAAAATATTTTGATGATCTAATATCACATTTTAATAATTTTCTAATTTTATTTATTATTAATGACAAATATGGGCATGGAGCAGGATTAAATTTGTTAACCCTGATCTGAATGGCTTATCTCTTACCATGCCTCAAAATGCAGGCGATGAAAATATTCCATTTGCTCCTTATGGTGCACGCTAATAAGTAAAAATTATTATCACTGTATAAATTACAACTTCATTTTCTCATAATTTTAATAATATTTTTTATTGCAGATGGTTAAATGTGTTTAATTACACTAATTCACCAACACACACTGTTAGAATTATAAGAGATTTCTTTGATTGTAAGACTAATGATGAGGTGTGTTATTGGCTTATTGAAACTTTACAACAATTAAATTAATTTATATTTATTAATTAAAATTTATTTTTATTTTTATTATGCAGTTTAACAAGATAGTTTACAACAAAAAAAAAAACAGATGTTAAAGTGATCATTAGTGCATACGATAATAGAATATGGCGATGTGTTTGTCCTCTAATTTGTTTTGAAATTGTGGAGATGCATCGTCCAAACCGGGTGTTGAGGCAATTCAAAATGCGTGAATCTATTCCAAGGCCTTCAGTTGATAACGATGACCTACACAACATCATTAGAATCAGTCATCGCAACACAGATTGGAGGAAATATCATAAAAATGCTATTATTTTTTGGAATAGAAAATTGAATAATGTTGCCCGAGGCAAACGACATGAAAGATCTAGGTAGACTGATGATGACTATTTTTTGTAGTTTGAGTGCATTACCGTATGCATTAATATATCGCCTACTGTAACCGGGCTTGGTTTTCGGTCATATCCGCACAATTTAGATGTTGGCGGACAAAATAATCTTCCACAAAATTTTAGAGCGTCATCTCCTGATTCGCATCAGTTATCATTGGAGTTTGTTCCTCCTCAGCCATTTGGTGGGTTGGAAAATGCGGGGCCATCAGGCGGATTTGAAAATGCAGGACCATCTAGTAGGTTGTACAATATCAGACCATCCGGTGGGTTACATAGTCCAGGGCCATCTGGTTCATATATTGATGTCGGTTATCACACTCCGTTTGGGAAAATATCCAAAGTTTTACATATCTTCTTAATGTTAACTGGCAGCAACCTGGTCAACGTAATACTCTGGCTCCCGAGAGAAACGTTGTTTCACCTGTAATATTTCATTATTATTCGATTGAGCAACAAGATAGGAGTGAAGAAATTGTTGATGTTCTTGTAGTGCTTATAGGACAACGAAGACGTAGGGCACCTGCTTGTGGAACCGGCGGTCATTTATATAACTGTAATTGCCATGAACAATCATGATATACATTGTTGTTTTGTAATTTAATAAAAATATTTATTTTTAAGTTTAGAATTAATATATTTGTGTATTGACATTTAAAGATATGTTATCTATTATTCCATGCAATTGATTATTAATAATTGTTATAAAAAAAATACATAAACGCATTCAAACCAATATCAAATACATATCTTATTCAAATGGATACATTGTTTAACCAAAACTACCAAACACATATGTTATTTAGAAACAATTTTTTGTAGTACACTTTTTGCATGCCTTCACATACTATGTTCATGAAATACAAAATATATAAAAAAAATGTATTTAATGTGAAATATATTTCATAAGAAAATATGAAAGAGACAAAATAGATTTTCCAAAATTTCTACATGTTCGGTCTTTGTTGTTGTCTCTCTCTCGCTACCGGCCTGTCCATCTCGTTTCTCAATCGAGTCGTTGTATCCCTACCTAATCTTCTTCTTTTATGTCTAACCGGGTTGTGTTGCAACACAAATGAAATGACCCGATACTACTAAATTTTTTTAGTACTTTATTTACTTTAAAATATTGATGATACATATATGCACATACATATATGTACTTATACTTAAATAATTCTTCATAAAATATAGTACATAAAAACTTTAAAATAGTTTTTCATAAAATAAAGTATATATATATATATACATATATATTTGCATGCAATTAAATTAAATACTTAAAAATACTAAAATCTCATGCATGAAAACCTCATAACATAAATACTTAAATCATAACCCATCATAAAATCTCATGCATACTTTATAAATTTCAAAACCATGCAAATCATATTAATAATAATATTCATTTGCGGAATAAATAATAAAGTATAAAATCCTATAAAAAAAAAACTGTATCATAAACGTGTTATGGTAACGTGTGTACTAGCTGCCTGGATGCTCATATGTCTTCACCGCCAGTAAAGACCACATCATCATCAACAGTCTCATGCTCACCTGCACCATTTAAATCAATTGAGCTTAAAGGCTCAACATGTTCCATCCAGTAATAACAACATGAAACCACATGCAAGCACATAACGTATAAAATATCATAAATATAGCTTATACGTGCATGATCTTAAAAACATTACATACATATATATACTGCTTGATTATGAACATTATCATTATCTTATTAATCATTCATCATCATAGTCATCATTCATCATTCATCATTCATCATCATATTCATAATACGTATCATAACAGGGAATATCATAATTTTTAAAACAGTCCTTGTAGGTTGTATCCATGTCATGCGCCCGTAAACATATTCGATTGATCAATCTATAAACCAATGTACGTGGCGGTGGGGTCTCCACCTCTTTACTGCCACTTCACCAGCCCCTACCACTGGATCCATAAGCTCATTATAACATTAACATATGAAAAGGCACCGGGCCCAGGTATCCTGACCACAATCCCGTATTTGCCACACACCCACTTCAACTTCCTTAAATATTATTTTCTTTACATGCTCTTAAACTTTAAGTTAAAAAAATACTTGCATGATGCATGAACTTAAAAATCATCATTATTTCATAATTTCATGAAAATTTGCCCGTAAATATATATTTAATTAATTTCATAAAAATCATACTTAAATATATCTAAAAATACATGCATGAATTAAATATATATTTACTGACCATTTATTTTTCCAAAGACTTTTCGAGCTTTTGACTCCTTAACTTAAGCCCATAAATTTCTAGACTAGCCAAATAACATCTTAACCCATCATAAATAGCCCATTAACCACTTAGTCTGGCCCATTAATCATTTATCCCAATATAACTTGGCCGAGTAATTCTAATGGATCAATAGGCTCATGAAAACTAATGGACTCACTTAATTCATTAATCTAATCCCAATAGTATATTTTAACTAATCAAGCTCATAATCCATTAATTAAACACTTAGACCTCAAATTAAATTATCCGAGCTCAAAATAAAATAACCGAGACCCATACCCATATGACATGACCCAAATAAGATCCAAACCCGACCCGAGAACCCCTGCCCGAGATCCTGAACCAGCTGCCCAAAAACAACAACCCTAGCTCTACCATGACCAAATCAACGCAGCCTTCACTTATGCTCATCAACCACCCTACTTCATCCACCCCTGTCCGGAGCCCCGCCAGCAAGACCTCCCCAGGGTCCTATTGGTCACCATGGACCAGGCCTTGGCCTAAACCAGTCTCTACATGGCTCGACTATCACTCACTTTCCCATACCCTGTTCTCGCGTCACTTTGAGCAGACTGCACTCCATTTTGATTTTTGACCTACTCCGGCCACCACTGGCCAGAGCCCTGGTGACAGGACCTTCCCAGGGTCAAGTCGCAACTCCTAACCTTGCCCTATCCCGAACCAAGCCATGCATGGCTCAACCATGACTCCTATTTCCAATGCAACAAACCTGCTCGCCTAGCTGCTGCACCAGCTTAGTTCTAGCCTTTGTCCAGCCACTCTAGGGCCGATCCACCTATGAAACCTGACCCTCATGGCCCTAACACGACTTTAAAACCATTGGTCAGCCCCTCGAACAGCCCATGTCCAGAAGCTTCATCAAAACTGAGCTATATGTGTAAAAATGTGAGAATCATTACATGAACCATGAAGACTTTCATTCTAAACCACATACACATGCAAAATCAGATCTTTATTGCATAAATCAGTGTAATATGACTTAAATGGTGAGCAACAAGGGATTAAAAATGTGTCTTTGCGTTATATACGCTTGAAATCACTATACCATTGCGTAGATCGTTGTCCGAGATGAACGGGACGTCAAATCTTCAATTTTTCTTCAAAGTTCACGTGAAAAGTGTGTGAAAGTGTGAGGAAAGCGGCTGAAGAATCTGATGGCTGCTAATGTTAACGTGAAGAAGGGCTAAAGAAGAATGGGGCCAAAATAAACTATTTATTTGTATAGGAAAATGGGCTAGGCTTTAATAATTAAATAAATATGTTTAAAACTTTTAAGCTCATTAAATTATCAGATTAAAAACTCTAAATTTTCGTAATATATAATTATGGGCTTTTGAAAGTATCTTAAAAGTCCATAAAATAGCCTATTTTAGTGAAAAATAGATTTCTAATTATATATATACATTAAAACTCTTATTTTCTGAAAATAAAATCTGAAAATAATAATTTTTGACCCTTGAAAACCTTAGTCAAAGTTCTCGGTAAAAAAATTCTATCTCGTTCGTCTACGGTCTCGTCTACGCGATCACAAAATAACATTTCTAAAAAATTCATAACTTTCAAGATAATGGGTTAAATGTCATAATTAAATTTAAAACATGCATACACGTCACATAATTCACATAATAACACATAAAAATCATTTAACCCCTTTTTAATATATTTTCAAAATAATTAATTTTCTAGTTATGCATGCGGGTTTATGTAAACGAATTTTCGGGTGTTACAATTCCCCCCTCTTTAAAAAGAATTTCGTCCTCGAAATTTTACTGATCATATTCTAATAACGGAGTCTCTAAAAAATCCAATTTACTAAATTCACGTTTACATATCTAGTTACCAAGTTTCTGTATCCTAAAAGTCATGCTTCTGCTGCGCACTCTGATAAACAAAATATTTTATCTTTCCCACGTGTCTTCTTCATTTCAATCAAGCCTATATTTATAGACCCTTCGCTGCTAAACACCTCGTAAAGAGAATTATACAACTTACGTCCCACTGTAAACCAAATTTGACATTTTATATAATTCTTTGTACTATAATGAAAGTACAACCACATGCTTACATCAACTTATACGTTAAACCCAAATATTAACTCTAATATTCATCTTTCCAAACACAACAACCTCATTATACCAAAGCTTGACTGATTACATCTGCTTATACACTCCTCTTATCTATCCTCAAATATTCGTGAGCCGAAATTTTGTTCCCAAATTTGTTTCTCCACTTACTGAAAACTATAGTCCTCATATGATTTTTTTATAAATCTCAATATCATAACCTATACGTGTAAACCATAGTTCCCAAATAATTCCTCATAAACCTCAAATCACGACTTAAATAATTTTATCAATAATGTACTCTAAGTATCAATCCCAAAATCAATCTAACTTAAACCAATAATTCACCCATAAAATCATGCTAACTTAAAACAAATAAGTTACTACCAAAAAAATCCAAATGTCTAACTTAAATCCCATAAATCATAAATTATCAAACTTAGTTTCCAAAAATAAAACCTAATTCTCAAATTTGGAAATTCCTCGTTCGTATAACACGTTTCGAAGGCATACTGTAATTTTCATAAATCCCTCACATAACCGCCATGCATAACTAAGTATCTTAACTTAAAACTCTTATAACATAAATCAGTGAAAACATAACTCATGTGTCCCCTACATAAAAACATATAATTAAAAAGTATTTAAAACTCACAGACTGACAGAGCGGCTTCTGAGTTCCACGTAGCAGGCTAGTCAACCCTCCAAGGACCATGATACCAACTGAAACGACCCGATACTACTAAATTTTTTTTAATACTTTATTTACTTACAATATTGATGATACATATATGCCCATACATATATGTACTTATACTTAAAATAATTCTTCATAAAATATAGTACATAATAACATTAAAATATTTATACTTAAAATAGTTTTTCATAAATTATAATATATATATATATATATATATATATTTGCATGCAATTAAATTAAATACTTAAACATACTAAAATCTCATGCATGAAAACTTCAGAACATAAATACTTAAATCATAACACATCATAAAATCTCATGCATACTTTATAAATATCAAAACCATGCAAATCATATTAATAATAATATTCATGTGCGGAATAAATAATAATATATAAAATCCCATAAAAAATTGTATCATAAGCGTGCGATGATCACGGGTGTACTAGCTGCTTGGATGCTCATATGCCCTCACCGCTAGTAAGGACCACATCATCATCAACAGTATCATGCTCACCTGCACCACTTTAATCTAGTGAGCATAAAAGCTCAACACATTCCATCCAGTAATAACAACATGAAACCACATGCAAGCGCATATCGTATAAAATATCATGAATATAGCTTATACATGCATGATCTTAAAAACATTACATACATATATATACTGCTTGATCATTTACATTATCATTATCTTATTCATCATTCATCATCATAGTCACCATTCATCATTCATCATCATATTCATAATACGTATTGTAGTAACCCGTATCCGAAATTGGTAATTAAGTGTTAATCACTCCAATTTATCATGTTAGTTGAGTTAAACGTGATTAATGGAACTTCTAATGGATTAACGGAGTCCGGGATTAGACCCAAAATGATCAGAAATTATCCGGAGGGTCAGGCGGAACGGACGCAACGTTCTAGGAACAGACGCAACGTTCGTGCCAGCTAGAATGTGTCACTGCTTATGCACTTGATGTTGACGTTCGGATGCAACGTTGGCAAACGGACGCAACGATGGTGAACGGACGCAACGATGGAGGAACGAACGTTCCGTTCGTTGTCTATAAATAGAGGTGCTGAGATTCATTTCGAGGCACACCATTCACCTATCTTCTCTCGATTCCTTGGTCTTATAGCTTACATTTAGGGAATTCTAGGCATCCTATTGGGAATCCGAAAGTGGCGTAGCGATCCAAGCATCGCAGCGGAGCTGTGGCCTAGTTTTGAGGCAAGCGACAGCAAAGGGCTGACGACGGGCGAAGGTATAGCCTTTACTTTCTAAAAATATTTAGGAGTATGCAATAGCTTAGTTAAGGCTTTTAGAGCACTGTAATGATATTAGTATCATTTGGAAATGTAGTGCGGATTATAGATGTAGACTTAGAGCTGGTAGAGCGCGCCTAGTATTTGAGGTACGAAAGTACTGTTCGAGATATCCTGACTGAGTATGCATGTATTATGTGACTACATGATTTATATGCCATTATTTTATGCTGCATACATTTGCATTTTAAGCTATCTCTTTTGAGATGTCTGTTAATAGGGTTTTTACCCTCTCTTGTTAGTGGATGGACTTCCATCAATTTGGATCCCGCGTATCCACTAGTATTTTGGTATGTGAGCCACCTCCTAAAGCGACGGCACATTGTGCTACATACTAGGTCCTGGTCTGTCTTTGTTATCTGATTCTTGACCTCCAGTCAGTAGACGGTACACTTGCATGCATGTATACTCATACTCTCGTGCTGAGCGTTTTATGCTCACATCTCGTACTTTAGGTTTCTGGACACACTATTCCATGGGGCAGGTTTGTGATTGGATGAGGCGGGAGGATCCAAGAGGGGCTAGGCAGGGGATGGCCAGCTGGAGCTTCGCCTAGGGTTTATTCTTTTTGTATTGGGTTGATACAGCGTTCGATTTGTTTGTATAACTATTTGGGTATTTGCAGATTCCTTTCCTTGGGATTGTATTAATGTTTATTGTTTCCACAGCTTATTCTGGTTTACTGTTTGATTAAGTTAATTGCATGTCTATGTTTTGTTTAGTAGGTGATCTCGGTAAGGGTCACTACATTTATGGTATCAGATCATTCATAGTATTCTTGGGATTTAGATTCTACATAAGGATAACTGTGAGGTAATTTTTGTAGATGGCAGACCACGATGATCAGAGTAGCCAGGGCAATATTGGTGGACGTTGGGGCGATGCCGATCGGGAGCAACGTTGAGAACACCATCATCGTCGCCATGATGATCAGCATTTCTTACAGATGGGTCCTAAGCCCTTGGTTGGAGGCGAGTCTCCCGAGGATGCGGAGAACTGGCTAGACCATATGGAGATGACTTTTCAGACGTTTCGCTGTACTGAGGAGCAGAAGATGGAGACACTTGGTTATCTTCTGGATGTGCGAGCCCGAAAGTGGTGGAGATTCACTTCTTCACCTTTTGTTGTGGCGAGAGGAGTGACCACCTGGGCCGAGTTCCGCACAGCTTTTCAGAAGCTGTATTTTCCTCCTGCACTCCGTCAGATGAAGGCGGGGCAGCTACTGAGTCTGCGTCAGGGAGCCATGTCTATTGACGAGTATCAGTAGAAGTTCTTCGATCTATTATCATATTGCCCCATGATTGGTGACATCTCTGAGATGAAGTACAATCTATTCCTTCAGGGCCTTAACCCGGAGATTCATGATCGTGTGGCGGTCGGTGATGACATGACCTACAAGGGTTTGGTGAGTTGTTGTCACCAGGCGGAGGATAGCATTCGGCGGAACAGGTCTTTCTCTCAGTCGAGGCCTGCAAGTTCTTTGGGTCCCCGTGATCAGTCTTTCAAGAAGTCCGGATCTACTTCTTATTCCTCTGGTTCCACTGGTGTTGTTTGTTTTGGGAAGAAGGAGAAGTGCGACCATTGCGGGAAGAACCATCCGACCAACAGATGTCGTAAAGCTTCTAGAGCTTGTTTCCGTTGTGGAGAGGTAGGTCATCTCCGGAGGGATTGTCCACTATCTGGGGGAGGTGGTTCTGGTTCTGGTTCGGGATCGGGTTCTCAGACTACCGTTCAGCAGAGGTCGCAAGGACAGCCTGCTGGGAGTACTCACTTGAAGCCGCGGGCTTCTTGCCAGGTGTTTTCCTTGAGGCATGATCAGGCAGTGGAGGAGAACGAGAAGGTCATCGCAGGTACATTTCTGTTATATGGCATTCCTGCTCTTGTACTTATTGACACTGGTGCATCTCATTCCTTCATTTCTGCACATTTTGTTAAGAGGCATAAGTTACCATGCATTGCACTAGACGTAGTAGTTTCTGTTTCTACTCCGACGGGTCAATCTGCTTTGGCTAAGTGTCTAGTGATGAGTTGCCCTTTAGAGTTCGAAGGGAACATACTGATAGCGAATCTCATGGTTCTTTCGATAGCGAATCTCATGGTTCTTTCGATGGATGAATTCGATTGTATTCTAGGGATAGACATGTTGACTACCTATCGAGTTTCAGTGGACTGCTATCAGAGATTAGTACGCTTTCATCCGGATGGGAGTGATAGCTGGTTTTTCTATGTAGAGGGAGCGCGACCCCCGATGCCATTGGTATCATATTTGAGAGTCTGTCGAGCTCTAGAGTCTGGCGGGGAAGGCTACCTTATCTATGCAGTTGATTTATCCGTTGAGAGCGTTGGGATAGAGAGTATTCCTGTTGTGGATGAATTCCAAGATGTATTTCCAGATGAGATTCTGGGTTTTCCTCCTGCTAGGGAAGTCGAGTTTGGCATAGAGTTGATGCCGAGTACTTCGCCTATTTCTCGAGCACCGTATCTTCTGGCTCCGTCAGAGATGCGAGAGTTGAAGAATCAGTTACAGGATCTTTTGGACAAGGGGTACATTCGTCCTAGTGTATCTCCTTGGGGAGCTCCGGTTCTTTTTGTAAAGAAGAAGGATGGGTCTATGCGGTTGTGCATTGACTACCGACAGCTGAATCGGGTTACTGTGAAGAATAATTATCCTTTGCCTCGTATTGATTACTTGCTTGATCAGCTGCAGGGTACTTCGGTTTACTCCAAGATTGACTTGAGATTTGGGTATCATCAGATGAGAGTCCGAGATTAGGACACAACCAAGACTACATTCCGTACTCGCTATGGGCATTACGAGTTTCTAGTGATGCCTTTCGGTTTGACTAATGTGCCGGCTATATTTATGGATCTGATGAACCGCGTTTTCAGGGAGTTTCTGGATAATTTTGTCGTGGTTTTCATTGACGACATCCTGGTGTATTCGCGTAATGTGGACGAGCATGTTTCTCACTTGCGATTGGTATTGCAGACTCTTCGGGGTGAGCAGTTGTACGCCAAACTAAGCAAATGTGAGTTTTGGATGGATCGAGTGGTCTTTCTCGGCCATATCATATCCAGGGAGGGGATTTCTGTTGATCCGATCAAGATTGAGGTTGTGCTTAATTGGTCGGGGCTGAGGACGGTTGCTGAGATCCGTAGTTTTCTGGGTTTTGCAGGTTATTATCGTCGCTTTATTTTGAACTTCTCTCAGCTAGCTCGACCGTTGACTTAACTTACCCACGAGGGTGTTGATTTCGAGTGGTCCTCAGAGTGTGAGGAGAATTTTTGTGAGCTTCGACGACAATTGACTTCTGCGCCGGTGTTGGCATTACCGTCAGGATCTGGAGGGTACGTGGTTTACACAGATGCTTCTCTTCAGGGGTTGGGTTGTGTCCTGACTCAGAATGGGCATGTAATCGCATACGCTTCTAGATAGTTGAAGTTGCATGAAGACAATTATCCAGTTCATGATTTGGAGTTGGCAGCCATTGTGTTCGCTTTGAAGATCTGGCGTCATTATCTGTGTGGCGAGAAATTTTAGATCTTCACCGACCACAAGAGTCTCAATTATTTGTTCACTCAGGCGGAGATGAACATGAGGCAGAGGCATTGGATGGACTTGCTTAAGGACTATGATTGCGAGATTAACTACCATCCGAGAGCTGCTAATCTCACTGTTGATGCCTTGAGTCGCAAGGTACAACTATCCGCACTTCAGAGTTGTTCAATGTCTAGCGCGATTAGAGAGTGTTGTTCTTCAGGGTATACCTTCAAACACAAGAAAGATATGCAGAGTATCCAGATTTTTCCGATACTATCTGAGCCAACTTTGTATTCGCGGATTCGGGATGCTCAGATGTCTGACTCGAAGACCCAGCGTTTGGCTCGTCTAGCCAATGAGGGTAGCACGTCAGGATTTCACTATCAGTCAGATGGTTTTATGTGTTTGTCTGGTAGGCTTGTGATTTCGGAGGATGAGAAGTTGCGAGAGGAGATTATGTCTCAAGCACATCGCACTAAGTTGAGTATTCATCCGGGGAGTAACAAGATGTACAAGGATCTACGTACTCGGTTTTGGTGGAAGGGGATGAAACGCAGTGTGTATCAGTATGTTTTGAGATGTTTGGTGTGTCAGCAGGTCAAGGCAGAACACCGATGACCTGGAGGTTTACTTCACAGTATGCCTATTCCTGAGTGGAAATGGGAGTTTATCACGATGGATTTTGTGACCCATTTGCCAGTATCCTCAAAGAACTCTGATGCTATCTGGGTTGTGGTGGACCGACTCACCAAGTCATCTCATTTCATTTCCTATAGCCGAGAGTACAATGTGGATCATATGGCTCGGTTGTACATTTAGGAGATCGTTCGACTTCATGGAGTGCCTGTGAGCATTGTTAGTGATTGAGACCCCAGGTTTACTTCTAGATTCTGGGGGAGTGTTCAGCGTGCGATGGGCACTACTCTCAGTTTGAGTACGGCCTATCCTGAGATAGATGGTCAGTCAGAGTGCACTATCCGTACTTTGGAGGATATGCTTCGAGCGTGCGTTATGGATTTTGGTTCAGCCTAGCAGGATCATTTTCCATTGATTAAGTTCGCGTACAACAACATCTATCATACTAGTATTGGGATGGTACCTTTTGAGGCGTTGTACGGGCAACGTTGTCGTACTCCACTCTTCTGGGAAGAAGTGGGGGAGAGACAGGCTGAGGGACCGAAGTTAATCTAACAGGCAGCAGATATTGTTGATCAGATCAAGAAACGGATTAAGACTGCACAGGATCGTCAGGCCAGCTACGCTAATACTAAGCGTAGGCCTCTGCAGTTTGATGTTGGGGAGAAAGTGTTTCTGAGAGTTTCACCTTTCCGCAGGATTCTCAGATTTAGCCTCAAGGGCAAGTTGCCTCCCAGGTTTATCGGTCCGTTTGAGATCTTAGACAGCATTGGCGATTTGGTTTATCGGCTAGCTTTGCCACCGTATCTGTCCAGTATTCACGACGTGTTCCACGTATCTCTGTTGCGACATTATGTGGCGGATCAGTCTCACATTCTACAACCATCTGAAGTTCAGGTGGATACGGATTTGACGTATGTAGAGAGACCTATTCGTATTTTGGATCATAAGGATAAGGTCTTGCGGAATAAAGTTATTACTCTGGTTTTAGTTCAGTGGCAGCGCCGAGGCACTGAAGAAGCCACTTGGGAGCTCGAAAGCAGGATGCGTACAGAACATCCTGAGTTGTTTTGATTTCCTTTTCGAGTTGTATTCAGTTATAAACTCAGTAAACGTTTGATTTGAATAAAGAATGTTCATGCATCTTGTTTTACATTCAGTACTTAAGATCTGATTTCGAGGACGAAATATCTTAAGTGGGGGAGAATGTAGTAACCCGTATCCGAAATTGGTAATTAAGTGTTAATCACTCCAATTTATCATGTTAGTTGAGTTAAACGTGATTAAGGGTACTTCTAATGGATTAACAGAGTCCGGGATTAGACCCAGAATGATCAGAAATGGTCCGAAGGGTCAGGCGGAACGGACGCAATGTTCTAGGAACGGACGCAACGTTCATGCCAGCTATAATGCGTCACTGCTTACACACTTGATGTTGATGTTCGGATGCAATGATGGCGAACGGAAGCAACGATGGAGGAACGGACGTTCCGTTCGTTGTCTATAAATAGAGGTGCCGAAATTCATTTCCAGGCACACCATTCATCTCTCTTCTCTCAATTCCTTGGTCTTCTAGCTTAGATCTAGGGCATTCTAGGCATCCCATTGGGAATCCGGAAGTAGCGTAGCGATCCAGGCATCGCAGCGGAGCTGTGGCCAAGTTTTGAGGCAAGCAACAGCAAAGGGTTGACAACAGACGAAGGTATAGTTTTTACTTTCTAAAAATATTTAGGAGTATGCAATAGCTTAGTTAAGGCTTTTAGAGCGCTATAATGATATTAGTATCATTTGGCAGTGTAGTGCGGATTATAGTCTTAGACCTAGAGCTGGTAGAGCGCGCCTAGTATTTGAGGTACGAAAGTACTGTTCGAGATATCTTGACTGAGTATGCATGTATTATGTGACTGCATGATTTATATGCCATGATTTTATGCTGCATACATTTGCATCTTGAGCTATCTCTTTTTAGATGTCTGTTAGTAGGGTTTTTACCCTATCTTGTTAGTGGATGGACTTTCATCGATTTGGGTCCCACGTATCCACTGGTATTTCGGTATGTGAGCCACCTCCTGAAGCGATGACACAACGTGATACATACTAGGGCCCCGTCTTTCTTTGTTATCTGATTCTTGGCCTCCAGTCAGTAGACGGTACACTTGCATGCATGTATACTCATACTCTCGTGCTAAGCGTTGTATGCTCACGTCTCGTACTATGTGTTTTTGGACACCCTATTCTATGGGCCAGGTTTGCGATTGGATGAGGCGGGAGGATCCAAGAGGGGCTAGGCAGGGGATGGTCAGCTGGAGCTTTGCCTAGGGTTTATTCTTTTTGTAATGGGTTGATACAGCATTCGATTTTGTTGTATAACTATTTGGGTATTTGCAGATTCCTTTCCTTGGGATTGTATTAATGTTTATTGTTTCCGCAGCTTATTCTGGTTTACTGTTTGATTAAGTTAATTGCATGCCTAAGTTCTGTTTAGTAGCTGATCTTGGTAAGGGTCACTACACGTATCATAACAGGGCATATCATAATTTTTGAAACATTCCTTGTAGGTTGTATCCAAGTCATGCGGCCGTAAACATATTCGATCGATCAATCTATAAACCAACGTACGTGGTGGTGGGGTCTCCACCTCTTTACTGCCACTTCACGAGCCCTTACCGCTGCATCCATAAGCTCATTATTGTTGGAAAACGGTGTTCAGATCAATCAGAATTGATACCCGGTGCAGCGGAAGTTTTAAAATTTTATATGGAACGTTTTCATATCATGGGTATCAAAACTTTACGATTAAATTGTGCGTGTAAAAATTAAATAACAATTAAATTTTTACCTTGAATCTCGAAACGAGATTATGGACACCAACAGATAACTCTGCTCTTGTTGTATATCCCAGGAACTGATGGACGAACAATTCTTCAATCAGGTCCACGAACAGAAGTTTAATCCCTCTGATAGATTGCACTAGAAAATCTATCAGAAGTTTCTACGAAGAGAATTAACGAATTTGATCCGTTAAACCAGACTGCAAATTCGAAATTCACAGGCTGGAATTTTCGAACAGAGAGAGGAGAGGGGGCGGCCACACCTAGAGAGAACAGCTAGGGTTTTCGAAAATTTTGTGACCTCTGTTGTGTAATTTCTGTACTGCAATAACTTATTTATAATGTGGGCTGCTAACAGCTTAGGGCCCATTAGTCATAAGTTCAAGCCTGACAAGCAAAGCCCGCATGTTCAGAAATTAATATAAAATTCATCGTGACTCAGATTGATAAACCAATTTCATCAATGTGCACAGAAACCATTTCTGCATCTTTTAAAGTCAAGATAAATTTTCTGAATCCGAATTCAGTGATTTCCAAAAAATGTCCATCCCTATGTCATTTTAGGAAATCTTACTCTTCTACTCTGATATAAGAAGTCCCACTTCTTTATTCACTAAATTTAACTCTTTAAATTTAATTATCTCAACGGGGATTAAAAATCCATTACTTGTGTGACCCTCAATGGTTCAGGGATACAGCTAGCCGTGGGCTCACAACTCCTTGTGACTCGGAACAACAATTTCCGACTTGCCCATCGAATCATGGTAAGAGCGCCTAGCAACATCGCCCTATGATTCCCTAGGTATCACTGAGTGCCTGCAAAAACCAATAGATTTTGGTTAGCGTACAGTACGGTCCCTTCATCCAAATATCCCGATCGAATCAACAACCATTGGTAAATCGAGAGTCGTTCGAGATTCGATAACTATGCAATACATCTTGAAGATCAAATAGTGACATCGCATGTTCTACTAAGAAACCATTTCTTAAAACACATCATGTACTCTGGCCAGAGATTCGTCACACTAATATCTCCTCAGATTGCATAGGATATCCACACTAGCAAGAATGTGGTGAATCCTTGACAACAAAGCATCGACTCCTATATGTGTCGTAACTGTACCCAATCCCGACACCTGATGACCCCAATAAAGTCGGTAAACGAGTCAAAGTACAGTACTAGCATATAGAGTCTCAATGATGTTTCAAGTAGTAAGGACTAATGGTGTACAACCTAAACCGCGGACTTTATCCACTCGATAAGTGATAACCACTTGGAAAGTCCGGATAGGGTAGTTCGATCATTCATCGTATGAATATCCATTTGCATGCTTTGAACATCTCTATGTTCCATACCAATGAAACGTGGTACTCGGCATCGCAAATGCTAGTCTCAATCTCGAGCGATCCTTATCCTTATTAACGGACGGCTCAATCGACTAGGAACTGTTTAGAATATACAGTGACTATAAGATGTGTTTCATGATAGCCATCCCCATGTGCCACCACATCTTACATACACTATAGTATATTCAAGGTCTTCATCTAAACATCTTATAGTATGTCACAACATAATAATATGATAAAAGATAAAGTAAATGCCATTATAAAAGTGTAAATTATATTAAACAAAAAATTGTTTATACATAGAGTCATAAAAGCCCTTAGCCACAAGTTGGCTCACCGGGCACCCACTCTTTCAATCTCCCACTTGCCCTAAAGCCAACTAGTCATACTACGTAGTCCCATTGCTTCGCGATGTTTGTCAAATAATGGTCCTGGCAAGGGCTTAGTAAGTGGATCAGCGATATTGTCTGCAGAGGACACTCTCTCGACAGTGATGTCTCCTCTTTCCTCGATCTCCTGGATGATGTGGTATTTCCTCAGTACATGTTTGGATCTTTGATGAGACCTTGGTTCCTTTGCCTGAGCAACGGCACCCGTGTTGTCACAGTACACCGGGACTGGACCAACAGCTTCAGGAATAACGCCCAACTCTTGGACGAAATTCCTCATCCAAACGGCCTCTTTAGCAGCAGCTGATGCCGCAATGTATTCAGCCTCAGTGGTGGAATCCGCTGTGGTGTCCTGCTTGGAACTCTTCCAAGAGACAGCACCGCCATTGAGCATGAACACAAATCCAGAGGTTGACTTCGAGTCATCCACATCACTTTGGAAGCTAGAGTCGGTGTAGCCTTCTAATCTCAATTCTCTTCCTCCATATACCATGAACATATTCTTAGTCCTTCGTAAGTACTTAAGAATGTCCTTCACGGCTTTCCAATGCATTTGACCGGGATTGGCTTGATATCTGCTCATGACACTCAGAGCAAATGCTACATCCGGTCTGGTAGATATCATCCCATACATGATACTACCTATGGCTGACGCATATGGTACATGTGTCATTTTCTCTATCTCTTCATCAGTCTTGGGACACATGGACTTGGATAGAGAAACTCCATGACACATAGGTAGATGTCCTCTCTTGGACCCATCCATTGAAAACCTTTTCAATATGGTTTCGATGTAAGTTGCTTGAGTGAGTCATATCATTCTCTTAGATCTATCTCTATAGATCTATATCCCTAGAATATAGGATGCCTCACCCAATGAGTAAGATGTCATCAACATAAAGTACTAAGAATGTCACAGCATCCTTAACTACTTTCTTGTACACGCATGGTTCCTCCGGGTTCTTGATGAAACCAAAATACTTTATTGTTTCATCAAATTTCTGGTTCCAACTTCTTGATGCTTGTTTGAGACCATAGATTGATCTCTGAAGCTTGCATACCTTATGCTCGCTTCCCATGGATGTGTATCCCTCAGGCTGCGTCATATAGATCTCTTCCTTAATGTTTCCATTAAGAAATGCAGTCTTCACATCCATTTGCCATATCTCATAGTCATATCAAGCAGCTATGACAATAAGGATTCTTATGGACTTGAACATTGCAACTGGTGAAAAGGTTTCATCATAGTCAACTCCTTGTCTTTGAGTATAACCTTTCGCCACCAATCGTGCCTTGTAGGTCAATACCTTACCATCAGGCCCAAGCTTTCTCTTGTAGATCCATTTACACCCTATTGGAACAATTCCATCGGGAGGATCTACTAAAGACCAAACTTGGTTTGTATGCATCGAATCTATTTCCGACTGCATAGCTTCAAGCCATAAATTTGAATCCGCATCAAAAATTGCTTCCTTGAAGTTTCTTGGATCACATCCAACGTCGGGTTCATCTTGATCCCCTTCAAGAAGAAGACCATATCGAATAGCAGGTCTAGAAGTCCTCTTGGATCTTCTAGGTATAGGCGTGTCCTCTGAAGATTCTTGAGGTATGGGATCATTATTTTGTATTTCGGGTTCTTCTCGAATTTCTTCGAGTTCCATCATTTCGCCTTTCTTATCCAATAAGAACTCCTTCTCCAAGAAGGTGGCATTCCTTGAAACAAACACTTTTGTTTCAGTAGGATGATAGAAATAATATCCGATTGAATTCTTCGGATACCCTACAAAATAACATAAGGTGGATCGACTATCCAACTTATCTCCCACTATCTGCTTCACGTAAGCAGGACATCCCCAAATCCTCAAGTATGAATACTTAGGAGCTTTGCCATTCCATAACTCGTATGGTGTTTTGTTCACTGCTTTAGTATGGACGTTGTTCAACAACAACACCGCTGTTTCAAGCGCGTAGCCCCAAAACGAAGGTGGAAGCTCAGTGAAGCTCATCATGGATCGAACCATGTCCAACAAAGTTCGATTACGACGCTCCGATACACCATTCAGCTGAGGTTTCATAGGAGGAGTCCACTGAGAGAGAATCCCATTCTCTTTCAGATAGTCCAAAAACTCGGTACTTAAGTATTCTCCATCTCGATCCGATCGAAGTGCTTTAATACTTTTACCTAGCTTGTTTTCTACTTCAGCCTTGAATTCTTTGAACTTTTCAAATGCTTCAGACTTATATTTCATTAAATATAAATACCCATACCTAGAATAATCATCAGTAAAGGTAATGAAGTAGGTGTGGCCAAATTGAGTACCAATTCTAAATGGACCACAAACATCTGTATGGATCAAATCCAACAGATTTTGACTACGCTCAGGTTTCCCCTTGAATGGAGATTTAGTCATTTTTCCTTTCAGGCAGGATTCACAAGTAGGTAGAGAGTTAATATCAGACATATCAAACATGCCCTCTCCCACTAACTTGTTCATCCTCCTTGAGGAAATATGACCTAGCCTAGCATGCCAAAGGTTTGCCGGGTTTTGACTATCGATTTTCCTTTTGTTCGTTGTTACCGGTTTATCAACATAATTTATTGGAACGTCTTTTAATTTTAAGTTATATAGACCGTTTTCAAGTTGTCCATTTCCAATCAAACATTCATTCTTGTAAATATTGCAAATCTCATTCACAAAATTGCAAGAAAAATCATCTCTATCAAGCATAGAAACAGAAATAATGTTTTTAATCAAATCTGGAACAAATAAAACATCTCTCAAAAGTAACTTAAAATCGTTCTGCAAAATTAAATAAACGTCTCCCACAGCTTTGCCTTCAACTCTAGAACCATTTCCGAGCCTCAGCTGGGTCTATCCCATTCTAAGTTTGCGACTTCTTGTCATCACCTGCAAATCATTGCAAATGTGAGATCCACATCCGGTATCTAATACCCAAGAAGTAGTATTAAGTGAAACATTTATTTCAATATAAAACATACCCTTCGCAGTTCTCAACTGCTCTAGATATTCCTTGCAGTTACGTTTCCAATGACCGGGTTTCTTACAGTGATGGCAAACATCCTTGGACTTTTCCATGTTTGAAGCCTTTGTCTTGTTCTTCTTCTCGGGTCCGGTTTTCTTGGATGGGGCAGAACATTTCTTAACCTTTGTACTTGGCCCCTTCTTAGCAGAAGAAGAGGAGCCCACCAAGAGAACCGGTTTATCCTTCTTTAAAGTGGCTTCATAAGTTACAAGCATATTGACCATCTCTTCAAGGGAGGCCTCTATCTTGTTCATATTGAAATTCACCACAAAACCGTCAAACGATGAAGGAAGATAGAGAAGTAATAAGTCCACATTGAGTTCATGCTCCAATACCAAATCAAACGTTACCAACTTCTGAATGAGCCAAATCACGCGTACCACATGATCACGGACCAAAGTCCCTTCACGCATGCGACACGTCATTAACTCTTTTACAGTAGCGAACCTTTCAGCTCTCGATTGAGCCCCAAAAAGTTCCTTGAGTTGTACGTGAATGTCAGCAGCATTCACGGTATCCTCAAATCGCCTCTGGAGTTCATCAGACATCGAAGCTTGCATATAGCATTTGGCCTTGATATCATGGTCCCACCATTTATCAAGTTTGGCCAACTCTTCCGGACTTATATCAGCTGGTGCTTCCTTCGGAGGAGATTTTTCTAACACGTAGAACATCTTCTCCGAGGTCAAGACAATCTTCAACTTACGGAACCATTCCGTATAGTTTGCGCTAGTCAGTTTATTTTGTTCGAGAATAGAGAATAGTGGATTGCGCGAATTCATCTTAATGAAATACTGAAAAGAAACAGACAATAATCAGTGATTGTTTAATTAATTTACTAAGACATAAAATAGACGAAATTTATTTTATGAATCTCACTCCCACTATTTTAACGATTTCACTACCCTCTAGTGAAAACGGGAAACTGTTTTCCTTAGTGGGAACATGGAGTCCAATTGACAAACTATGGTCCCGAATAATATCAGTCAACCATAATTTTCAAAAGGTAGAGCCCAATTGCTTCCAAAGCAATCTCCACGTTTTTACCTCATGTCCAATAAGGGCCCAATAATATGACGCCGTTTATTGTGACACGTCAAGATGACCCATCAATATTAAGTTATGATGGACGGTCGCCATGTGGATCCCCAATAATATGAGCAAATCCCATGGGAGTTCCACCCAACTTACAACATGTGTCGATCCAATGTACAGCTTTCCGACGAACGGGCCCCCCCAATAATATGAGCCGGACCGTATCTGCGGGTAGCATCTCATACATTGATCGTTGATGGAAGGTAGGAACATTTAAACAATATTTAAATTTCCTTTATTTATCTTGATATCAATTTTTATCATATTTAAAATGAGGGATTTTAATTTTGAAAATTTGTCTCATCATTTAAAATTTTTATGCTTGCGGGATTCATACAATTTAGTCTAAACATGCATACAACGATAATATCATATATTATATTTTAGGATGATCGATTCCATTACTAATCGACCCGTGGTTGCCAATCACGAGTCTAAGTCCAATCCTAGGTGATATGCAAGTATGCAATGCAATCCTATTACATTGTGCTTCCAATTTACATTTTTTCAGTCTTTATTGTCTGCTGGGCCCACCTTCGTCTTCAAATCTTCATCTCCCATTAAGTATAATGTATTTACAATAAATAACTATGATAAGTAGGGGATACATTTTAAGGGATGGGAACGGGCCATAAACCAGACCCACTTTTATTACATATGACAATTCATATTGGGCCATAAACCAGACCCATTAATAAATCCAACAACAATAAAAACAAATGTAAATTCCCTAACATACACCTACAAAATTGGTCATGGCAATCGATCATCCTTATCCAATAATATTTAATTCAAAATTAATTTATTAGATAACATGCAATGGCAATTAAATTAAAAAGGATAAAATCATATTCCATATATAAAATCTTATTTTACATACAAAATCATATTTTATCTTTTTATCAAAGAAAATCATATTTTACATATAAAATCCAATTTTATACATAAAATCATATTTTACTCAATATTTCCATAAGATCATATCTTATCATCAATTGTACCAAAAATAATTAATTTCATAAAATCTGATTTAACGGATAAAATCTATAAATTTTCCAAAAATTCAAATTTATCCAAAAATCAATTTTAAAATTTTCGGACTCGAACAATTCGATCCAACGCCTCTTGGACCAATCAAAAACAATTTTCGATTGGACCAAAAAATAGAATTTTAACATATTAAAATTTTAATTAAAAATAAAAATTAATTTTCCCGGGCCGCCCGGGACGATCCCGGGCAGCCCGTCGCTTCCCCTTGGGCAGCGACGATCGCTGCCCTGGGCAGCGCCGTGCGCTGCCTTGGGCAGTGACCATCGCTACCCTTGGGCAGCGACCATCGCTGCCCGTGTTTTGCCCGTCAAAAATTTAATTTTAAAAATTTGTTTTGTTTCAAAAACCGAGGCTTAAAAATTTTGTACAATCAATTAATTTAATCGCTTGATCTGAGCAACCTGGCTCTGATACCACTGATGGAAAACGGTGTTCAGATCAATCAGAATTGATACCCGGTGCAGCGGAAGTTTTAAAATTTTATATGGAACGTTTCCATATCATGGGTATCAAAACTTTACGATTAAATTGTGCGTGTAAAAATTAAATAACAATTAAATTTTTACCTTGAATCTCGAAACGAGATTATGGACACCAACAGATAACTCTGCTCTTGTTGTATATCCCAGAAACTGATGGACGAACAATTCTTCAATCAGGTCCACGAACAGAAGTTTAATCCCTCTGATAGATTGCACTAGAAAATCTATCAGAAGTTTCTACGAAGAGAATTAACGAATTTGATCCGTTAAACCAGACTGCAAATTCGAAATTCACAGGCTGGAATTTTCGAACAGAGAGAGGAGAGGGGGCGGCCACACATAGAGAGAACAGCTAGGGTTTTCGAAAATTTTGTGACCTCTGTTGTGTAATTTCTGTACTGCAATAACTTATTTATAATGTGGGTTTCTAACAGCTTAGGGCCCATTAGTCATAAGTTCAAGCTTGACAAGCAAAGCCCGCATGTTCAAAAATTAATATAAAATTCATCGTGAGTCAGATTGATAAACCAATTTCACCAATGTGCACAGAAACCATTTCTGCATCTTTTAAAGTCAAGATAAATTTTCTGAATCCGAATTCAGTGATTTCCAAAAAATGTCCATCCCTATGTCATTTTAGGAAATCTTACTCTTCTACTCTGATATAAGAAGTCCCACTTCTTTATTCACTAAATTTAACTCTTTAAATTTAATTATCTCAACGGGGATTAAAAATCCATTACTTGTGTGACCCTCAATGGTTCAGGGATACAGCTAGCCGTGGGCTCATAACTCCTTGTGACTCGGAACAACAATTTCCGACTTGCCCATCGAATCATGGTAAGAGCGCCTAGCAACATCGCCCCATGATTCCCTAGGTATCACTGATAGTGCCTGCAAGAACCAATAGATTTTGGTTAGCGTACAGTACGGTCCCTTCATCCAAATATCCCGATCGAATCAACAGCCATTGGTAAATCGAGAGTCGTTCGAGATTCGATAACTATGCAATACATCTTGAAGATCAAATAGTAACATCGCATGTGCTACTAAGAAACCATTTCTTAAAACACATCATGTACTCTGGTCAGAGATTCGTCACACTAATATCTCCTCAGATTGCATAGGATATCTACACTAGCAAGTATGTGGTGAATCCTTGACAACAAAGCATCGACTCCTATATGTGTCGTAACTGTACCCAATCCTGACACCTAATGACCCCAATAGAGTCGGTAAACGAGTCAAAGTACAGTACTAGCATATAGAGTCTCAATAATGTTTCAAGTAGTAAGGACTAATGGTGTACAACCAAAACCGCGGACTTTATCCACTCGATAAGTGATAACCACTTGGAAAGTCCGGATAGGGTAGTTCGATCATTCATCATATGAATATCCATTTGCATGCTTTGAACATCTCTATGTTCCATACCAATGAAACGTGGTACTCGGCATCGCAAATGCTAGTCTCAATCTCGAGCGATCCTTATCCTTATTAACGGACGGCTCAATCGACTAGGAACTGTTTAGAATATACAGTGACTATAAGATGTGTTTCATGATAGCCATCCCCATGTGCCACCACATCTTACATACACTATAGTATATTCAAGGTCTTCATCTAAACATCTTATAGTATGTCACAACATAATAATATGATAAAAGATAAAGTTAATGCCATTATAAAAGTGTAAATTATATTAAACAAAAGATTATTTATACATAGAGTCATAAAAGCCCTTAGCCACAAGTTGGCTCACCGGTCACCCACTCTTTCAATTATAACATTAACATATGGAAAGGTACCGGGCCCAGGTATCCCGACCATAATCCCGTATTTGCCACATACCCACTTCAACTTCCTTAATAGTTATTTTCTTTGCATGCCCTTCTTTACGTTAAAAAAATACTTGCATGATGCATGAACTTAAAAATCATCATTATTTAATCATTTCATGAAAATTTGCCAGTAAATATATATTTAATTAATTTCATAAAAATCATACTTAAATATATCTAAAAATACATGCATGAATTTAATATATATTTACGTACAAGGACTTATTCCAGCTGCTGACCCCTTAACTTAAGCCAATAAATTTCTAGACTGACGTAATAACATCTTAACTCATCATAAATAGCCCATTAACCACTTAGTCTGACCCATTAATCACTTAGCCCAATTGATTGGCTTATAATAGTTCATATTTTATTGTCATATTTCCCATTATTTTCACTTCCGACATGCTTAATTGATACACTTTTGTGTTAGTTTGTTGTAGGAGGAAGTTTTATGATCTTAGAACAAATTTGGGCTAAAAAGATGATTTGTATCATATTTGAAGTGGTCAATATAAATTTTGGAAGAATGAGCAAACCAGAAGAAGTCCTGGAACAAGGCGTGACCACGCCCTGTGACTACACTGCAGCTGTCTCATGATAACAATTTTACTCGAGCTCAAAAATTATGATGATAATACCATAATTTAAGAGTCCTAATTGTGGTATTTGAATAATTGGCTGTTTTAAAGAGATGAAAATATTTTATTAGTGAATAAGGAAAGATTTGAATTCAAATCTTTCTTCTAGATAGATATTATCTTTCCAAGATAGGATTAATTTATTTTTTTAGAATTTTTATTTTTTTTACCATCTCTCATTGCAAACTAACATGATATACCACTTTTCACAATTCACAAAAAGATTTTAATCAATATTCACGTACAGGGAGGCGAGGAGCTAGAAGGCCAAGGAGTTTTCCTATCCCTAGTTTGCATCTCCTTCATTAGTATTTTTTCTTTATTTGTTTATTTCTTACGGATATTGTAAACCAAAACATGATTGGCTAATTTTCTAGTCTGATTCAAGGGATTATTTCTACTATTTTAATTTTATTATTGTGAGGTTTTGTTCTTAATTTAATATTTGTGTTTGTCCAAGTATTTGTTGATTTAGGATTTAATTCCATGAAATTTGTATATCGATTAATCCGACAATTTAATTTGATATATAATTTTCTAATGATATCCATGAATTCAGCGATCCGTAATTGTCATGAACGATTGATACATGAGTAGCAAAGTTTAGGTATGTTGTGCTATCACGACATATTTAATCTAAATAAATTAATGAAACTAGATTTAACAATTGCAGCTGTTTCGATTGTTAGATTTTAGGATTAACTGTTTTCACAATTCTAAAATGCTATCTTTAATTAATATGGAATGCTATCGTGCCGTGCCCAGTTGGTTATTGATAAGTGTTGACTGAATGCTGGGTTTGGTTAATTAATTTAGGAAAACACAAGAATTTTAGCGGCTATCCCTATAATTCTAAGGTTAATTTCTTGGAACAATATGAATAAATTATTTTATAGCCGATGAACAATGATACAATTAAAATAGTAGAGCCCCCTTGAATCAGAATTTTCTTATATTGAATTTTTCTCATTTTATTCTAAATAATTAATTATCATTTAAATTTAGTATATTTTTATTGCTTGATAAATTTTACTTTAACTAGTTTAATTTAGTTAATAAAAAAAATCCCCTTTTAGTTACATTCACTCGAAGGAAATAAGTATTCGTTCCCTATGAATTCGACTCTGCTCACTACTATACTCGTTTGTTAGGGAGTAGGAATTTTAAGTTTGTTGGCTGACGACAGGCCTAACACCAATATAAATTGGTCCAATAATTCTCATGGATCACTAGGCCCATGAAAACTAGTGAGCTCACTTAATTCATTAATCTAAGCCCAATAGTATATTTTAACTAGTCAAGTTCATAATCCATTAATTAAACACTTAGACCTCTAATTAAATTATCCGAGCCCGAAATAAAATAACCCGGACCCATAACCCTATGACATGACCCAAATAAGATCCAAACCCTACACGAGAACCCCTGCCCGAGGACCCAGTTGCCCGAAAACAGCAACCCTAGCTCTACCATGACCAAATCAACACAGCCTTCACTTATGCTCATTAACCACCTTGGTGGCCGGAGCCCCGCTGGCAGGACCTCCCAGGGTCCTGTCGGTCACCATGGACCAGGACTTGGCCTGAATCAGTCCTTACATGGCTCTACCAGCACTCACTTTCCCATACCCTGTTCTCGCGTCACTTTGAGCAGCCTGCACTCCACTTTGATTTTCGACCTGCTTCGGCCACCACTGGCAGGAGCCCCGGCAACAAGACCTTCCCATGGTCGAGTTGCAACTCCTAACCCAGCCGTGGCCCGAACCAAGCCATGCATGGCTCAACCATGGCTCGACCATGGCTCCTATTTCCCATGCAACAAACCTGCTCGCCTAGCTGCTGCACCAACTTAGTTCCAGCCTTTTTACAGCCACTCCAGGGTCAATCCACCTATGAAACCTGACCCTCATGGACCCTAACACAACCCTTGAACCCTTTGTCAGCCCCTCGAATAGCCCATGTCCAGAAGCTTCATCAAAACCAAGCTATATGTGTAAAAACATGAGAATCATTGCATGAACCATGAAGACTTTCAATCTAAACCACATACACATGCAACATCAAATCTTTATTGCATAAATCAGTGTAATATGACTTAAATGGTGAGCAAGAAAGGATTAAAAATGCTCCTTTTCATTATATATGCTCGAAATCACTATAACATCGCGTAGATCGTTGTTCGGGACGAACGGGGTATCAAATCTTCAAGTTTTCTTCAAAGTTCACGTGAAAAGTGTGTGAAAGTGTGAGGGAGATGAATGAAGAATCTGATGGCTTCTAATGTTAACGTGAAGAAGGGTTGAAGAAGAATGGGCCAAAATAAAATATTTATTTGTATAGGCAAATGGGCTAGGCTTTAATATTTAAATAAACTATGTTTAAAACTTTTAAGCCCATTAAATAATAATATTAAAAACTCTAAATTTTCGTAATATATAATTATGGGCTTTTGAAAGTGTAGTGACCCACACCGTGATCACCTACTAATCAAAAACTTAGGCATGCAATTAAACAATAATCAATTATAATCATAGATAAACTGCAGAAACTAGAATAACTAAAACACTAGCATGATAAAACCTAGTGGTTGACCCTGCAAGCCTGCCTTGTTCACCATCCAATTTCCATATCTCTAGGAAAACTACCTGCAACTGCCCCGTCAAATGGGGTGTCCAGAAAAACATAAAACAACTGGACGTGAGCATAAAATGCTTAGTATGCTAGTACGGATAAACATACACATATGATGCATGCAATGAAATGACCGGGAAATAATATCTGGGTAGACAGATCAGAATCTGCTCAGACTGGAGCCTAGGACATGAGCTGTAGCCTTGGGGAATCAAACCACTGGACCCGACCACTAACTCCTAACTGGACATGGACCAAGAATTTCCCCTTGGAACACTAGATACGAAACGACCCATCGGTCGAGTGACTCTCTCAATGCCCAAAACATCCTAACAAGGGCTGACACCCTCGGAAGAATAGTTTATCTCAAAGGAGATACAGGCTCAATATGAAATGCACATGCATCATAATATTTCAATGCAATAAAACATGGATCATGCATCCATAATCATCATGGCACATAAATGCAACACATAAGCATGCATACCCGCTGGCAATCTCAATCAGTACATACATACCTTTCTAAGGCAGTTCCTAGAAGCATCCATCTAGGTTCCAAGCTTATCATGTAACACTACAATTAATAATAACCATGCATCATCTATCATGCTCTAAAAAACTTAATTAAACTATAGCATACTCCCTATTTACTATAAGGATCTAGAGTTATACCTTTGTCCGTCATCAGCCCGTTGATGTTGAATGCCCCAGAGCTTGGGCACAGCCCTGCTACGAACCCTGGACATCTCGCTAAAGCTCCGCTGCTTGGCCACTACTACGGACACTGTTTGCTAACTATAAAAATACTATTACCTACTCCAAATATTAAATAAAGAGTCCCGAAGCCCTTAAAATAGAGCCATTATGGGAGAGGAGAGGTTTATGAACGATTGAAAATGAGGCAAATCCGTCCCTATTTATAGACACAGATCAGACGCTCCGTTCTCTAAGATAAGACGTTCCAATCTTCATGGCACACCACGTGTCGCGATCTTGTTAACACCTGTATTGACAACTGATCAGACGCTCCGATCTCTTCCACGTGTCAGCTCCAACTTGACACCTCATTGGACACCTAGCAATGGGTTCGGAAGCTCCGTTCCTAGATCGGACGCTCCGATCCCTTCCGGGTTCATTTTGAAATTTAGTCCCTTAATTAATTCCTTAATCATGTTTAAGTCCCTTAATCTTGTAAAATGGAACCGGGCTACTACAGAAAGTATCTTAAAAGTCCATAAAATGGTTTTTTTTAAGTGAAAAATAGATTTCTAATTATATATATATATACATTAAAACTCTTATTTTCTGAAAATAAAATCTTAAAATAATAATTTATGCCTTGAAAACCTTATTCAAATTTCTCGATGAAATACTTCTATCTTGTTCGTCTACGGTCCCGTCTACACGATCACAAAATAACCTTTCTCAAAAATTCATAACTTTCAAGATAATGGATTAAATGTCATAATTAAATTTAAAACATGCATACACGTCATATAATTCACATAATAACACATAAAAATAATTTAACCCATTTTTAATATATTTCCAAAATAATTAATTCCCTATTTATGCATGTGGGTTTACGTAAACAAATTTTCGGGCGTTAAAATTGGTAGGTTGATCCCAATATCGTTCATCTGCAAGAGGTTCAAATTGAAACGACCCTAACTTCTACTTCAATTAATTAATAAAAAAAATGTGAATTTCAAAAAAAAAAATCGGCATGACCTATCTGTAACTGTTATAACCTACTTGTCTCAGACAACAAACTAAAAATGCAACCAAAAACACGGAAAATTTAAACCAAGAATGCACAAGGACCCAAGGAAATGGGTCCGACATTACAACATTCAAAGTGTAGCAGTTGAATAGTTTACATGCCGACAATTCCAAATCTAGACGTTCTTACATTTACATTAAACCAATAAATAAAAATAAACACTTCAAAACTTTTAAGTTTAAATAACTTATGCGGAAGGCTAGCATAGGTCGGAGGGATGTGCCGTGCCCGCATCGCAGTCCACTCGAGAGTCATGTCCCTCGAACTCAACGAAAGTCTAACCAGCACCAAGAAAATTAGTGAGCCTAAAAGCTCAACAAGTATAAACCGAGAAATAACAAGGGTTAAAAATACATGCGAAATACTTAAAATACTAGTACTTATAATAAACTTACCCAGAAACGTTTGAATGATAAAAGAGAGTGAGACTTGAAACTAAAGAAAGATGGATGCATGCAATGAACTCACACATTACAACAAAACTCACGCTTTAAACTTTAACTCAACTCAAGTCAACTTTCATAACTTTAACTTTAACTTTCCTCTGTGAATTTAGTTTCTCGATTGTGACCCTCTGTTTTGATCGATCAATGACTACAGTACTATGCTGGAAAGCACGCCAAGATCTCTCCCGACGCCACATTGCCCATTTCCTCTAGTTTGGTAGGGGTTTCGAGATTTCTTCCGGCCGCACACTACCCTTCTAATTTGGTAGGGGTTTCGAGATGTCTTCCGGCCGCACACTACCCGTCAATTTGGCAAGTGAGTCGAGGCATCTCCCAACCGACATTGTCCGTCTTGTCACAATAAACTCACTTCATTCAAAAACTTTACTTTCATTGACTTCGAACTTTTAACTTAAACTTTTTCTTGACTTGCAAACGCAAAGATCAAGCCCTCAACTTTTGCAAAACTTTACTCAACTCATAAGATGGAACATCACCCTTAAAACACAATTTCAAGGATGAAACATGATTTTAAAACAAGGAAATCATGATGATTAAGTGGTTGCCCCTATGCTAGACTAACTGACCAAAACACACCTCGAGCATTCAAACCGTAAAATCTATAACTTGACCATCCCTTAAATAAATTGACTCTTGTTTGAACCGACACCCTCTATGCATCCTAAAATAACCTAGGGACCAGGTTATAGCCTCCAAAGACCACCCGAGCAACCCGATCAAAATGGATTTCCAGGCTGCCCTCAAACTTATAAAAAAAATATGCACTAACCATGCCAACTTGAGAAGTTCCTAACTTGGAAAAAAATAACCCGATTCGCTTCCAATTCAAACCGACACAACCAAAACATCCTAAAATTGACATAGGACCAGCCCCTAATCTGTCCAGGTTGGCCCATCCCTAGCCTCATCCCCCAACTTTCACGGCCAAACTCAAATATTCAACCCTTAAACCCCGCCTATGCTTCTATCTTCACACTATTGACCTCACCACTTACCCAAATTTATTCCAGACCTCTCACAACATCCAAACCAATCCTTAGACCTCAATGAACTCATGGTTCAAGACCTCTAACCGGAAACTAACTCTTCACTCCAACCGTTTGCCGATACATCCATTACCTAGCTCAAAACCGCAAGTCTAAACAACATGACCCCGGGCAGCCCTCATCTAAGCCTTTTAGCCACATTATGCACTTCCCATAACACCATCCCATAGTTGTTAAAAGCGTAAGGCACAAAAAATCACTCAAGTGCCTTGGGGCTTAAAGCGCAAAGCGAAGCGCACGCTTCATGGAACAAAAGCGCAATAAACAAAATATTATAAAAATAATATGAATAAAGTCAAGAATCTTTGCAAATATGATAGATAAACATCAAATATCATAAGAGTCATCATCTTCATTCTCCAAATCTACGTCCTCGGCCCCATCGCTTGATTTGTATCCATCGGTATCTTCTTCTTCTTCTTCTTCAGTTTCATAATCAATGTTCAGCTCTTCTTCCTCAACAAGTCTAGTTCGAGTTAAAGATTGCTTTATTTTTGCTGAAAAGGATGATGATGCTCCTTTTGAACTAGATGCATTTCTAGATCGAAAGTCATATGCACTTTCACCAACCCCAGCCGCTTGTGCTACATCACTCCAAGGCAAATCATCATCTTCAAAGATAAAATCATTATCCTCATTGGCACTATCACCATCATTGTAAGGCCCGGGATTATTAATTTACTCCGAAATTATTTAACTTTAATCCGAGTATATTTAATTTGGGAATATTTAGAGTTTTGATTTAAATTCTAATATTTTTATATTATTTAGGATTGAAATTGAATTAAAATGAGGGCCGAGAACCGAATTGCAAATAATAAAGAATTGAAGGGCTAAAATGTAATTTGGCTTGAATATATCTGAATTTCCTTGATTAGTCAACATATTCACGTGTACTTTGCATATTCTTCAGAAATTTCAGAAGCAAGAAAGAAGTCGAGACCTTCTCTTTTCTTTTGATTTTTGATTTTCAAAACCTCGTATCTTTTGATCCGGTTGTCCGATTTTAATTCTGAAAATAGCGCTGCGATCCTTGCGACAAGGGCTTCGATTTGATGTAATTAACTTTGTGTTTCAGCATGTTTTGAAGATCGATATATGCTGGAGATCAGAATTCGTTTATGTATGCATGTTCTTGAGATTATGTCTTGTATCGTAGCGAAACCGAATCGAAGAAAGAGCGTCGTATGAGTTTAGTATGTTTTCCAGCAGATGTTTCGAAAGTTAGGCATCTGATGATGTTGAGTTTTGATGTTATTTAGCTGGTATATCATGTATATGAAGTTGTATGAATGATAGAATGGTTTCGATGTTTTGTCGGTTATCGAGTTTCAATCGCTACACCGTCGGTTTATGATTTGAGGTTGTTTCGGTGTTCTATGATTGAGCTGAGGAGTTGATAAATATATATAACTGATGTTTCTTGGTTATAATCATTATGTTTCAGATTAGTAAGAACTTGATCAACTCGTGAAGTTCGCCTTTGAACCGAAGAAGATTTGCTTGAGGTTTGAAGTTGTTCTTTGAAGATGAAATGATGGAATTGAGCAGATTTGTATTTGAAGTTGAATACATTTTAATATGAGTTCTTGATATTATATTTCAGATTTGAAGTGTTCAAGAACCAAGACAAAAAGAGAAAGTATAAGACGACATCGCAAGTCAGGGATTTGTAACTCGAGAATGAAGCTTCTTGAGTTGTCCCGCCAAAATCACATACTTGTTTGTTGTTTTGACTTTGTTATGATGTTGTCGATCCATCTCAGGTAGTAGATCTTTGTTTCTATATGATTATGATACGATACGAAATATGAATTGATTCTTATGACAAGGTCTGAGGCGACCTTATTTTCGAGTCTGATGAGACGACGATAGATGGATATCCATATCAAGATCGTATACAAATCTTGATGGCAAAGAGTGTGATAGGAATCAATTCTTTATATATGTGTTTAATCTATTCTCGATTTGAAATGTTTAGAGTCGATATGTTTTTATTTAACGCGTATATATGTTGATTATACTGAGATTGTATTCTCACCGTAAGTTTTCGGTTGTTGTCTTGTTTTGTATGTGTGCATGACAAAAGCCGCGGAAAGGCAGTAGCAGTATCGGAAAAGTAGTCGTCCTCCGTGCCACAGGTCGTAGATGGGGCAAGAGCTGGCCAAGGTCATCAAGGGTAGCTCATGAGAGAGGATAGATATGTGGACTCAGGTTGTGTAGCTGATTTGATGAGTTTAGAAGACTAGCAAGCATGTTGGAAACACTTTTAAATGTTGTTCTTAAAAAGTTGATGAACACTTTGTATAGTTTCATGCTTTTGTTGGATTTCTAATGGTTGGTTTGATGTATCAACTTGTTATAAAAATGTTTAGATCTTGTTCTATGTATGTCTACTTGTTTTGGGACATCATTATGTTGAATTGGAAGGGTTGAAAGGATCAAATTTTGTTGTCAAAAACCAGAGAAAAAGACTGCCCAGAGTTGTGCTCGGTCTGCTCTTCTTAGCAGACCGAGCGCTGCCCATTTTTTTCCAACCCGAGAGTTGGGTTAGGGGGGGGGGGGGGTGAACGATCTGTTCTTTTTTACTGACCCCGCGCACCCCCCTTTGAAAAAAAATAAAAAAAAATTTTTTTGATCTTATTCCTTCCTTGTTTAATTAATGATGTTTAATTACAAATTGCCCTAAGATTGAGATTAGCAACCCGAGGCCCCACAATAGGTGGTATCAAAGCTGATGTTGCTATTGAGACCTAAATTGAACTGTAGTGAATGAGCGGGGTAGATCGAGTCTTCTATTCTGATTTTTTATTCTTGAAGAATGTTTATTATCTGAACTAATTTCCAGCTTTAAGAATTACATGCTATCTGTTTATTTGATGTGATGGGAAGCATGTCTTGATTGTGACTGAATCAGAACTCGATCTGGCATTATTGTGCTAATCAGAGGAGGATTGAAACAGATTTGTTATATTTGAGAATTGAATTGTGTACTAATCTGTTTGATAATCAGATATGCCTCGAAGACCAGTGACTAGACTGGCCCAAATCCGTCGCCAGAACGGGCAGTGATGGAACCGACAGTGCCACAAGCAACTGAAGTATCGAGAGTAGAACCGATAGCGCCACCGATAACAGAAATTCCTAGAACTGAACAGGGTAGTACTTCAAGAGATATGGGGGATATGACTGCGACTCCGATGGAAAATCTGTTGAAACGCTTTCAGTCATTTAAACCACCAACGCTGAAAGGAACTGAGAACTCTATGGAATGTGAGAGTTGGCTCGAGGATATTGAAGAGTTTTTTGAATCCCTTGACTATGCCGATGATCGTCGAGTTAAACTTCTTATACACCAACTACACGAAGTTGCCAAAGGTTGGTGGATATCAACACGAAGAGCACTAGAGCATCGAGGTATGGTTATTACATGGGCTGTTTTTAAAACGTCTTTCTATCAACGATTCTTCCCAGTATCTTATAGGAAGGAGAAAGGAGCAGAATTTGCTAGCTTGCAGCAAGGGAAAATGAACATTGAAGTGTATGTTGCCAAATTTATGAGTCTACTGAAATTTGCTCCCCATATAGAAGACAGTGATGAAGCCCAAGCTGACAAGTTTATTAACGGGTTGAATCCTGATGTTTTTACTCTCGTGAATGCGGGATGACCGAATAACTTTGCCGATGCTCTTGATCGTGCAAAAGGGCCTGAAGCTAGATTGTTGAGACAATGAGGAGCACCATTTGTCCAAGCACCAGTGAGACAACCCCAAGAACAGCAACAGATTCCACCACCACCACGATTTGAAGGATGAGGTTCTAGCAGTGGTAAGAAGAATTTCTTCAAGGGAACGAGTAAGCAGTTTAAGCGTTCTGGAGGTAGTTCATCAAGTTCAAGTGGATCCAAACCGTTTAAAGCTGGACAGAAGTCTAGTGGTTCTGAGGTGTATTGCACCAAGTGTGGAGGTCTTCATGCCAGCGACCAGTGTCGATGAGTGTTTGGCAGTTGTCATATTTGCAATCAGACCAGACATTTTGCGAGAGTCTGCCCACAGCGGGGTGTTGGAGGTTCCCAAGGTGCAGGATCATCAAGACCAGTGGCTCAATCTGCATCTTCTGTTCATTCATTCCAACCACAGACTCAGCAGCAAGGTAGAGGAGGAGGAAGTCAGACTGTGAGTCAACCTCCAAGACAACAAGCTTGTGAGACCTCGGTTCTAAACATCTAATTAAGGAGTAAACAATAATTAAGCATCCAAGATCTAAGAACTAAAAGCAAAGGAAAGGAAAATTTAATTTTTTTTTTTTAAAAGAGGGCCACGCTCGGGCGGCCAAAAACCGCCGCTTGAGCGCGCCCTGGACAGAGGCGCTACTGGTCTCGGGGTGGGGTGCGCTCGGGCTGCTAAAAATTGCAGCTCGGGCGCCCCCTACAGCAGAAACAGAACAGCAGAAATCATGCTTGCAACTCCATCTAAATCTATTCCAATGCAATCCAAATCAACACATACATTATAAATGCAGTTCCTCCGATTAATACATGAAGTTCTAGAGTTTAACAACTACTCCAAAATAGAACATGCCACGATAACAATACGGCAAAGCTTGCATGTCAATACAACATAATAACGAAGTTCGATATCTAAACATGTTCTAATAACGCTAGGTAGACATGCTGACACGACTTCTAAACTGAGTCTCACAGCTACAACTTTCCCTCGGAGCTAACCATGCCTCTTCTGACTTGATCCTGCCCCACCTGTTGCCAAGTACACATACAAAACAAAGCAACAGCCGGATAACCGGTGAGAATGATAATCCCAGTAAAAGCAACATATCAAATAATGGATATACAACATTCTATCAAACAACATATTCAAGTCGAAGCTAAATATATGCATGTCTTTAAAACCAGGATATCGATTCTGATAAACAAGGGAGTGCTGCTCTGCTTTTGGGATCCCGAGGATAAGATCACGTAATAACTCACCGACTCTCCCAATCGAGGTGGTGCCACGTATCCCACTCCCCTAGACTTTGAGCAATCATAATGAGTATGCTAGCACTAGGCGAAATACTACAACCTAAGCCACTCAATCATAGTTCCCAAACGTCTAAACAAAAAGGGCGGTTCTGCCCGCTGAAAACAAGATTGGCTCAAGATGAATGCATAATAGAAACATAACACATAAGCCATTTAACAAAAGCCAAAACAATCAAACAAAACACAAGTTTCTCATGCTAGAACAAGTGTAGATGCAAGTACGTGATTTCAAAAGGGAAAACTCGAGAACCACAGTCCCGAGTATGCTATCCCGCTACGATGACTGCTTTTACCTTTCAATGCAGTAGCTTCCAACTCCGGATATGCTACAAAAGAGACTGTATCAACAACTATACAATCTAACAACAACAAGGCAACGGTTCAAGGAAATGCCTATACCGTTCTTTGTTCAAATCTCGAAAACGATCAAACAGCTGCTAACACTGGGCTTGATACCTCCAAACGGATCTGTACGGAGACAAATGAATGATCAATAACCAAGATCAACTTATAAGCCAAGTTCCAACAACTCAAAAACGGTTCAAAATCCCCAAAACTCAAATCGACGGCATAACGGCTATAACTGAACAAACCGGCAACGCAGACGGCAGTTCAATACCGATAACAACTCAATTCAATGCTAATACAACAACAACAAGACAAACCCAACAAATCTCAAAACTCACATTTTCGAAAATAGCTTCCAAAAATCATAACAATTCCGAACGTTGCTCTATTTCAAAACCGACAGATAATTAACGATCAAAACTCTGTCAAGAACAACATACTCGAATCTAGAACGATTCTAACAACATCCAAAAACTAGAATTTATCGGATCGAAGAAGAACTTACGATATAACAGAGCTCTCACTGCAGTGATCGATAATCTGCCTTCAGAAATAATTTCCAACGGACGGATCGAGCCCGGGATGAAATCACAAAGCTCAAAAGCTCAAAAGTGGCGTCTACAATGGAGGAGGCGTGCTTGAGGAAGGAGAAGAAAGCTTCTCCAATCAAATCCAAGTGTAGATAATATATAAAAATCAATATTTGCGTTTTAGTCCCTGAAATTTCTAAAATTTGCAAAAAGGACCCTAATCAAAATCAAACCGGCTCGAGAACTCTGCAATCTCTGATTAACTCAAATAAACTCATTTAAGATAAAAACGGGGCATTACAAAGCTAGAGTGTTTGCATTGACTGAGGAGCAGGCACAGGCATCACCTGATGATGTGATAGCAGGTAATTGTTCTCTTTGCGGTTATCCTGCTTATGTACTAGTTGATACAGGAGCTTCTCATACCTTTATTTCTGAACAATTTGCGTTATTGCATTCATTACCTGTCGAGTCATTATCTGCTATTGTATCTATTTCCTCACCCTTGGGAAAAGGTATAGTATCCATGAAGTCAGTTAAAAAATGTTCATTGCAGTATGACGGTAATGAGATTGAATTAGACTGTATTGTGCTTGGATTATCCAACTTTGATTGTATTATCGGTATAGATATGTTAACCAAGTACAGGAGTACAGTTGATTGTGTTCAGAAGGTTGTATAGTTCAGACCTGAAATGGCTGATGAATGGAGATTTTACGGTAAGGGTTCGAAAGCTCGTATTCCTTTGATATATGTTCTATCCATGACATGGTTACTGCAGAAAGGAGAAGAGGGTTTTCTTGTATATGCAGTGGATGTGATGAAAGCTAGCCCGAAATTGGCTGATTTGCCAGTGGTTAGTGATTTTGCTGATGTCTTTCCTGATGAGATTCCAGGATTGCCACCTTATTGAGAGTAGACTTCAGGATCGAACGCAACATATTTCGAAAGCTCCCTATCGAATGGCACTAGTTGAATTAAAAGAGTTGAAAGAACAGTTGGAGGATCTATTAGCCAAAGGGTACATTAGACCAAGTGTCTCTCCTTGGGGTGCACCGGTACTTTTTGTATGCAAGAAGGACGGATCTATGAGATTGTGCATCGACTACCGACAACTGAACAAAGAAACGGTAAAGAATCGTTATCCTTTACCCCGAATTGATGATTTGTTTGACAAGTTACAGGGTTCGTCGGTATATTCGAAGATTGATTTGAGATCCGGATACCATCAATTGAGGGTAAGAGATGAAGATGTATCAAAAACTGCTTTTCGAACGAGGTATGGTCACTTTGAATTCATTGTAATGCCGTTTGGTTTGACAAATTCTCCAGCGGTATTTATGGGTCTCATGAATAGAGTGTTTCAAAAATATCTTGATGATTTTGTTATCATATTTATTGACGACATTTTGATTTATTCAAAGAATTTATGTGATCATGCTGACCACTTAAGAACAGTTTTGAATACGTTGAGAGAGGAGAAACTATATGCTAAGTTATCCAAATGTGAGTTTTGGTTGAGACAAGTGGTCTTTCTTGGTCATATTATATCAGGAGATGGTATTTCAGTTGATCCAAGCAAAGTTGAAGCAGTGATCAGTTGGCAGAGACCGACATCTGTGCCAGAAATTCGAAGTTTTATGGGCTTAGCAGGTTATTACCGTCGATTTATCAAAGACTTCTCGTCTATTGCAAAGCTTATTACTCAGCTTACACAGAAGAATGCACCATTTGTTTGGTCTGAAGCTTGTGAAGTTAGTTTTCTTGAGCTGAAGAAAAAATTGACTACAGCACCAGTCTTGACAATCCCTTCAGGTACTGGTGATTTTGTTGTTTATTGCGATGCTTCTCACCAAGATTTGGGATGTGTTTTGATGTAGAGGGGACATGTTGTTGCGGATGCCTCACGACAATTGAAACCACATGAAGTCAGATATCCAATTCATGATCTTGAATTGGCAGCTATCGTATTTGCATTGAAGATCTGGCGACATTATCTGTACGGAGAGAAGTTTGAAATATTTTCTGATCATAAGAGTTTGAAGTATCTGTTTTCACAATCTGAACTAAACATGAGACAAAGAAGATGGCTTGATTTAATGAAAGACTTCGATTGTGAAATCAAATATTATCCAGGGAAGTCAAATGCAGCTGCAGGTGCCCTAAGTAGAAAGGTATGTGCTTTATCCTTGTCTACTATATGTGTATCTAATTTGATTGAAGATTGTTGTAATTCTGGATATATATTTGAGACAGATAGGAGGCCGATGAGAGTATATGCTATCAGTGCTGAGCCTAAATTGTTGATTCAAATTAAAGAAGCACAGAAATCAGACTTCGGTGTTCAGAAATCAATTGAAATGATCAGATCAGGGCATAAATCTGAGTATAAGGTCAGTACCGATGATGTATTGTATGTGAATAACCGAATTGTTGTTCCAGATGTTTTTGATTTGAAACAGCAGATACTGAAAGAAGCTCATAGCAGTAGATTTAGCATTCACCCTGGAGGTAGGAAAATGTACAATGATTTGAAGAATCAGTACTGGTGAAAACAAATGAAGTCTGATGTGACTGAATTTGTATCTAAATGTTTAAACTGCCAACAGGTGAAGGCTGAGAGAAAGAAGCCTGGAGGTCTATTGCAGAGTTTATCTGTTCCTGAATGGAAATGGGATCACATTTCCATGGATTTTGTGACGAAGTTACCACGATCATCCCGAGGATGTGATGCTATTTGGGTGATCATTGATAGGCTGACAAAATCTGCATGTTTTATTCCATACCGAATGACTTATCGTCATCAGATGGCAGATTTATATGTTCGAGAAGCGGAACGATTTCATGGTGTGCCAAAGTAGATTGTATCTGATCGAGATCCGAGATTCACTTCGCACTTTTGGCATAGCCTACAGCAAGCTCTAGGTACGCGCTTACATTTGAGTACCGCTTATCATCCTCAAACTGACGTACAATCTGAACGAACTATTCAGACTCTTGAGGACATGCTTAAGCTGTAGTACTTGATTTTGGTACTACATGGCAAGATTCTATACCACTTGTGGAGTTTTCTTATAACAATAGTTATCAGACAAGTATAGAAATGGATACATTTGAAGCACTGTATGGAAAAAAATGTCGATCACCTTTATATTGGGATGATGTTACAGAGGTACCTGAATTGGGACCGGATATGATAAGACAGATGACGGAGAAGGTAAAGTTGATACAACAGAGAATGAGAATAGCACAGCATAGACAAGCCAGATATGCGAATGTTCGACGACGGTCGCTATCTTTTGAACATGGGGATAGATTGTTCTTGAAGATTTCACCATTCAGGGGCACAGTCCGATTTGGCAAGCGAGGAAATTTATCTCCATGGTTTATCGGTCCGTATGAGATACTCGAGAAGATAGGCAATCTTGCTTATTGACTCTCTATTCCTACATTTTTATCTGGTATTCATGATGTCTTTCATGTCTCGATGCTTCGGAAGTATCAACCTGATGAATCTCATATCTTGCAACCTGATGAAGCTGAGTTGGATGAAACTCTTAGATACTTTGAACAGCCGATTCAGATACTTGATAGGAAGGAAAAACAACTCCGAACGAAGACCATTCCATTGGTGAAGATTCAATGGAGTCGGCATGGAGTTGAAGAAGCGACATGGGAAGCTGAAGACGACATGAGACAGAGATTTCCCTATCTATTCCATTGATGTGAGTTCTTATTGAGTTTTTTTTTTATTCTTTATCTTATGTGTATACAGACTGCATGTTTCGATTGCTTATGAATTCGAGGACGAACTCATGTCTTATTGGGGGAGAAATGTAAGGCCCGGGATTATTAATTTACTCCAGAATTATTTAATTTTAATTCGAGTATATTTAATTTGGGAATATTTAGAGTTTTGATTTAAATTCTAATATTCTTAAATTATTTAGGATTGAAATTGAATTAAAATGAGGGCCGAGGACCGAATTGCAAATACTGAAGAATTGAGGGGCTAAAATGCAATTTGGCTTGAATATATCTGAATTGCCTTGATTAGTCAGAATATTCACGTGTACTTTCCATATTCTTCAGACATTTCAGAAGCAAGAAGTCGTGACCTTCTCTTTTCTTTTGATTTTCGATTTTCAAAACCTCGTATCTTTTGATCCAGTTGTCCGATTTTAATTTTGAAAATAGCGCTACGATCCTTGCGATGAGGGCTTCGATTTGATGTAAGTATCTTTGTGTTTCAGCATGTTTTGAAGATTTATATATTCTGGAGATCATAATTCGTTTATGTATGCATGTTCTTGAGATTATGTCTTGTACCGTAGCGAAAACGAATCGAAGAAAGAGCATCGTATCAGTTTAGTATGTTTTCCAGAAAATGTTTCGAAAGTTAGGCATCTGATTATGTTGAGTTTTGAAGTTATTTAGCTGGTATATCATGTATATGAAATTGTATGAATGATATAATGGTTTCGATGTTTTGTCGGTTATCGAGTTTCAATCGCTACACCGTCAGTTTATGATTTGAGGCTGTTTCGGTGTTCTATGGTTGAGCTGGGGAGTTGATAAATATATAACTGGTGTTTCTTGGTTATAATCATTATGTTTCAGATTAGTAAGAACTTTATCAACTCGTGAAGTCCGCCTTTGAACCGAAGAAGATTTGCTTGAGGTTTGATGTTGTTCTTTGAAGATGAAATGATGGAATTGAGCAGATTTGTATTTGAAGTTGAATAGATTTTAATATGAGTTCTTGATATTATATTTCAGATTTGAAGTGTTCAAGAACCAAGACAAAACGAGAAGGTATAAGACGACATCGCAAGTCAGGGATTTGAAACTCGAGAATGAAGCTTCTTGAGTTGTCCCGCAAAAATCACATACTTGTTTGTTGTTTTGACTTTGTTATGATGTTGTCGATCCATCTCAGGTAGTGGATCTTAGTTTCTATATGATTATGATACGATACGAAATATGAATTAATTATTATGTCAAGGTCTGAGGCTACCTTATTTTCGAGTCTGATGAGACGACGATAGATGGATATCCATGTCAAGATCGTATACGAATCTTGATGGAAAAGAGTGTGATAGGAATCCATTCTTTATATATGCGTTTAATCTATTCTCGAGATGAAATGTTTAGGTTTGATATGTTTTTATTTAACGCGTATATATGTTGATTATACTGAGATTGTATTCTCACCGAACGTTTCCGGTTGTTTTCTTGTTTTGTATGTGTGCATGACAACAGATGAGGCAAGAGCTGGCCAAGGTCATCGAGGGTAGCTCATGAGAGAGGATAGATATGTGGACTCGGGTTGTGTAGCTGATTTGATGAGTTTAGAAGACTAGCAAGCATGTTGGAAACACTTTTAAATGTTGTTCTTAAGAAGTTGATGAACACTTTGTATAGTTTCATGTTTTTTGTTGGATTTCTAATGGTTGGTTTGATGTATCAACTTGTTATAAACATGTTTAGATCTTTTTCTATGTATGTCTACTTGTTTTGGGACATCATTATGTTGAATTGAAAGGGTTGAAAGGATCAAATTTTGCTGTCAAAAACCAGAGCAAAAGACTGCCCAGAGTTGTGCTCGGTCTGCTCTTTTTAGCAGACCGAGCGCTGCCCATTTTTTTCCAACCCGAGAGTTGGGTTAGGGGGGGCGAACGGTCTGCTATTTTTGACCGACCCCGCGTACCCCCCTTTGAAAAAAAAAATATTTGTTTGATCTTATTCCTTCCTTGTTTAAATAATGATGTTTAATTACAAATTGCACTAAGATTGAGATTAGCAAACCGAAGCCCTGCAATCATCCAACTTTCCCAACAACCATTCATTACAATCATCTATTTCTGACAAAGAAATAGGATCGATCTTTTCTCGCATGGCATATCTCCGCCTCAATGCTCTGTTGTATTTGATATATACCAAATCATTCAATCATTGTTGAGACAATCTATTTATTTTTTTAGAATGTATCTCCCAAAAATTTAGAACTAATAAATTAAAGTTCATATTCTATAATCTGAAATTTTATATGTATGAATTAATTAAAAACACCTCAAACTTACATGTTCAAATACACTCCAATTACATTCACAGCCTGAAGAAGAACATGTGAAAGACAAAATCTTTATTGCAAATGATTTCAACTCAGGTGTTGATGCACCATAACAAGACAACCAATCAGCTTGAAAGTTGAAACACAAAAACATATAAGATTAAATTTCTTACCATCCAAAGTTTGTAATGCTTGAGAAACAAAAAAAAGTATTTCACTAAATATTATTTACCTGGTGATTTTGAAGTTCTATGTCTGATAGACATAGGTAAACCAAAAAGTCCTTTCGCATTTTTGTATTTCTCCAATTGATTTGTGATCTTATCTTGCAAATCCTCACCTCTCACCATTCTAGGTATGCATTTGTACAAACCCTCCAACACTTCTTGATCATTCTCTATATCAGGATTTGAGTAAAAAAACTTGGGATTCAAGAAATATCCAGCGGCATGCAAAGGATAATGGAGTTGAATGTTCCATATTTTGTCTATAATTTCAAAAACAACACGATATTTCTCTTCATTCTTATTAAATGACGCGGCAATAGCTTCTTTGGCTCTATCCATGGCCTCATAGATGTAACCCATAGGAGACGTTTTTTCCCCATCTACCAGCCTCAATACTTTCACCAATGGGCCGCCAACTTTCAATGCAAAAATTGTAGATTTCCAAAAAGAAAGCATCATTATCACTTCTGCAACACGTTTCCCAGCCGCCTCTTTAGAATATTGACTTGTTGCTCACTTTTCAAATGTAAACATCTTTCTCAGATTTGTTTGATGCACTTGAAACCGCTTTAAATTAAAAAAAGCGGTTGCGAAACGAGTCTTTGCGGTTCTTATCATGTCTCTCTGTCCGGTAAACTCCCTCATCATGCTCAATAATTGTGGTATATTGTAAATATAACTATTCACCATCAATTCCCTTTCATGCAATTTTTTGAGATGAGGAATTTTGAATATTTCCTCAAGCATCAAATCTAAGCAATGTGCTGCACATGAAGTCCAATACAAGTGTGAAAAATTGTTTTCCAAAAGACGACCTGATGAAATAAAGTAAAATTACTTTAAAAAAAATTAAAAATCAGAATTAAAACTGAATTTTTTACAATCTAAAATATTACCTGCTTTGACATTGCAACTTGCATTATCTGTTACAACTTGAACCACATTCTTTTCTCCAATTCGATTCACAAATCTAGAAATTAACACATACATCTTGACAGCAGTGTGAGAATAACTTGAAGCATTAACCGATTCTACAAATACGGTTCCCATAGGACCATTTACCAAGAAATTTACCAGGCTTCTACTTTTTTTATCCGTCCGCACATCTGCCATGATTGTGCAACCATACTTAGCATGATCTTCTTCGTGGGATTTGACAAACAGGTTCGTATTTGTCAACTCATTCTTCAAATACTTAACCCTTACTTCATGACATGATGGATGTAACGTTCCAATTTCACAATCGAAACGTTACTCAAACATACATACTTAAATTTCGTAAAAATAAAAATTTTGCGGAAGCATCATCTTCTTTATTAAAAGGAGCATATAAAAATTGCACATAATAATATAGTATCTAAAAATCTTTGCCAAACATGGCCAACAACTAAAAAAAATTAAACTTGTTTGCCTCTCATCAAATAAAAAAAATTAAACAAATGTTTTAAAAATATCTCCCAAGCTAAAGCGTTCACACTCATGCATTGCTCGTTGGACCGACCCCGGCCTCTTCTTCATGCCCGATCACATAATCATCAATATAAGCATCCACATCATCGTTACCTGCACCATTTAAGTATAGTGAGTCGAAAAACTCAGCAAGAACAGGCAGAAAAAGGATTTTCTACTTTAAAAGAAAAACATTAACTTAAACTTTCATACAATAAACATAACTTTGATGTAGCCATAACATAAAAATATTTGAGGTGATGAAGTATGAGTAGTGTGGTAACCGTCATAACGAGCCATTCATGGTTTTCTGTTGATCAACAAGCATATGGCATTACGCCCATAAACTTTCATTCTTTGGATAGCTGCTTCGGTGCTCATTCCGAAGTGCATATCCCATATAACCATCCCGTGAGCCATGTTTGGATAGCCGCTCCGGAGCTCATCCCGAAGTGCATACCCCATATAATCACCACAAGATGCATAATTCATCAAAATATTTTTCATGTATCATATCATTCATCTTATCAAATCATATCATATCATTTTCATAAACCTCGTAACATGCTCATAAAATTTCTCGTGATGCTACATGTTTAAATTCCTTCAAAACATTTCATGAGAAATTAGCTTTCATGAGAAAATTACATAATCATGCAATACATAACTTGACCGATCCACGTGAGGCATTCCATCCATTTCGGACCCTGAAAACTTTAAACTTCTTCATGGACATTCTTAAAAATAATTAAAATACCAAAATCATAATTTTTAGGACTCAAAAACTCATAAAATAGGGTGGGAAAATCGAGCCTGAGGCGTGGCCGCGCTGCCTCAACGCCGTTACGGCGTGCCCGCACGCACAACCAGCGTGGGCGCGCCGCCCGCTCGCAAAAGTGTGGGCGCTCGGTGCGGGCGCGCCTCCTGTGCGCAGACATGTGCGACTCAGGCGCGGGCGCGCCGTCGCGACTCCTTTTTCCAAAAACTGATCTTTTCTGCTCCTTTTCAAAACCACACTGCTTAGGGACGATTATCCATCAAAAATATCATTCAACAACATCAAAATTTTAAAATAACTTGTACCAATACATCAAACATTCAAATATTTTGAGTCAAAAACCTTCATAACTACTTTTACCCAGAAACATGATATATTGCATTCAAATCTTTCAAAACTCAATAAACATGAACCGAACACATCAGGAATGCTTCACGTATCACAATCAAGCAACATACTCATAAAATTTTCAAGAAACATGCATAGATCATCAATCAAACACCTAGGGTTTTACCTTCAAACTACATATATTCTTGAATGGGTTTCAAAATCAGTAAAAACTTGCCTGAATCATCTGATTGGGATTAACCTGGACGGCGGAACGATCGAGCCTTGAGAAGTGGAAGAACCCTAGCCTGAAGATCGCAGTGTTCGAGAGAGATTTTGAGAAAAGAAAATTGAGCGTTCAAAATGAGTGTTCAGAAATAAATTCTGAACGCTTTTCTTTTGTGACTAATGGGCTTTAACATGACTTAAAATTTTTATTTTTTTTTTACTCTCCCACTTAAATAAAAATACACTGCATCCCTTTAAACTTAATTTAAAATATTTTCTTAACGCGTTTCAAGGCTAGACTCGTTCCCGCGACCCAAGATTATTTCCGACATGAAAACTTTAAAATCATACATATGCTTACAATTTCAGGCATTTAAATTAATCACATAATTAAACATAACAATTAAACATTCTAAATAACATGCATTAAATCATATAATTTAATCAATTAACCGTGATTAAGCTAGTGGACTTTTTGGACCTTACAACTCTACCCTCCTTACAAGAATTTCGTCCTTGAAATTCATATTACCAAACAGTTCAGGATAGCGTGCTCGCATATCATGCTCGGTTTCCCAGGTAGCTTCCTCAACCAACTGGTTGCGCCATAAGACTTTGTCCATTGGAATCTCTCTGTTTCTCAACCTACGAACTTGTCTGTCTAAGATTTGAACACGCATCTCCTCGTAGGACAAGTCTGGCGTCCAATCTACTGGCTCATGGCGGATAACATGAGAAGGATTTGCCACATACTTCCTTAGCATGGAGATATGGAAGACATTGTGAACACCCTCCAAGTTGGGTGGTAGTGCCACTCGGTAAGCTCGAGCCCCAACCTTTTCTAGGATCTCAAAAGGTCCTATATATCTTGGACTCAATTTACCCTTTTTCCCGAATCTCATAATACCTTTCCATGGTGACACCTTTAAAAATACATGGTCACCTACTTCAAACTCCAAATCTCTACGTCGCTGGTCGGCGTAACTTTTCTGTCAACTTTGAGCTGTCAACATTCTGTCTCTGATCTTGGCTATCACATCTATTGTTTGGGTCACTATTTCCGGTCCCAAAATAGCTCTCTCTCCAACTTCATCCCAGTGTAGGGGAGTTCTAAACCTTCTCCCATACAACGCCTCATAAGGAGCCATGCCAATAGTTGCTTGATAACTATTGTTGTAAGTAAACTCCACTAAAGGCAATTTCGATTCCCAATTACCTCCAAAGTCGATCATATAAGCTCTCAACATGTCTTCGAGTATTTGGATCACTCGTTCTGACTGACCATCGGTCTGAGGGTGGAAAGCTATACTAAAAGCTAGCTTCGTTCCCAATCCTCTATGTAAACTTCCCCAAAAGTTTGAAGTGAATTTAGGGTCTCTGTCAGATACTATCCTCGCTGGTACTCCATGCAATCTGACAATTTCTTTAATGTACAGCTCTGCATACTGATTCATCGAGAAGTTATTTCTGACTGGAATAAAGTGAGCTGACTTAGTTAACCTGTCAACTATCATCCAAATCGAGTTCATACTTCGCGTTGAAACTGGCAATCCTACCACAAAATCCATGGTGACATCTTCTCACTTCCATGTGGGTATTGGCAATGGTTTCAGGAGTCTTGCCGTCTCTGATGCTCGATCTTCACCTGCTGGCAAGTCAAACATTCATTCACAAATTTAACAACATCCCTCTTCATTCGTGGCCACCAATATAAGGATTGCAGATCCTTATACATTTTCGTATTTCCTGGATGAATGGAATACGGAACAGTATGGGCTTCAGTCATCACTTCAACTCTCAGTGAGTCTACTGCTGGCACCCACATTCTACCTTGGTGATGAACAATTCCATCTTTGACAGTGTACAATGTACCACCCTTAGCTTCATCTCTGTTCCTCCACAACGTCAACTGTTCATCAGAAGCTTGGCCTGCACGAATTCTCTCAAGCAAACTAGGTACTACTGTTAAGGCTGCTAGAGTGCATACCTCCATTGGTTCGAATACCTCCAACCTCATCCGTTCAATTTAAGCAATCAATTCCTGCTGGACTATCAATTGGTTCAATATTGCAGACTTGCAAATCAATGCATCTGCTACAAAATTAGCCTTACCCGGATGATAGCTAATGTCACAGTCGTAGTCCTTCACCAATTCCATGTTGGAGAACGCGGCGATCAGATCAATCAGGATTGATACCCGGTGCAGCGGAAGTTTAAAAATTTTATATGGAACAATTCCATAATGGGTATCAACCTTACGATTAAATTGTGTGTGTGTAAAAATTAAATAACGATTATAAATTTTTACCTTTAATCTCGAATCGAGATTTTGGACACCAACAGATTGCTCTGCTCTTGTTGTATATCCCTGGAACTGATGGACGAACTGTTCTTCAATCAGGTCCACGAACGGATATGTAATCCCTCTGATAGATTGCACTAGAAAATCTATCAGAAGTTTCTACGAAGAGATTAACGAATTTGATCCGTTAAACCAGACTGCAATTCAAAATTCACAGACTGGATTTTCCGAGCAGAGGGAGAAAGGAGGCGGCCACTTCAGAGGAAAAAGACTAGGGTTTTTCGAAAATTTTGTGACCTGTTGTGTCTAATTTCAGTACTGCAATAACTTATTTATAATGTAGGCCACTAACAGCTTAGGGCCCATTAGTAATAAGTTCAAGCCCGACAAGCAAAGCCCGCATGTTCAGAAATTAATATAAAATTCATCGTGACTCCGATTGATAAACCGATTTCACCAATGTGCACAGAAACCATTTCTGCACCTTTTAAAGTCAAGATAAATTTTTTTGAATCCGAATTCAGTGATTTCCAAAAATGTCCATCCCTATGTCATTTTAGGAAATCTTACTCCTCTACTCTTAAATAAGAAGTCCAACTTCTTCGTTCATTAAATTTAACTCTTTAAATTTAACTATCTCAACGGGGATTAAAAATCTATTACTCTGTGTGACCCTCAATGGTTCAGGGATACACATAGCTGTGGGCTCACAACCCCTTGTGACTCGGAACAACAATTTCCGACTTGCCCATCGAATCATGGTAAGAGCGCCTAGCAACATCGCCCCATGATTCCCTAGGTATCACTGATAGTGCCTGCAAGAACCAATAGATTTTGGTTAGCGTACAGTACGGTTCCTTCATCCATATATCCCGATCGAATCAACAACCATTGGTATATCGAGAGTCGTTCGAGATTCGATAACTATGCAATAAATCTTGAAGATCAAATAGTGACATCGCATGTGTTACTAAGAAACCATTTCTTAAAACACATCATGTACTCTGGCCAGAGATTCGTCACACTAATATCTCCTCAGATCGCATAGGATATCCACACTCGCAAGTATGTGGTGAATCCTTGACAACAAAGCATCGACTCCTATATGTGTTGTAACTATACCCAATCCCGACACCTGATGACCCCAATAGAGTCGGTAAACGAGTCAAAGCACAGTACTAGCATATAGAGTCTCAATGATGTTTCAAGTAGTAAGGACTAATGGTGTACAACCAAAACCGCGGACTTTATCCACTCGATAAGTGATAACCACTTGGAAAGTCCGGATAGGGTAGTTCGATCATTAATCATATGAATATCCATTTGCATGCTTCGAACATCTCTATGTTCCTTACCAATGAAACGTGGTACTCCGCATCGCAAATGCTAGTCTCAAACTCGAGCGATCCTTATCCTTATTATCGGACGGCTCAATCGACTAGGAACAGTTTAGAATATACAGTGACTATAAGATGTGTTTCATGATAGACATCCCCATGTTCTACCACATCTTACATACACTATAGTATATTCAAGGTCTTTATCAAAACAACAATAGGATATCACAATATAACAATATGAAGAAAGATAAAGTCATTGCCATTAATAAAAGTGTAAATTATATTAAACAAAAGATTGTTTATACAAAGAGTCATCAAAGCCCTTAGCCACAAGTTGGCTCACCGGGCACCCACTCTTTCAATCTCCCACTTGCCCTAAAGCCAACTAGTCATACTACGTAGACCCATTGCTTCGCGATGTTTGTCAAATAATGGTCCTGGCAAGGGCTTAGTAAGTGGATCAGCGATATTGTCTGCAGAGGCCACTCTTTCGACAGTGATGTCTCCTCTTTCCACAATCTCCCGGATGATGTGGTATTTCCTCAGTACGTGTTTGGATCTTTGATGAGACCTTGGTTCCTTGGCCTGAGCAACGGCACCCGTGTTGTCACAGTACACCGGGACTGGACCAACAACTTCAGGAATGACGCCCAACTCTTGGACGAAATTCCTCATCCAAACGGCCTCTTTAGCAGCAGCTGATGCTGCAATGTATTCTGCCTCAGTGGTGGAATCCGCTGTGGTGTCCTGCTTGGAACTCTTCCAAGAGACAGCACCGCCATTGAGCATGAACACAAATCCAGAGGTTGACTTCGAGTCATCAACGTCACTTTGGAAGCTAGAGTCGGTATAGCCTTCCAATTTTAGTTCTCTTCCTCCATATACCATGAACATATTCTTAGTCCTTCGTAAGTACTTAAGAATGTCCTTCACGGCTTTCCAATGCATTTGACCGGGATTAGCTTGATATCTGCTCGTGACACTCAGAGCAAATGCTACATCCGGTCTGGTAGATATCATCCCATACATGATACTACCTATGGCTGACGCATATGGTACATGTGTCATTTTTTCTATCTCTTCATCCGTCTTGGGACACATAGACTTGGATAGAGAAACTCCATGACACATGGGTAGATGTCCTCTCTTGGACCCATCCATTGAAAACCGTTTCAATATGGTGTCGATGTAGGTTGATTGAGTGAGTCCTATCATTCTCTTAGATCTATCTCTATAGATCTGTATCCCTAGAATATAGGATGCCTCATCCAAATCCTTCATCGAGAATCTACCTGATAACCATATCTTTATTGACTGCAACATCCCTACATCATTCCCAATGAGTAGGATGTCATCAACATAAAGTACTAAGAATGTCACAGCATCCTTAACTACTTTCTTGTACACGCATGGTTCCTCCGGGTTCTTGATGAAACCAAAATCCTTTATTGTTTCATCAAATTTCTGGTTCCAACTTCTTGATGCTTGTTTTAGACCATAAATTGATCTCTGAAGCTTGCATACCTTATGCTCGCTTCCCATGGATGTATACCCCTCAGGCTGCTTCATATAAATTTCTTCCTTAATGTCTCCATTAAGAAAAGCAGTCTTCACATCCATTTGCCATATCTCATATTCATACCAAGCAGCTATGGCAATAAGGATTCTTATGGACTTGAACATTGCAACTGGTGAAAAGGTTTCATCATAGTCAACTCCTTGTCTTTGAGTGTAACCTTTCGCCACCAATCGCGCCTTGTAGGTCAATACCTTACCATCAGGCCCAAGCTTTCTCTTGTAGATCCATTTACACCCTATTGGAACAATTCCATCGGGAGGATCTACTAAAGACCAAACTTGGTTTGTATGCATCGAATCTATTTTCGACTGCATAGCTTCAAGCCATAAATTTGAATCCGCATCAAAAATTGCTTCCTTGAAGTTTCTTGGATCACATCCAACATCGAGTTCATCTTGATCCCCTTCAAGAAGAAGACCATATCGAATAGGAGGTCTAGAAGTCCTCTCGGATCTTCTAGGTACAGGCGTGTCCATCAATGGTTCCTGAGGTGTAGGATCATTATTTTGTATTTCGGGTTCTTCTCGAATTTCTTCGAGTTCCATCATCTCGCCTTTCTTATCCAATAAGAACTCCTTCTCCAAGAAGGTGGCATTCCTTGAAACAAACACCTTTGTTTCAGCAGGATAATAGAAATAATATCCGATTGAATTCTTCGGATACCCTACAAAATAACATAAGCTGGATCGACTATCCAACTTATCTCCCACTGTCCGCTTCACGTAAGCAGGACATCCCCAAATCCTCAAGTACGAATACTTAGGAGCTTTGCCATTCCATAACTCGTATGGTGTTTTGTCCACTGCTTTAGTGTGGACGTTGTTCAACAACAATACCGCCGTTTCAAGCGCATAGCCCCAAAACAAAGGTGGAAGCTCAGTGAAGCTCATCATGGACCGAACCATGTCCAACAAAGTTCGATTACGACGCTCCGATACACCATTAAGCTATGGTGTCATAGGAGGAGTCCACTGAGAGAGAATCCCATTCTCTTTTAGATAGTCCAAAAACTCGGTACTTAAGTATTCTCCACCTCGATCCGATCGAAGTGCTTTAATACTTTTACCTAGCTTGTTTTCTACTTCAGCCTTGAATTCTTTGAACTTTTCAAATGCTTCAGACTTATATTTCATTAAATATAAATACCCATACCTAGAATAATCATCAGTAAAGGTAATGAAGTAGGTGTGGCCATATTGAGTACCAACTCTAAATGGACCACAAACATCTGTATGGATCAAATCCAACAGATTTTGACTACGCTCAGGTTTCCCCTTAAAAGGAAATTTAGTCATTTTTCCTTTTAGGCAGGATTCACAAGTAGGTAGAGAGTTAATATCAGACATATCAAACATGCCCTCTCCCACTAGCTTGTTCATCCTCCTTGAGGAAATATGACCTAGCCTAGCGTGCCAATGGTTTGCCGGGTTTTGGCTATCGATTTTCCTTTTGTTTGTTGTTGCCGGTTTATCAACATAATTTATTGGAACGTCTTTTAGTTTTAAGTTGTATAGATCGTTTTCAAGTTGTCCATTTCCAATCAAACATTCATTCTTGTAAATATTGCAAATCTCATTCACAAAATTGCAAGAATAACCATCTCTATCAAGTATAGAAACAGAAATAATGTTTTTAATTAAATCCGGAACAAATAAAACATCTCTCAAAAGTAACTTAAAACCGTTCTGCAAAATTAAATAAATATCTCCCACAGCTTTAGCTTCAACTCTGGAACCATTTTCGAGCCTCAGCTGGGTCTCACCCATTCTAAGCCTGCGACTTCTTGTCATCACCTGCAAATCATTGCAAATGTGAGATCCACATCCGGTATCCAATACCCAAGAAGTAGTATTAAGTGAAACATTTATTTCAATATAGAACATACCCTTCGCAGTTCGCAACTGCTCTAGATATTCCTTGCAGTTACGCTTCCAATGACCGGGCTTCTTGCAGTAATGGCAAACATCCTTGGACTTTTCCATGTTTGAAGCCTTTGTCTTGTACTTCTTCTCGGGTTCGATTTTCTTGGGTGGGGCAGAACGTTTCTTACCCTTTGTACTTGGCCCCTTCTTAGCAGAAGAAGAGGAGCCCACCAAGAAAGCCGGTTTATCCTTCTTTAATGTGGATTCATATGTCACAAGCATATTGACCATCTCTTCAAGGGAGGCCTCTATCTTGTTCATATTGAAATTCACCACAAATCCGTCAAACGAAGAAGGAAGAGACAGAAGTAGTAAGTCCACGTTGAGTTCATGCTCCAACACCAAATCAAGGGTTACCAACTTCTGTATGAGCCAAATCACTCGTACCCCATGATCACGGACCGAAGTCCCTTCACGCATGCGACACGTCATTAGCTCCTTTACAGTAGCGAACCTTTCAGCCCTCGATTGAGCCCCAAAAAGTTCCTTGAGTTGTACGTGAATGTCAGCAGCATTCACGGTATCCTCAAATCGCCTCTTGAGTTCATCAGACATCGAGGCTTGCATATAGCATTTGGCCTTGATATCATGGTCCCACCATGTATCAAGTTTGGCTAACTCTTCCGGACTTATGTCAGCTGGTGCTTCCTTCGGAGGAGATTTTTCTAACACGTAGAGCATCTTCTCCGAAGTCAAGACAATCTTCAACTTACGGAACCATTCCGTATAGTTTGCGCCAGTCAACTTATTTTGTTCGAGGATCGAGAAAAGTGGATTACGCGAATTCATCTTTACTGAAAAGAAACAGACAAATATCAGTGATTGTTTAAGCAATTTACTAAGACATAAAATAGGCGAAATTTATTTTATGAATCTCACTCCCACTATTTTAACGATTTCACTACCCTCTAGTGAAAACGGGAAACTGTTTTTCTTAGTGAGAACATGGAGTCCAATTGACAAACTATGGTCCCGAATAATATCAGCCAACCATAATTTTCAAAAGGTAGAGCCCAATTGCTTCCAAAGCAACCTCCACGTTTTTACCTCATGTCTAATAAGGGCCCAATAATATGACGCCGTTTATTGTGACATGTCAAGATGACCCATCAATATTAAGTTGTGAAGGACGGTCGCCATGTGGATCCCGCAATAATATGAGCCGATCCCATGGGAGTTCCACCCAACTTACAACATGTGTCGATCCAATGTACAGCTTTCCGACGAACGGGCCCCCCCAATAATATGATCCGAACCGTATCCGCGGGTAGCATCTCATACATTGATCGTTGATGGAAGGTAGGAACATTTAAACAAATTTAAATTTCCTTTATTTATCTTGATATCAATTTTAAATCATATTTAAAATGAGGGATTTTAATTATGAAAATTTGTCTCATCATTTTTAAAATTTTGTATGCTTGTCGGATTCACACAATTTTGTCTAAAACATGCATACAACAATAATATCATATATTATATAGGATGATCGATTCCATTTCTAATCGACCCGTGGTTGCCAATCACGAGTCTTAGTCCAATCCTAGGTAATATGCAGTATGCAATGCAATCCTATTACATTGTGCTTCCAATTTACATTTCTTCGTCTTTATTGTCTGCTGGGCCCACCTCCGTCTTCAAATCTTCATCTCCCACTAAATCTAATGTATTTACAATAAATAACAATGACAAGTAGGGGATACATTTTCAAGGGGTGGGAACGGGCCATAAACCAAGCCCACTTTTATTACATATGACAATTCATATTGGGCCATAAACCAGGCCCATTAATAAATCCAACAACAATAAAAACAAATGTAAATTCCTAACATACACCTACAAAATTGGTCATGGCAATCGATCATCCTTATCCAATAACATTTAATTCAAAATTAATTTATTGGATAACATGCAATGGCAATTTAAATTTAAAAGGATAAAATCATATTTCATATATAAAATCTTATTTTACATACAAAATCATATTTTATCTTTTTATCAAATAAAATCATATTTTATCTATAAAATCCAATTTTATACATAAAATCATATTTTACTCAATATATCCATAAGATCATATCTTATCATCAATTGTACCAAAAATAATTAATTTCAAAATTTAATTTAACGGATAAAATATTTAAATTTTCCAAAAATTCAAATTTATCCAAAAATCAATTTTAAAATTTTCGAACTCGAACAATTCGATCCGACGCCTCGAGGACCAATCAAAAACAATTTTCGATCGGACCAAAAATAAAATTTTAACATATTAAAATTTAATTTAAAAATTAAAAAATTAATTTTTCCGCGGGCTTCCTGGTACATTCCCGGGCTGCCCGCGCCCTAATGGGGTCGGGCCGGGCAGCCCGGCTGCCCGTAGGGCAGCGACGATCGCTGCCCTGTGCAGGGCAGGGCAGCGACCATCGCTGCCCCCCCGGGCAGCGATCCAATCGCTGTCCGGGTTTTTGCCCGAAATTTTTTTTTTTTTTTATTTTTAAAATATTTATTTTGTTTCAAAAACCGAGGCTTAAAAATTTTTTGTACAATCGATTAATTTAATCGCTTGATCTGAGCAACCTGTCTCTGATACCATTGTTGGAGAACGCGGCGATCAGATCAATCAGGATTGATACCCGGTGCAGCGGAAGTTTAAAAATTTTATATGGAACAATTCCATAATGGGTATCAACCTTACGATTAAATTGTGTGTGTGTAAAAATTAAATAACGATTATAAATTTTTACCTTTAATCTCGAATCGAGATTTTGGACACCAACAGATTGCTCTGCTCTTGTTGTATATCCATAGAACTGATGGACGAACTGTTCTTCAATCAGGTCCACGAACGGATATTTAATCCCTCTGATAGATTGCACTAGAAAATCTATCAGAAGTTTCTACGAAGAGATTAACGAATTTGATCCGTTAAACCAGACTGCAATTCAAAATTCACAGACTGGATTTTTCGAGCAGAGGGAGAAAAGGGGCAGCCACTTCAGAGGAAAAAGACTAGGGTTTTTCGAAAATTTTGTGACCTGTTGTGTCTAATTTCTGTACTGCAATAACTTATTTATAATGTAGGCCACTAACAGCTTAGGGCCCATTAGTCATAAGTTCAAGCCCGACAAGCAAGGCCCGCATGTTCAGAAATTAATATAAAATTCGTCGTGACTCCGATTGATAAACCGATTTCACCAATGTGCACAGAAACCATTTCTACACCTTTTAAAGTCAAGATAAATTTTTCTGAATCCGAATTCAGTGATTTTCAAAAATGCCCATCCCTATGTCATTTTAGGAAATCTTACTCCTCTACTCTTAAATAAGAAGTCCAACTTCTTCGTTCATTAAATTTAACTCTTTAAATTTAACTATCTTAACGGGGATTAAAAATCCATTACTCTGTGTGACCCTCAATGGTTCAGGGATACAGCTAGCTGTGGGCTCACAACCCCTTGTGACTCGGAACAACAACTTCCGACTTGCCCATCGAATCATGGTGAGAGCGCCTAGCAACATCGCCCCATGATTCCCTAGGTATCACTGATAGTGCCTGCAAGAACCAATAGATTTTGGTTAGCGTACAGTACGGTCCCTTCATCCATATATCCCGATCGAATCAACAACCATTGGTATATCGAGAGTCGTTCGAGATTCGATAACTATGCAATACATCTTGAAGATCAAATAGTGACATCGCATGTGTTACTAAGAAACCATTTCTTAAAACACATCATGTACTCTGGCCAGAGATTCGTCACACTAATATCTCCTCAGATCGCATAGGATATCCACACTCGCAAGTATGTGGTGAATCCTTGACAACAAAGCATCGACTCCTATATGTGTTGTAACTGTACCCAATCCCGACACCTGATGACCCCAATAGAGTCGGTAAACGAGTCAAAGCACAGTACTAGCATATAGAGTCTCAATGATGTTTCAAGTAGTAAGGACTAATGGTGTACAACCAAAACCGCTGACTTTATCCACTCGATAAGTGATAACCACTTGGAAAGTCCGGATAGGGTAGTTCGATCATTCATCATATGAATATCCATTTGCATGCTTCGAACATCTCTATGTTCCTTACCAATGAAACGTGGTACTCCGCATCGCAAATGCTAGTCTCAAACTCGAGCGATCCTTATCCTTATTATCGGACGGCTCAATCGACTAGGAACAGTTTAGAATATACAGTGGCTATAAGATGTGTTTCATGATAGACATCCCCATGTTCTACCACATCTTATATACACTATAGTATATTCAAGGTCTTTATCAAAACAACAATAGTATATCACAATATAACAATATGAAGAAAGATAAAGTCATTGCCATTAATAAAAGTGTAAATTATATTAAACAAAAGATTGTTTATACAAAGAGTCATCAAAGCCCTTAGCCACAAGTTGGCTCACCGGGCACCCACTCTTTCATTCCAGCCATCACCTCTGCCTCATATTCAACTCCTTCTGAGTGAAGAAATATTTCTGGCTTTTGTGATCAGTGAAAATCTGACACCTTTCGCCGTACAAGTAGTGTCTCCAAAGCTTCAAAGAAAAAACCACTGCCGCCAATTCAAGATCATGAGTCAGGTAGTTCCTCTCATGAACCTTCAGCTGTCGAGATGCATATGATATTACTTTATTATCCTGCATCAAAACAGCTCCTAATCCACTCTTAGAAGCATCGGTATAAACCACAAAATGACCCCGTGCCTTCGGAAATTGCTAGCACTGGCCCTGACATCAGTCTTTCTTTCAATTCGGCAAAGCTCTTCTCACATTGATCTGATCACACAAACTTCACACCTTTTCGAGTTAAGGAAGTCAGTGGTAGAGCTATCTTAGAGAAGTCTTGAATAAATCTCCTGTAGTAGCCTGCTAAACCCAAGAAACTTCGTATTTCTGTAGCATTCTTCGGAGCAACCCAATTCCGAACCGCTTTCACCTTAGACGGATCGACCTCAATCCCTTTAGCTGAAACTATATGACCCAAAAATGAAATCTGCTCCAGCCAAAATTCACACTTACTGAATTTAGCATACAACTGCTTTTCTTTCATAATCTACAACACTGTAGTCAAGTGCTGACGATGTTCCTCCCTACTGCGAGAATAGATCAATATGACATCTATGAAGACTATGACAAACTGATCCAAGAAAGGTTGAAACACCCTATTCATCAAATCCACGAACATTGCTGGTGCATTGGTCAACCCAAACGGCATTACCAAGAACTCGTAGTGGCCATAGAGAGTCCTGAATGTTGTCTTCTGCACATCTGCATCTTTTACCTTCAGTTGATGGTAACCTGATCGTAGATCGATTTTTGAGAACACCTCTGCCCCTTGCAATTGGTCGAACAAGTCGTCTATTCTGGGCAAGGGATATCTGTTCTTCAATGTAACTCGGTTCAGCTCTCTGTAGTCAATGCACAATCTCATTGACCCATCTTTTTTCTTGACGAACAACACCGGTGCACCCCAAGGCGATACACTCGGTCTGATGAACCCCTTATCTAGCAACTCTTGCAACTGATCCTTTAATTCTTTCATCTCGGTCAGGGCCAATCTGTACGGTGCCTTAGAAGCTGGCTTAGTTTTAGGCAACAATTCTATCCCAAATTCGACTTCCCTGACTTGAGGCAATCCCGCAACATCATCGGGAAAGACTTCCCCAAGTTTCACTACCTCCACTTCCCCAACTTTCGGTCGCTGTACCTCCAGATCACCAAATAGACTCGCAAGAAATCCTGTACACCCATTACTCAATAATTGCTAGGCTGTTCCTGCAAAAATCATACCTGGTGCGCTCTTCTTAGACGTAGTGCGGAACACCAATGATTTCCCGTTCTGATCTTTCACAGAGACAGTTTTCTGTTTGCAGTCAATAATAGCCTCATGCCGAGTCAACCAGTCCATCCCAAAAATTGCATCGAAATCCACCATTTTCAAAACAATAAAATCTGCACACAAAACTAGACTATGCATCTGAACCTTGCAATTTCTTACCACACTACTACTTTTCAGTTATTCTCCTGAGGGTAACGACACACAAAATTCCGAAATAGATTCATCCGGCAAGACCCTCAATTTCATCATAAAACTAACAGACATAAAAGAGTGCGTAGCTCCTGTATCTATCAACACGAATGCAGGTAAATCAGCAATACGAATCATACCTGAGACAATTGCAGAATCTGGTTCAACCTGATCGTGAGTCATAGCAAACACTCTTCCCTTGACAGGCTCCTTTGACTGCGGGCAGTCTTTGGCAAAATGCCCTGGCCTCTTGCAGAGAAAACAAGTATTGGTCCCAAGCATGCATTGACCGGAGTGTGACTTCCCACACTTCTGACAGATAGGTGCATTCGCCGGCCTTGGAGCGTTGGCGTTCGGTTGATTCTGTCCCTGAGGTCGCGCCTGATTGGGGTTTTGGCACTGCTGCTGTTGCGGTCTCCTTTGAGCTGGAGCTTGATACGGCCTCTTCTGACTAGACCCTTGCTGCTCTCTCCCTTGGTAACTAATCCTCTTCGCTTGCGATTCTTTGATAATATCATTCCCATCTTTTTCTGACAACATAGCCTCATCCACTGCTGCTCGGTACGTTTGTGCCCCACTCAATCTGACATCTCGTTGAATAGTGGCATTCAGTCCCTCTGTGAAATGCTTCAACTCCTCTACAGCATTGCCTGAAATCATGGGCACAAAGTACCTCCCTCTCTCAAACTTCTTCACATACTCGGCAATGGACATGCTCCCTTGGCGGAGCTCCAGAAATTCTCTAGCAAGTCTAGTCCTTGTGCTAATAGTGAAATATTTCCCATAGAACACATCTTTGAATCCATTCCAAGTCAACGTAGTCATATCCACAGCAGAACGGGCTCCCTGCCACCAAACCCGTGCATCATCACGGAACATAAAGATGGCACACCTCACACGGTCTGCATCAGTGAGCTGCATGTAGTCAAAAATAGTCTCCACTGACTGCACCCATTCCTCGGCTACAAGGGGATCAACCCCTCCTTTGAACTCCTGTGGCCCTAGATCCTTAAACTGTTTAAAGATCGGATTAGTTAATAGTGGCTGATTGTTGTTTCATCCTCCCGCTTGTGCTTGGATTAACTGTTGAATCTGTTCCCCTTGGACTCTACTCTGCTCTTGCAACAGAGTCGCCAACCCAGCCAAAAACTGGTTGTTCTGATTGTCCTCATTGTTCGGATTCCTACGGTTAGCCATGATCCTGATGTCCATACAGTCCACATGCTTAATTACGTTATTTAAACATAACATCCTACTCAATAGGCATACACTATAAATCAAAAACATTATCATGCATCTTAAACAATCCATAACATAAAACTTACAGACATGAAGACGAAGCATAGGGTCGTGGCGAGAATGCATGTGTGCGACAAACCTAGAGCAAACTGCTCTGATACTAAGCTGTAACGTCCCAATTTCACAATCGAAACGTTACTCAAACATACAAACTTAAATTTGGTAAAAATAAAAATTTTGCGGAAGCATCATCTTCTTTATTAAAAGGAGCATATAAAAATTGCACATAATAAATAGTATCTAAAAATTTTTGCCAAACATGGCCAACAACTAAAGAAAATTAAACTTGTTTCCCTCTCATCAAATTAAAAAAATAAAACAAATGTTTTTAAAACATCTCCCAAGCTAAAGCGTTCACACTCATGCATTGCCCGTTGGACCGACCCCGGCCTCTTCTTCATGCCCGGTCACATAATCATCAATATAAGCATCCACATCATCGTTACCTGCACCATTCAAGTATAGTGAGTCAAAAGACTCAGCAAGAACATGCAGAAAAAGGATTTTTTACTTTAAAAGAAAAACATTAACTTAAACTTTCATGCAATAAACATAACTTTGATGTAGCCATACCATAAAAATATTTGAGGTGATGAAGTATGAGTAGTGTGGTAACCGTCATAATGAGCCATTCATGGTTTCCTGTTGATCAACAAGCATATGGCATTACGCCCGTAAACTTTCATTCTTTGGATAGCCGCTTTGGCGCTCATTCCGAAGTTCATATCCCATATAACCATCCCGTGAGCCATGTTTGAATAGCTGCTCCGGAGCTCATCCCGAAGTTCATACCCCATATAATCACCACAAGATGCATAATTCATCAAAATATTTTTCATGTATCATATCATTCATCTTATCAAATCATATCATATCATTTTCATAAACCTCGTAACATGCTCATAAAATTTCTCGTGATGCTACATGTTTAAATTCCTTCAAAACATTTCATGAGAAATTAGCTTTCATGAGAAAATCACATAATCATGCAATACATAACTTGATCGATCCACGTGAGGCATTCCGTACGTTTCGGACCCTGAAAACTTTAAACTTCTTCATGGACATTCTTAAAAATAATTAAAATACCAAAATCATGATTTTTAGGACTCAAAAACTCATAAAATAGGGTGGGAAAATCGAGCCTGAGGGGCGGCCGCGCTGCCTCAACAGCACGGGCGCGCCGTCACAGCGCTGCCACCGGCGCGGCCGCGCGCACAACCAGCGCGGGCGCACCGCCCGCTCGCAAAAGTGCGGGCGCGCTGCTTGGCAGCGCGGGCGCGCCTCCTGTGCGCAGACATGCGCGACTCAGGCGCGGGCGCGCTGCTTGGCAGCGCGGGCGCGCCGTCGCTCATTCTTTATCGAAAACTGATCTTTTCTGCTCTTTTTCAAAACCACACTGCTTAGGGACGATTTTCCATCAAAAATACCATTCAACAACATCAAAATTTCAAAATAACTTGTACCAATACATCAAACATTCAAAGATTTTGAGTCAAAAACCTTCATAACTACTTTTACCCAAAAATCTTATATATTGCATTCAAATCTTTCAAAACTCAATAAACATGAACCGAACACTCAGGAATGCTTCACGTATCACAATCAAGCAACATACTCATAAAATTTTCAAGAAACATGCATAGATCATCAATCAAACACCTAAGGTTTTACCTTCAAACTACATATATTCTTGAATGGGTTTCTAAATCAGTAAAAACTTGCCTGAATCGTCTGATTGGGATTAACCTGGACGGCGGAATGATCGAGCCTTGAGAAGTGGAAGAACCCTAGCCTGAAGATCGCAGTGTTCAAGAAAGATTTTGAGAAAAGAAAAGTGAGCGTTCAAAATGAGTGTTCAGAAATAAATTCTGAACGCTTTTCTTTTGTGACTAATGGGCTTCAACACGGCCCATTAGTTACTCTTAAAATTTTTTTTTTTTTTTTTTTACTCTCCCACTTAAATAAAAATACACTGCATCCCTTTAAACTTAATTTAAAATATTTTCTTAACTCGTTTCAAGGCTAGACTCGTTCCCGCGACCCAAGATTAATTCCAACATGAAAACTTTCAAATCATACATATGCTTACAATTTCAGGCATTTAAATTAATCAAATAATTAAACATAACAATTAAACATTCTAAATAACATGCATTAAATCATATAATTTAATCAATTAACCGTGATTAAGCTAGTGGACTTTTTGGACCTTACAATAGAGGTTTCATTCCCACTCCAAAAGTCCCAATAGCATCAATACAAGGCTGCAAAGAATCATATTTTACAGCACTGAAAGGAATTCCAGCATCATACATCCACGTAGCAAATTTCTTGACCGCATCTTCTCTTAATTTCTTCTTATTCTCATCACATTGGCCTTTATTTTTCCCACGCCTTTGTCTAACAATTTCTTCTACATCTTTCGCAAAATAAAGGTCAATAGGCCCTGTTTGTTTACTCTTTTTTCCCTGTACCGTAGGCCCAAGCCCACTTGAACCGGATATTGGTCGCTTCCCTTTCCGTTTAGTTTGAAGATCATCTTCATCTTCATCTTCATCATCTTCCAAATCAACAATATCATCATAGTGAGGAATATCATTCATTTGATTCTTCAAATTACTCTTTTTTTTAATGAATTCTTTGATCTCTTCCTTAACATGCTCTGTTACTTTTGGACACACTTTCACATTTCTATTGCCCCCAACTAAATGTAATTTGTGCCGATAAATTCCTTTACCACAAAAAGAACAACACACATTATTTGGATTTTTAGGATCTGGAAGAGCTGCATAATTCCAAGCAATATCATTTCGACTCGATGGAATTGTAGTGTTTGATTGTGACATGGTTATAATAACAGAAAAAATAAATAACAATAACAAATTATTAATTAAAAAAAATAGAACACACTAGAACACAATTTAAAAAAATCCATAAAATTAGGGTTTACCTATTTGGGCAGCAAAGAGAAAGGGGTGGTACGTAAACAAGGCAGGGGCGGCGAGGCGGCGAGGGCGGAGGCGCGACAGTGAGGCGAAATCAGAGGCAGATGCGCAGAGTAGAAGAGCGAGGCAGTGAGGTCATGAGATTTGAGAGGCTTATTGAGTTTAATTTTATTGTTTAAAAGTTTGGGCTTTAGGAAGGGCTGAGCAGACTTAAAATTGCACTTTCAAGATGCGATTTTAAGTCTACAAAAGAAAAAAAATTAGAAATACCGCGGCTTCTATGAGGCGCAAAAGCGAGCGCCTGTCGCCTCAAAGCGAGGCACACTAAGGCGCTCGCTTCGTTTACCTCCTGCGCTTCGGAGTTCTCCGAAGTGCAGCCTGTGCGCCTCGAGTCGCTTTGCGCTTAAGCGACCGAGGCGCACGCTTTTTACAACTATGCACCATCCAAACCCCATAAACCAAGCTTAGGCAGTCCCTTATCATCAACCATCCGAAATTTTCAGAAACGGGTACAAACAGCCCAAGAACACAAGCTGAATTTTTATGAACATGCAAGAAACTTCAAGAACCAATAAACATGCATAATATAATTCAATTCAACACCAAGAACACATGCCAATTTTGAATTTTTAAGCAAGACTCCCGCTGAATTTTATGAAATTTTCATAAACATGCAAGAAACTTCAAATTTCATCTCCTGAAACGCCTCAAAACTCATTTTAACATCAAAGCACATACACATCACGAAATATTCAAGCATGCTACTGGAAATTCCTCATAAATTCAAATTAAAAACAGGGCACAATCTAAAATTTCAAAATTTACTTGAAATCTCCAAGTCTCAACTCCACACAAGCATAAAAACTCATTCTAACTTCAAAATATGCATCATTTTCGAAAGGCACAAGGAAACCTACTGATTTTTATGTAAAACTCGAACCCTATGTCAAGGAAATTGGAGAAAATTTAAAATAAACCCAAGAACATCAAGAAAAACATAATAGCCTTGCTTGGTGGCCAAAGAATCGGCCTATACTTGCCTAGTTTGAATGCACAAGAGAAAAAGGATGGAGGAACCCTGCTGGACGGCCGACTAATAGCAGCTAGGACCTCTAAGAGTCGGCCTCTGGACGTGGCGGTGGTGGTCGGTCGGTGGCGGCCGGAATCTCAAGAGGAAGAGGGGTCGATGGTAAAGGGGAAAGAAGGAGGGGAGTGGCGGCTAGTTTGGGGTTTTGGGGCTAGGGTTTGATTATTTGTGTTTTATTTTTAGTTTTAGGTGTATTAATGTGTATATGTATATGTGTATGTATGTATAGATAGGTGTGTGAGTGGAGGGAAATTAAAAGTGCTATCTCACTTGCAAAAGTGCTAGTCACTCAATACAACTTTAACACTACAAATCTTACACCTATTAAAATTTCTAAGTTTGAAAATCCCAAAATTAAAATATTAAAATTGAATTTTACTAGTTCTTGTTTGAAAATGCTAATTTTTGAAAAATTTTTAAAATAAACTCAAGAATGCAACAAAAGCGATTTTGACCACCTGGAAATCTTAAAAAAAATACAAACTTGATTTATTTTCCTCAAATCCTCACAAATCTCATATCTTGAAATTCTAAGGGTTTTATCGCCAAAATCCACTGTCACCTCATACCAGAACCGGAAGCCACTGGACTCAAGAATCTCATGAATAATTAACTTAATAATTAAACAAATAAAAATCTGAAAGAATTTAAACACCAACTTAGAAATTAAAATCAATAGTTAAATATTTTGATGTCACAGTGATAAGTAAAATATTTAAATAATAAACAGAGCGATTAAAATAATTTAAACGAACTAGATGAACGTTCAAAAGTCAATTAAATAAATACACAAGTGAAATAAAACCTTTAAAACAAATTGGACAATCAAAAGCATTTAAATAAATAAGCTAGACATTTAAAATAATTTAAATAACTAACCGCTAGACTTAAGTTATTTTAAATAAATAATTTGAAAAATTAAAATCATTTAAATAAGCAAGACTATACCTTTAAAATCTTTATAACGATTTTCACAAAAAAATCATTTAAATAAATAAACTTAAACAATTAAAATCATTAATTAAATAGTTAGTACGATAAAATTATTTCAATAAATAATTAATATTTTATTAACACATAATTCAAATAACGAATTCAAATCAATTAAACATAAAAATAATAATCATAATATTTATTTAATTTAATGCATGCGATTTAGTAAATTAGATTTTAGGTGCTACACAAATCTTTCTTCATATGTTGCGAGGTACTCAGATATATTGTACCATGACTGCACAAGTGTTGTGGGATCTAACGAGTGTCATTTAGCGGTGCAAATAGCATGAGAACAAGGGATACCGAAAATTGTCCATTTACCACATAAACAATTAGTAGTTGATATTCTCACCACTTGCATTCATGTGTTGGCCGCGACTTGGCCTTCCTCTGGTCGCAACCTGAGCAGTTTAAAACCGTACATCATATTTGACAACACGATGTTCACTAGATTTTTCCGCCCATTTCTCATATTTTCGACTTGCATAATCCGACCACAGTTGATTTTGTTGAACCATACGTTGATCTTTTGTCACACGTTCAATGAAGTACTCGATGCATCTCAGAATGGTCAAGTGTACTATTGCAGATATAGACAGTCTACGAGCTCCCTTTAACACACTGTTTAAGCAATCGAACATATTGGTCGTCATCACTCCACGACGCCAACCTCCGTCATGGGCCATACTCCATTTTTCCTTCGATATTCCAACCAAATATATGTGTGCCAAAAATTTTTTGTTCTTGATTGTCTCCATTGTTGCATCAAACTTACAAATCTGATGTTGTTTCCCTGCTTCCTAGCATAAACTTTCAAATGCACGTCTTTGAATTTGGCATTAAATTTGAATACACGTGTCTCAAACAAAAACGATGCACACCATGTGGAGGTTTAAAATAGGAAAGATCTTCAAATGCTCGCACAATTCCCTTATGCCTATCAGAAATTAGGCACACACAATTTTCACCACAAACAACATGTCAACCAACATTCTCCAAAAATAATTTCTAAGAATAAGATGTTTTTTCATCCACAATTGTGAATGCCATCAGTAGCACTTGATTATTTTCATCCAGAGTTACAGCGATCAAAATTTTATGTTTGTACTTTGTGTAGAAATGTGTACCGTCGACACTAATGACTTTTTGACAATGTCGAAATCCATCAGTACACGGCTTGAACGCCCAAAAATAATATTTCAATATTTTTATTTCTTCATTGTTTCTGAGATGCTTCCAGTCGACAAGTATTCCAGGATTATATTTGCACAGAGCACACATATATTTCGGTAGCAGTTACACATAGCTCTCCCAGGTACCATAAAAAATTTCCACTGCGCGTTTTAAAATCCGCCACGCCTTCGTATACGAGATTTTATATCCATATTTATCTTTCACACACTCTATTATACATTTAATCTCATATGAAGGATCACATCGTACAATACCAATAGCGTATTTGCAACCATATCGCTATTCAAGTTATGATGGTTTATGCCGACGTTGGTAGATATACATGTATGAGTCCCACCATATTTAGTTATTTTTCAATAACATGTTTTCTCTTTGAAAAAAGCTCGAAGACCCCAATGACATCTGACGGTAGAAGAATCATTTTTGCATTGTATTTTTCACATAATGTGTGTGCTCTCAACGACACAATACTCACGCTTGTAAACTCTGACTGAATAATCCTTCACAGATGCAATCAGATCTTTTTTATCCTTAAAAATCATGTTTACACATAATTCTCCTCTCTCCTCATTATAGTATCTTGTTCGCATGTCAGAAGGTATACCAATAGAATCAGGAGTCTCTTCTCCAAAATATGTATTGAAAAAAGATGGCATATCAGAATTGCTAGAAAGGAATGAAACAAATTGCCTCTATAATGTTTGACGAGGTGGTGGACGAGATGACGTTCCCTCATCAATATTTTCATGAATATTCACATGTTCATCATCATTCACATTTTCAACATAGCCATCAGATTCTTCCTCAAACTCCCCGTATATCATCAACACGTGGTGCAAAATTTGGATTTTGTGAATTCCAATTTGTTGCACCAACATTTTGTTCCCAACCACGTGTCTTATGTGGCCAACGTGCAGGATCAGGTTTGGATGTGCCAGCGATATATTGATCCAACGATCCACTTTCGGGATACATGTTGTTCATTCCTTCAGTGACGTGTAAAATATCCGGTTCTTGTTGGACATAACCAACGTGATGGTTAATTTCGTTTTCTTCGACGTACAAATGCAATATATGTATATTGGGAGATTGCATCATAAACTCGAGAGCGTTATCATCAACAAGATTGACTTGAATTTCCTGCCAAGATGAACTCTCCGTGAATGAATATTTCGTCGACAACTTGAGTGTAAAATTCATTGGATCAATCATCAACATTTGATGCACAACTTCAACCATTTCGAACAGAGTAATAGATCGGATACTCGAATCGGTCTAGTATAAGGGATACTATACATGACCAATCCATTCTCCACAATAACATGACCACAAAAATATAAAAGTAAATCAATGTTTTCCATTCTCTATATGAATTTCGGATATAAAAATGAAAAATATAAATGACAACTGCCGTAAGAAAATGAGAATGAATAAAGGAAAGAAATGTTTCTAAGAATTGAATGATATTGTCGTATGAGATATGTGGAAATATATAGTCGATATAATTCCGTGCGCATTCAATTATTTAGGCGTGAACACTATTTTTTTCCGCGTGAATTAAAGCTGCATGTGCATGTGCATGTGCATGTGCATTTATTGTCCATCAAAAAGTTTGGCCCCTACAAGTCTTCATAAGACAGTCACGGGTGAGGGCATGCATGCTGCCAAAATGGGCGGGGGACGGCTGGCGGGGGATTGGGACGCCACATAGAAGTCGTTCGCTTTCTCTGACAGCGGACGCTGCCATCTGTCAGCTTCCTCTGTCAGAGAGAGCGTCCGCTCGAATATTTTATTTGAGCGGACGCTCTCTCTGACAGAGTTTTACAGTATATTTGATATTTATTCTAGGCAACCTAATTTTTTAAATAAAATTTTACTTTAAATTTTAAAAAAAAAAATCCCTCTACACACGATTTCGATCCTAACAATATATTCACTAAAAGCTCGAGATCAATTCGATCATAAACAAATTAAATTCAAATATTCAATAGCTCGACTCAACTAACAACTTAGCTCTGCAATCATAGGTTACAATCCCCACTTATAGGAGACCCAATAATATTCTGAGAATTCATACTTAAAAGTTTTGTACTTTTAGGTTGGATTTTTAATCATATCTGAAGGTACTCAATAGGATCGTAAATATTTAGGCTCCGTTTGGTGAGAGTGATAAGATAAATAATACATAGATAAGTAATGTAATGTAATAAAAAATAAATAAGAAATGATAGTTAATATATTATTTGATTTGATTGATAAATTATAGTTTATTTGATTTGATTGATTAAATTTTATATAAAAATAATAAATTACTATTTTGTTCTTTTAATAATAAATAAAATATGAATAATATTATTTATAAAAGATAATATAGTAATTTAAATTTAATGATTTTATTGATATAAAATGAATAATTAATGATAATAATCAATTATGATTGCGTTTGATTTATAGGATAAAGGCATGATAGAGCATTCAAACCCATGTTTGTCTCGTAATTTGCACTTGTCCCCAAATCCCGAAGCCCCGGGATAAAGCATTGTGCATCTGGAAAAACAGGTCCTTCATAGAGTGTAGGTTTATGATTCCTCATCTCTACAGTAAAATTGATTATGAAGGCAAGTTACTTTTTTGCCTTTGGATATTTCCATATTCATTCGGTTTCCACCCATGGAGTGATGAGCAGCAGGTGTTCTCACACCTCTCACATCACAGAGATCATCATCACCAGCTTTTTCGGTCACAAATCTTGTGTCTCCTATTAGTTTCGCCAATCCTCAAGCCTAGCGCCGGTGAAGGGCCTCTGAATTTTCTTCTTCTTTTTTGTTTCACGATAAAAAGTAAAATCAGCGGAGGCCGAATGCAGAAATGGGAGATTCTTGAAAAATTTATGCTTGTTCTGTACTGCAGTAAAATGCTCTAGGAAAATCATAATTTACCTCTCGAGTGATGCAGATCTGTGATGGACGAAGAAGTTGAAGATTTGGATGAATGCTGTCGGTGCCTCTCTCGTGTGGTGGGATGAGTACTAGTTGTCAAAAAGTTGTGAGGGTTCAATTATGGATAAAGGTTGGAAAAGGGTATTTTTGGTAATGCATAATAAATTATATCTATACCTTATTTTATCAAAGACAACAAACACCATTTACATTATCACATTTTAATAATAATTCATACCAAACATATTTATTTTACCTATCTTATTTTAATTATCCAATCCATATGCATCAAATTATCAATTCATCAAGTTATACTATCACGTCAACTGAACGCCCATGTATAGATTAATAGCAACATTTACCAAAAGGATCCTTAGAAAATGAAAAAATAATACTACGCATGCTAGCTGAGCAAAGCGCTTCCGCCTCCCGTTGGACAAATTCAAGGTATCTGCAGGCCCATCTCCTCTTCCTGTTACAGAATTGCTGCAAAACAGTGAGACAGCTCTCTCAAGTTCATGCCCACATAGTTATTAATGGATTCACTCAGAAAAATTTCATTCTTGTGAAGCTATTGTCTCTGTGTGTGGCATTCAACAAATTGCCGCATGCCGTTCAAGTGTTCGACCGCTTGCGTAATCCGAGCACTGCCATTTGGAACCAGATCATAAAAGGCCATGCGCTCAGCGGTGACTCGCGGAAATCAGTTCAGTTGTTGAATAGGATGGGAGGTTCTCTCGTGCTGCCGGATGGGTATACATATAATTATGCTATTAACGGTTGCGCCAAAGGTGGGTTGTTGGGAGAAGGGGAACAGGTTCATGGGATGGTTTTGAAGAGTGGGTTTTGCTCGAATGTTTTCGTTAGGAGTAGTTTGGTTGACTTTTATGTAAAGAATGGAGGAGGACGGGAAGGAGTTCGGAAAGCACGGCATTTGTTTGATGAAATGGGTGAGATAAATGTGGTCACTTGGAATTCTTTTCTTTTGGGTTGCATTCGGTCTGGGGACATTCAAGGGGCAAAGAGAGTTTTTGAAGTAATGCCATGGAGGAATGTGGTGTCATGGACCACTATGATTGCTGGATGCACACAAAATGGGAGATGTAAGGAAGCATTGTTGCTGTTTATTGAGATGCGACGACTGAATATAGAGTTCGATCAGGTAACTTTGGTCACAGTGCTTTCAGCATGTGCAGAATTGGGGGATCTGAACTTGGGGAGATGGATACATTCATTAGTTGTCGAGTTTGTAAGTCATAGAAAGCAGCCCGTGCTTGTCTCATTGAACAATGCTCTGATTCATATGTATGCTAGCTGTAGCGACATTGAGGAAGCCTTTCGTGTTTTCAGTGGAATGGAACATAGGACTATTGTTTCTTGGACTAGTATGATCACTGGTTTTGCTCAACAGGGCTATGGTGATGAAGCTCTTAGTGTCTTTAAATGGATGGAAAACATGCAAGATAATGATGTTAGACCTGATGAAATCACATTCTTGGGTGTTTTGTGTGCTTGCAGCCACTCTGGTTATGTTGATGTGGGACGTCAGTACTTTAAAACTATGACCGAGACCTGGAAAATTGAACCAAGCATTCGGCACTTTGGATGCATGGTTGATTTGTTGAGTCGGGCTGGATTACTAGAAGAAGCTTATGAGCTAGTGAAATCTATGCCTATGAAGCCAAATGATGCAGTTTGGGGTGCCCTTCTTGGCGGATGTAGGATTTACAAAAATGTCAAGCTTGCTTCTGATATTTCTGATTGGCTTACCAAGGAACTTGACCCTGATAGAGCTTCTGGATACCTTGTGCTTTTGTCCAATGTGTTTGCAGCTGATGAGAGGTGGCAGGATGTGGTGAGGGTCAGGCAAAAGATGCTCAATATTAAAACAAGGAAGCCCGCTGGTAGAAGTTGGATTCAGATAGAAGGAAGCATTTACGAATTTCTGGTTGGTGACAAGTCTAGCGAGCATGCGTGTTTGATCTATGAAGTTCTTGATGACATCACAAAGGTAGCCAGATTGCAAGGCTACCATACATATTTTGCAGATGCTGTCCCTTGTCATGAATGAATATGATTAGTACAAGTACAAGAGGCGAATAGTGTTTGAAACTAAAGCAAGGAAGCCATCTGCTTGAAGTTGCATTCAGATGATTAATGAGTTTATATCAGTTGGTACCTCAAACCACGTGTTTTTGACTGGGACCAAGCTTGGTGACTGCCGAGCAAGGAAAACAATGCAGTGATGCTTATTATGCATACCTGATACAACTGTTTTTCCTGATCATGAGAACTTGTATCATCAGTTATTTATTGCACAATTTGGTAGCTATGAAGCAAATGATTCCGTGATTATAAGACTCCTGCAAGTGCCATGTGCTATGCTGAAGACTCGAAATCTAGTATGAATTTACATTGAGATGATAATTTTTTGGCTTTTAATTTAATACTAGTAATATGAGTTGTGAGAATCGCAATATGCTTGGTTTTGGTATTTTTCAAGTTCTTCATTTTTCCTCTTTATGAAGATGGAGAAATGAAGAGTCAAGGACTCTGTGCTCATATTTATTCATCAACAGGCTTACTTTTAGAGAAGCCATGTATTATTCTATGCAATGTTCTAAAAAACTCGCTTAAGCGACGCTTAATCTCGCTTAAACTTTAATACGTTTAAGCTCCATTAAGCGACGCTTAATCTCGCTTAAGCTTTAATACGTTTAAGCTCCATTAAGCGACCGCTTTTTAGAACAGAAGATTTCATTTATTTTTTAAAATGAATACATTTTTATAAATATATATATTTATAGTTTAGAACTTGGATTATCTATTAAATCATATATTTATTGTTAATCTAACATTTTATTTAATGTTTGTCTTAAAATAATTAAAATTATAGTAAAAATTGAAAACGCTTTTTCACGCTTACTATCGTTCTAAGCTCGCTTAAGCTTGAAAAGCCTGAAGCTTGAACTTGATGCTTCGACGCGCTTCACGCTTTTTAGAACCTTGATTCTATATTTAAACTTGGGTTTTATGTTTTATTCAGCTTTCTGGAATTTGAAATATTTTTCGAGATCGAATGTCTTGCCACAGATTTGGGCTTGTCCAGTAAACACGGAGGTTGTTGCAATTCGCGTTTTGTTATTGTAGAGCCCTTTAATTGTACCTCGTTACTTTTTATGTATTGTGCTTGTATTTATCACTTTCATGACAGGGATTCTCAACATGGATAAAGGCCTTTGTGCACATTTGGTGGATGATTGGATAAGGATTCTGTTAAGCCCTGGTATGCTTCAGATATTCAAATTTTTACTCGTCTCATCTTTGTTTTCCTCGTTTCATAGTTGATTGATGTGGATTCTTGGCTCAAGTTTGGTTTTCTGTTGATTGCTTTCCATCTTTCCTCACTATGACTGTTTTCTTTTGAAATGGTTTCTGCTTGATAACTAGTTAGCTATATTTCTTTTCTTTTTTCATCAAATTGTTTGGTTCTATCTGATTTCTCTATAGATGCCAATTCCTTAAAGTCTGTGATTGGTTACCTGCCCGATTTGTCTTAACAGCTAGTGAAATTCAATGTGTAAAAATTAAGTGGAATGATACTTGTGAAGTGGCCTGTTTTATGTTGGGACTTAGTAAAAACTAAACCATTATTTATCTTTGAGCCTCCAACATTTAAGTATGGCCTTTCCTCTTAAGGAGTTTGGACGGCGCTTGGATGAATATTAAATTCTCAAATACAGTGCAACTGCTTAGTTTTTGACAACTTCCACGGTTTCTATGAAGCTAAAACTTGAAGTTGTGATAATGAAAAATGTAAATGGAGCCGTTTAGGCGTACATGCAAGTTCTCCGTCATCATTTATCAACATTTTAAACCATTCAACCTCATCTCTGCCAAATCACATGTAAGCACACTTCTAACACTTAGTTCTGAAGTTAGTTAGATTTAACCTAACTGATGCCGTAAATGATGTTACAAAGAAGAACCTTGCGAATATTTATTGCAACCAATACAATTTAGCATGAGTAGGTTGAGTCCAGTGGTGCATAGCTAATTAAGCTTTTGCAAACAGTTCAGCCCTATTTTAGGGGAAAGGACCCCAGCTAGATATTCAAACGTGTAAAAAGTAGATTTGATTGGTCTTCCATTTGTTCGAAATCGTTACCTTAATCTGGGATTATGTTTTGGAGAGGTTTTGATGCAGCCTGCCTCTCATATGCCTGTAAATTTTATGCTGTTGACTCTTGGGATTATCTACTTAACCCCATCGCTTTTTGGCAGTTCCTTTGAAAAAGAAAAGGAAGATGACGATGAAAAAGAATAGAAGGATTCATGCAAATAAAAATCTGGCAACATTCCCATGTGAACATTAACTGTAGTTCAACATCTTCGGTATGACTCAAAGACCAACCTTCTTGAACTTAACTCCGGCCCACTGCTGATCTGTGAATGTTAATCAGGATAGGGTGTAGTCTTGGAAAAACCCTTATTTAATTGCCTGCAACTAAGAAAAAAGGTAAAGTTGAGTTGCCTGTTGAATCTTTGCTGTAATTCGATAAAGATCAATTGTTTATACAAATTGGTGTTGATTTTGAGGTAATGCTGTTGGATTAGCAATCTTTAAACAATTATGCAGTTTTAAACTTATAAATCTTGATATATCATGAATAAGCATACTGGGTATCTTTGATTTAGGCCAACCCTTGTATTTTGGTAGGCCAAACCATCTGTCTGCTGCTGCAAATGAGCTGAGAAATTAGAGCCAAGATATTTTTGAAAATACACTTAGAAGAACCGAAGATATTTTGGTGCAGGGCTTCTAACTTTGTTAGTTGTTTGAATGGTGGGGAGTGGGGACCCAACTGAAGGAAAAGGTTGCAGTTTACTCCTAAACTCATTAACTCCACTGTATGGTGGAGTGAATGGTTAGGTTCGTCTGCAACAAGTGTGAAAGCATCAGGATGGATTAAACCGAGATCGAGGTGGTGTGGTTTTCTCCAAAATATACACGAATTCGTTTCTTAGGAGGACTCAATTCTTAGGTTCGTCCCTAATTTGAATCTAACTGCGCGTTTTCACTTAAGAATATGTTATGGAACATAAATTATAGCTGGGAGAATGAGTGGTTACTTGACTTTGACGTACTGACCTTTTCCTAACCATTTTCTCCTTGAGGTTTGGTATCCTTCAATTTCTGTCTTGTTCTGCTTTTATATTATTTTGTTTAATTTCATTTCACGTCACTTTTACCTCCCTTAAATTTGGTAATCACGAAGAACCCTTAGAGGGAGTGTCATAACAAAGAGCATAGACTTGGAAATTTTAGATGTACTTTTTCTCATATAATTTATTGCTAAAAATCATTGAACGAGGTTTCGAAACAGTTTAGATATCAAATAATAGGGATCCAGAGGAATTTGGTCTCAAACAACATGGACAAAAGAAATTACTCAATTCTGGAGACCGAATTTGGCTCTTTGCTGTTAATTTTTAACGATGATTTAATGTTGAAGACCAAATACTTTTTCAATTCATCGGTCAATACAGGGATGTATCAATACATAATCTTGTCTATTTTTTGAATTCCACAATTAAAACACATTAAGTCGTGTTACTTTATTACAATTGTGCGTGGGTAGACCCATATTTTGTTGATAAATTATTAAAGAACTATTTATTAATTTATTCAGCCCATTTGTTAGGTCACCAGGAAAAAGGACCTTACCACCATAAACCTACTAAAAGAGCTTAATCATCCATAATTGTCAAACTGAGGTTTAGTGTATTCTCTACTTTGTAAAATCAGACATGATCATACTATATTTGGAGTAACATCATATTTGACCTACGTCTTAATCATTTTAATTTCTCTACACAGGTTTGTTCAACGAAAGATTTAGCATAAGACATATCTACACAAAATATTAAGGTTGTTTTTGGATTTAATAATTCAGTATGAGCTATGACTTTTGACAAGTGGTTTCAAATTATTCCATCAAAGGACTTCTAAGATTCCTTATTTCCAAATCTTGCCATCTAAACACATCATCAAAATGATATTTTAATTGTCAGGTTGATGATTAGTTAAAACAAGGTTAAATATTGCACGTTGGTGTTTAATATCCTAAAATACATCATATTAGATCAATGCTTTCATGATCTCCAGGTTTTCTTTTAGTTTTATTTCACTGACCTTTTTAATAAATTGAAAGCAATCACTTGAATACTAGCTAGGGGTGTCAATTCGGATGGGTCGGGTTGACAAAAATAATTTTAAAAAATTCGGCAACCCGAACCCGAACCAACCCGAAAATGCCCAACCCGAACCCGAACCCGGCTAACCCACCTAACCCGATCAACCCGAACCAACCCGATTTTATTTTATTTTATTTTTTAACAAAATAATTAAATAAAAATTCAAAACACATAATAATAATATTAATATTTAATTTAATCACATAATAACAAAATCTAAGCTTATATATAATTTAAATTTAAACTTTTAGTTGTAGAAAATTTAAAGTATACTTATTACAAAAAATAAAAAATTATTTTTAAAAATAAAAATTGTACAAAATAAACATTAAATGACAAAAATCTATTATATTAATATACAATAATTTTTTTGTCAAACATACGTGTAAAAATATAGTAAATCTATCTTAATTTTATATAAAAATTATAATAATTAAAAGTTTCGGGTCATTTCGGGTCAACCCGGGTTGACCCGAACCCGATTAATTTTTTCGGGTTAGCTTTCGGGTCAACCCGATTCGACCCAAACCCAAAACCCCCAACCCTAACCTGATATTTTTCTGGTCAACTCTTGTCGGGTTGGCGGGTTGGGTTGAGTTTTGACACCCGTAAATTATTAGCTTTAATTTGTCATAATTTTGCGTATAAATAACCTTTTCACGAGCGAAGAACACAGACGCTTATATATGAAAATAATTTGAGACACATTCAGGGTGGCAAGTTCGATTCATAATTATACAAATTTCACTTTTTCAGTACAGTAAGTTGCCACTCATCATAATTCAGTCAATATAACTAACATTTAGGCTTGCCCTTAAAATTTGGCAGGCCAAACTCTTTGTCTGGTGAACCCCAAATGCATGGAAAGAGACTGCTAATCAAGATATTTTTAGCAACATGGTTGAGGGGTAGTTGTAAGGGAAAATGTTATAAGATTTATAGGGCAGTTTCCCTGCCTAAAACATCGTACAAAGTCGATACGTTCTTGCATGAGTTTTACGTGAACAATATGGAGAAGGGCAAGAACCCCATGCTTGGTGAACATGATCAAATTGATCGAAGCAAAATCAAGATTTTACTATGCGATATCAATGCAGAAAGTTGTCAAGAAGTGCTTGCTCTGCTTTGCAAATGCTCTTATCAAGGTAATGATAGTTCAACTCTTTTACTTGGCATTAAGTTTGTGTTTAAGTGACTGAACTAGTAGTGCAAGTGGCATCCCCCTTCTCCTTCAATTTTCACATACATCTTTGTATTTCCATGTATTGTATGATAATTAGCTCGCTCCACCACCTGGATTATCATAGGTAGATATAACTGATAGAATCTGGACATTTTTTTTTTCAGTGGCTGCAGTATGGTCGGCCATAGACGTATTCGATACGTTGAATTCTCAAGGACCTCGTGCTGACATTATTCTTGCCGCAGTTGATCTCTTAATGGCAAATGATGCAAACATACTGAGATACATAATGCGCAAAAAAGATTTGCAGCATATTCCTGTCGTTAGTAAGATTAATGTTGTTTGTATGACAAGAAAAAACCAGTTCAGATTTAGATAACTGTTTTGAAGTAGAGTATGCAAATTACTAACAATATTTTCTCTTCGCTTGATCATTAGTTTTAACCACAAGAGACCAGGTATCTGTCACTGTGAAGGGCTTAAGACTTGGAGCCGCAGATTATCTTGTCAAACCTTTACTTGAAGATGAGCTATCCAATTTGTGGATGCACTCGCTTAAGTTTCATGGTTTGCATTTCTCCTGAATGTAACATAAAATATTCCAGTAATTGATATGCACTCAGTTCCTGAGTGACACAAAAATTTCACACATTTTTGGGTGCAGAACAAAATTATAATTTGGTGCATTCTTCCATAATTACATGCTTCTGATATCTTTATCTTTACAGGAAGGCAGTCGCGGTAAGGGCTCTTCGTGTGAGCTCTTGAAGTGGTTTAGTTTTTCAGGCCATGAGTTTACAATTTATTCTTGCATTTGTCGCTTGGCGCGATTAATAAAACACAAGTCATGGAAAGCATGGAGATGGAAATGAGATTCTGGTTTCGGTTTCTTATAGTAATTACGAGTTAGTTTATCGCATGGAAATACATATATAGGCAAGGATTGCTCGTTATTATGAAATAATTGTTGTTGCAGTCAAGTGTTTGGTGGACACAAACCGAATGTGTCTTTACATAATTTTTTTCCAAAATGATCAAAATGAAGGAATGAAATAAATTAAGTGCTAACATAAATGATGCTGTATTATGTCATTTCATATTTTTTCCGATATTATTTCTCATGGCGTTTCATTTCTCTGATTTATTGTTTGGCATCGTGTGTTCCATTAGATAATAATGAGTTGTAGTGATATAACTCAAATTTTTTATATTATATAGCAGTTTAAACATCATATATTGATTGTTATCTTAGCAAGGATATTAATTGCACCCCAACATAAACAAATTAATTTAAATTTAATTTCCTTTGTTCCTTCTAAATTTATAACCAAACCTGTATAGTTAACAATAATTGTTCTCAAAGTTCTGTTAAAAGTTTATGTTCAAAATTTTAGGACTTGGTTTTTTTGGGAGGTTTTGGCCTAGTCCCCCTCTCCCTTTAGGTTTTATTTGTCTCGCTCTTTTATGTTTTTATATACTGGTAGGGGTCTGCCTAACCCCCTGCTTCCGGTGGTGATTTCCCCCCAAAAAAAAAAAAAAAAAAAAAAGCATAAAGCTCATATGAAATGATCTGATGGTTTAATTTTGTGAGATGAATTTTTTAGTTGATTCGACTTATGAAAAAATTACTTTAATGTTAAAAACATAATGTTTTATCGTGGTTGTATGTTGGATTAACCCGTTTTACAAATATGATCTATGAGATCATATCACAAAATATCAACTCAAAAAGAAAATTATTATTATTATTATTATTATTACACTCAGAAAGAAAATTATTGATGTTATTGCGGATACCAAAAGTTTATGCCTAGATATTTTCTGAAAAGAGATTATATTTACACACTATTATTTTATCAGTTCACTTTATCTCTACTTTTTATTGTGTAAGTTGATAATATTAACTTTTATTTTCTAGATAATTTTACCAAAAACTACGAATTTCCAAAAACTACTAAAAAAAAAACATTAAATTTGTTAATATCCAAAAATATATAATAAAAAGAAATTACAACGATTGTAAACTAAATCGATTGCAATTTTTATTTCATATTAAGATATGCATTATTTCTATTTTTTCAAATCAAAAGATGCTTCATTCATGTTTTAATTATCACATATTTTATTAATTTTTTTTATAATATATAAAATATAATTTCTTTCTGAGTAATCATAATAAAAAGAACACAAAAACTCTTCTGGGATCATATATAGGGGGTTGAGTTGACAAATTTTCAACCAGCCTACATGGCGGGCGGGACGTCAAGTGGTGGGTTGCGAGCCAACTCGTCTCAACCCGTCAAATAAAACTAAAAATTGGTAAGTCGATCGGTCTCACACAACTAAATGGATGAGTTGAGTTGATAATTTCCAAATTCACCCAAATGGTGGTCCCCCCCTCCCCGTAAATCGATGGATTTTGGTGGGTTGGCCCACCCCGTCTCCTCGTTTTGATAGCTCTAGAACTGTCAGACGGACCAATCCATGGCGTGACGGAACCCGTCATTTGGCTAATAGGGTGGGCTGGCCCAAGTCCAATCCAACCGAACCCAACCCAAGGTGGGTTGCAAGTTATGCGAGCCGGACCGCGTATCGACTCCAAAAAAAAAAAGTATATAAAGAAAAATAAAAAATCGTTATAATTAATTAAAAATTTTAATTCATAATAAATAAAATTTATAATTATTACTTTCACTCGTATACATATCATTCAAAATAATTAATACAAAAAATTTCACAACTTTTTATTAAAATAATACATATATCATCATAAAATCAATAATGTAAACAAAAATTATTTTTCTTCCAGACCGGCTTACCAACCCAAGCCCGCCCGGGGTTGATCAGCATAGGCCCGTCTTTTGTAAGAGTGGGTGCCCAGTGAGCCAACTGTGTGGCTATGGGCTTTGTTGACTCTTTGTATAAACAATCTTTTGTTTAATATTATTTACACTTTTATGGCAATGACTTTATATTACTTCATATTGTTATATTGTGATATACTATTGTTGTTTTGATAAAGACCTTGAATATACTATAGTGTATGTAAGATGTGGTAGAACATGGAGATGTCTATCATGAAATACATCTTATAGTCACTGTATATTCTAAAACCGTTCCTAGTCGATTGAGCCGTCCGATAATAAGGATAAGGATCGCTCGAGTTTGAGACTAGCATTTGCGATGCGGAGTACCACGTTTCATTGGTAGGGAACATGGAGATGTTCGAAGCATGCAAATGGATATTCATAGGATGAATAGTCGAACTACCCTATCCGGACTTTCCAAGTGGTTATCACTTATCGAGTGGATAAAGTCCGCGGTTTTGGTTGTACACCATTAGTCCTTACGACTTGAAACATCATGGAGACTCTATATGCTAGTACTGTGCTTTGACTCGTTTACCGACTCTGAGGGGGTCATCAGGTGTCGAGATTGGGTACAGTTACGACACATATAGGAGTCAATGCATTGTTGTCAAGGATTCACCACATACTTGCGAGTGTGGATATCCTATGCGATCTGAGGAGATATTAGTGTGACAAATCTCTGGCCAGAGTACTTGATGTGATTTAAGAAATGGTTTCTTAGTAGCACATGCGATGTCACTAATTTGATCTTCAAGATGTATTGCATAGTTATCGAATCTTGAGCGACTCTCGATATACCAATGGTTGTTGATTCGATCGGGATATATGGATGAAGGGACCGTACTGTACGTTAACCAAAATCTACTGGTTCTTGTAGGCACTATCAGTGATACCTAGGGAATCATGGGGCGATGTTGCTAGGCGCTTTACCATGATTCGTTGGGCAAGTCGGAAAGTGTTGTTCCGAGTCACAAGGAGTTGTGAGCCCACGGCTAGCTGTATCCCTGAACCATTGAGGGTCACACAGTGTAATGGAGTTTTAATCCCCGTTGAGATAGTTAAATTTAAAGAGTTAAATTTAATGAACTAAGGAGTTGGACTTCTTAAATAAGAGTAAGGGAGTAGGATTTCCTAAAATGACATAGGGATGGACATTTTTGGAAACCACTGAATTCGGATTCAGGAAAATTTATTTTGACTTTAAAACGTGCAGAAATGGTTTCTGTGCACATTGGTGAAATCGTTTCATCAATCGGAGTCACGATGAATTTTATATTAATTTCTGAACGAGCGGGCTTTGCTTGTCGGGCCCCAGCTTATGACTAATGGGCCCTAAGGTGTTAGTGGCCTGCATTATAAATAAGTTATTTCAGTACAGAAATTACACACAACAGCTCATAATTTTTGAGACAGGATTTTCGAAACCCTAGCCCCTCTCAAAAACGTTTTCGGCCGCCCCCTTGCTCTGTCATAGAGAAATTCCGGTCTGTGATTTTGAATCGCAGTAAGGAATAACGAATCAGATTCGTTTATTCTCTTCGCAGAAAACTTCTGATAGATTTTCTAGTGCAATCTATCAGAGGGATTAAACCTCTGTTCGTGGACCTGATTGAAGGCGTTCATCGGTTCCAGGGAGAGACAACAAGAGCAGAATTGTTCTGTTGGTGTCCATTAATCTCGTTGCGAGATTTGAGGTAAAATTTATTTAATTGTTATTTAAATTTTACACACACACGTAATTCAATCGATGAACGGTTGATACCCATACCATGGAAACGTTCCATGAAAAATTTTTAAACTTCCGCTGCACCGGGTATCAATCGTAATTGGTCTGGGAACTCGCCAGTTTTCCAACAGTGGTATCAGAGCCAGGTTGCTCAGATCAATCGATTGAATTAATCAATTGTACAAAATTTTTGAGTCTCGGTTTTTGAAACAAAATAAATATTTTTAATAAAAAAAAATTTTTTTTTCCGGGGGCGAAACCCGGGCAGCGATTGGATCGCTGCCCGGAGGGGGCAGCGATGGTCGCTGCCCCCAGGGGCGGCGCACGGCGCCGCCCAAAGGGGGCGCACGGCGCCGCCCAGGGCGGCGACCGTCGCCCAGGGCGGCGACCGTCGCCGCCCAGGGCGGCGCACGGCGCTGCCCAGGGCAGCGCTGTGCGCTGCCCAGCGCAGCGCTGGGCGCTGCGCAGGGCAGCGCTCGGCGCCGCCCAGGGCGGCGCACAGCGCCGCCCAACGGCGGCGCCAGGCGCCGCCAGGGCAGCGCGGGAAAAATTAATATTTTATTAAAAATTAATTTTAATATGTTAAAATTTTATTTTTGGTCCGGTCAAAAATTGTTTTTGATTGGTTCACGAGATTTCGGATCGAATTGTTCGAGTCCGTAAATTTTAAAATTGATTTTGGATAAATTTGAATTTTTGGAAAATTTTAATATTTTATCCGTAAATTGAATTTTGAAATCAATTATTTTGGTACAATTGATGATAAGATATGATCTTATGATATATTAAGTAAAATATGATTTTATTTGTAAAATTGGATTTTATAGATAAAATATGATTTTATTTGATATGGAGATAAAATATGATTTTATATGTGAAATGTGATTTTATATATAAAATATGATTTTATCTTGTTTAAATTTGAATTGCCACAGCATGTTATCCAATAAATTAATTTTGAATTAAATGTTATTGGATAAGGATGATCGATTGCGATGACCAATTTTGTAGGTGTATGTTAGGAATTTACATTTTGTCTTTATTGTTGTTGGTTTTATTAATGGGCCTGGTTTATGGCCCGATATGAATGTCATATGTAATAAAAGTGGGCTTGGTTTATAGCCCGTTCCCACCCCCTAAAAATGTATCCCCTACTTGTCATTGTTATTTATTGTAAATACATTAGATTTAGTGGGAGATCAAGATTTGAAGATGGTGGGCCCAGCAGACAATGAAGAACTGAAGAAATGTAAATTGGAAGCATATGTAATAGGATTGCATTTGCATACTGCATATTACCTAGGATTGGACTAAGACCCGTGATTGGCAACCACGGGTCAATTAGAAATGGAATCGATCATCCTATATAATATGTGATATTATGATTATATGCATGTTTAGACATAAATTGCGTAAATCCGGCAATGCATGCAATAAATTAAATATGATGAGACAAATATTTTTATAAATAAAATCCCTCATTTTAAATATGATTTAAAATTTATATCAAGATAAATAAAGGAATTTAAATATTGTTTAAATGTTCCTACCTTCCATCAACGGTCAATGTATGTGATGCTACCCGCGGATACGGTCCGGCTCATATTATTGGGGGGGCCCGTCCGTCGGAAAGCTGTACATTGGATCGACAAATGTTGTAAGTTGGGTGGAACTCCCATGGGATCGGCTCATATTATTGGGGGATCCACATGGCGACCGTCCATCACAACTTAATATTGATGGGTCATCTTGACATGTCACTTTAAACGGCGTCATATTATTGGGCCCTTATTGGACATGAGGTAAATACATGGGGGTTGCTTTGGAAGCAATTGGGCTCTACCTTTTGAGAATTATGGTTGGCTGATATTATTCGGGACCATAAGTTTGTCAATTGGACTCCATGTTCTCACTAAGGAAAAAGTTTCCCGTTTTCACTAGAGGGTGGTGAAATCGTTAAAATAGTGGGAGTGAGATTCATAAAATTAAATTCGCCTATTTTATGTCTTAGTAAATTGTTAAACAATCATTGATATATGTCTGTTTTCCTTTTCAGTATTTCATACAATGAATTCGCGAAATCCTTTATTCTCGATCCTCGAACAAAACAAGCTGACTGGCGCCAACTATACGGAATGGTTCCGGAAGTTGAAGATTGTCTTAACTTCGGAGAAAATGCTCTACGTGTTAGAGAAAGCACCTCCGAAGGAAGCACCAGCTGATGTTAGTCCGGAGGAATTGGCCAAGCTTGATGCATGGTGGGACCATGACATCAAGACCAAATGCTATATGCAAGCCTCGATGTCTGATGAACTCCAGAGGCGATTTGAGGACACGGTGAATGCTGCTGACATTCACGCGCAACTCAAGGAACTTTTTGGGGCTCAGTCGAGGGCTGAAAGGTTCTCTACTGTTAAGGAGTTGATGACGTGCCACATGCGTGAAGGGACTTCGGTCCGTGATCATGGGGTACGAGTGATTTGGCTCATACAGAAGTTAGCGACCCTTGATTTGGTGTTGGAGCATGAACTCAATGTGGACTTGTTGCTTCTATCTCTTCCTTCCTCATTTGATGGATTCGTGATAAATTTTAATATGAACAAGATAGAGGCCACCCTTGAAGAGATGGTCAATATGCTCGTTACATATGAATCCACACTTAAGAAGGATAAGCCAGCTTTCTTGGTGGGCTCCTCATCTTCTGCAAAGAAGGGGCCAAGTATGAAGGGCAAGAAACGTTCTGCCCCACCCAAGAAAGTGGAACCCGAGAAGAAGCAAAAGACAAAGGCTTCAAACAATGGAAAATCCAAGGATGTTTGCCATTACTGCAAGAAGCCGGGTCATTGGAAGCGCAACTGCAAGGAGTATCTTGAGCAGTTGGGAACTGCAAAGGGTATGTTCTATATCGAAATAAACATGTCACTTAATACAACTTCTTGGGTATTGGATACCGGATGTGGATCTCACATTTGCAATGATTTGCAGGTGATGACAAGAAGTCGCAGGCTTAGAATGGGTGAGACCCAGCTGAGGCTCGGGAATGGTTCCAGAGTTGAAGCTACGGCCATTGGAGATGTTTGTTTGATTTTGCAGAATGGTTTTAAATTATTGTTGAGAGATGTTTTATTTGTGCCAGATTTAATTAAAAACATTATTTCTATTTCTATGCTTGATAGAGATGGTTATTCTTGTAATTTTGTGAATGGGATTTGCAATATTTACAAGAATGAATGTTTAATTGGAAATGGACAACTTGAAAACGATCTATACAATTTAAAACTAAAAGACGTTCCAGTAAATTGTATTGACAAACCGGCGACAACAAACAAAAGGAAAATCGATAGTCAAAACCCGGCAAACCTTTGGCACGCTAGACTAGGTCATATTTCCTCAAGGAGGATGAACAAGCTAGTGGGAGAGGGCATGTTTGATATGTCTGATATTAACTCTCTACCTACTTGTGAATCCTGCCTAAAAGGGAAAATGACTAAATCTCCTTTTAAGGGGAAGCCTGAACGTAGTCAAAATCTGTTGGATTTGATCCATACAGATGTTTGTGGTCCATTTAGAGTAGGGACTCAACATGGCCACACCTACTTCATTACCTTTACTGATGATTATTCTAGGTATGGGTATTTATATTTAATGAAATATAAGTCTGAAGCATTTGAAAAGTTCAAAGAATTCAAGGCTGAAGTAGAAAACAAGCTAGGTAAAAGTATTAAAGCACTTCGATCGGATCGAGGTGGAGAATACTTGAGTACCGAGTTTTTGGACTATCTAAAAGAGAATGGGATTCTCTCTCAGTGGACTCCTCCTATGACACCACAGCTTAATGGTGTATCGGAGCGTCGTAATCGAACTTTGTTGGACATGGTTCGATCCATGATGAGCTTCACTGAGCTTCCACCTTCGTTTTGGGGCTATGCGCTTGAAACGGCGGTATTGTTGTTGAATAACGTCCACACTAAAGCAGTGGACAAAACACCATACGAGTTATGGAATGGCAAAGCTCCTAAGTATTCATACTTGAGGATTTGGGGATGTCCTGCTTACGTGAAGCGGACAGTGGGAGATAAGTTGGATAGTCGATCCAGCTTGTGTTATTTTGTAGGGTATCCGAAGAATTCAATCGGATATTATTTCTATTATCCTGCTGAAACAAAGGTGTTTGTTTCTAGGAATGCCACCTTCTTGGAGAAGGAATTCTTATTGGATAAGAAAGGCGAGATGATGGAACTCGAAGAAGTTCGAGAAGAACCCGAAATACAAAATAACGATCCCACACCTCAGGAACCATTGCTGGACACGCCTGCACCTAGAAGATCCGAGAGGACTTCTAGACCTCCAGTTCGATATGGTCTTCTTCTTGAAGAGGGTCAAGATGAACCCGACATTGGATGTGATCCAAGAAGCTTCAAGGAAGCAATTTCTGATGCGGATTCGAATTTATGGCTTGAAGCTATGCAGTCAGAATTGGATTCGATGCATACTAACCAAGTCTGGTCTTTAGTGGATCCTCCCGATGGAATTGTTCCAATAGGGTGTAAATGGATCTACAAAAGAAAGCTTGGGCCTGATGGTAAGGTATTGACCTACAAGGCGCGATTGGTGGCTAAAGGTTATACTCAAAGGCAAGGAGTTGACTATGACGAAACCTTTTCACCAGTTGCAATGTTCAAGTCCATAAGAATCCTTATTGCCATAGCTGCATGGTATGACTATGAGATATGGCAAATGGATGTGAAGACTGCTTTTCTTAATGGAGACATTAAGGAAGAAATCTATATGAAGCAGCCTGAGGGGTACACATCCATGGGAAGCGAGCATAAGGTATGCAAGCTTCAGAGATCAATTTATGGTCTAAAACAAGCATCAAGAAGTTGGAACCAGAAATTTGATGAAACAATTAAAGACTTTGGTTTCATCAAGAACCCGGAGGAACCTTGCGTGTACAAAAAAGTAGTTAAGGATGCGGTGACATTCTTAGTACTTTATGTTGATGACATCCTACTCATTGGGAATGATGTAGGGATGTTGCAGTCAACAAAGATATGGTTATCAGGTAGATTTTCGATGAAGGATTTGGGTGAGGCATCCTACATTCTTGGGATACAGATCTATAGGGATAGATCTAAGAGAATGATAGGACTCACTCAATCAACCTACATCGATACCATATTGAAACGGTTTTCAATGGATGGGTCCAAGAGAGGACATCTACCCATGTGTCATGGAGTTTCTCTATCCAAGTCTATGTGTCCCAAGACTGATGCAGAGATAGAGAATATGACACATGTACCATATGCGTCAGCTATAGGTAGTATCATGTATGGGATGATATCTACCAGACCGGATGTAGCATTTGCTCTGAGTGTCACGAGCAGATATCAGTATAATCCTGGTCAGATGCATTGGAAAGCCGTGAAGGACATTCTTAAGTACTTGCGAAGGACTAAGAATATGTTCATGGTTTATGGAGGACGAGAACTCAAACTGGAAGGCTATACCGACTCTAGCTTCCAAAGTGATGTGGATGACTCGAAGTCAACCTCTGGATTTGTGTTCATGCTCAATGGCGGTGCTGTCTCTTGGAAGAGTTCCAAGCAGGACACCACAGCGGATTCCACCACTGAGGCTGAATACATTGCAGCATCAGCTGCTGCTAAAGAGGCCGTTTGGATGAGGAATTTCGTCCAAGAGTTGGGCGTCATTCCTGAATTTGTTGGTCCAGTCCCGGTGTACTGCGACAACACGGGTGCCGTTGCTCAAGCAAAGGAACCAAGGTCTCATCAAAGATCCAAACACGTACTGAGGAAATACCACATAATCCGGGAGATTGTGGAAAGAGGAGACATCAGTGTCGAACGAGTGGCCTCTGCAGACAATATCGCTGATCCACTTACTAAGCCTTTGCCAGGACCATTGTTTGACAAACATCGCGAAGCAATGGGTCTACGTAGTATGACTAGTTGGCTATAGGGCAAGTGGGAGATTGTAAGAGTGGGTGCCCAGTGAGCCAACTGTGTGGCTATGGGCTTTGTTGACTCTTTGTATAAACAATCTTTTGTTTAATATTATTTACACTTTTATGGCAATGACTTTATATTACTTCATATTGTTATATTGTGATATACTATTGTTGTTTTGATAAAGACCTTGAATATACTATAGTGTATGTAAGATGTGGTAGAACATGGAGATGTCTATCATGAAATACATCTTATAGTCACTGTATATTCTAAAACCGTTCCTAGTCGATTGAGCCGTCCGATAATAAGGATAAGGATCGCTCGAGTTTGAGACTAGCATTTGCGATGCGGAGTACCACGTTTCATTGGTAGGGAACATGGAGATGTTCGAAGCATGCAAATGGATATTCATAGGATGAATAGTCGAACTACCCTATCCGGACTTTCCAAGTGGTTATCACTTATCGAGTGGATAAAGTCCGCGGTTTTGGTTGTACACCATTAGTCCTTACGACTTGAAACATCATGGAGACTCTATATGCTAGTACTGTGCTTTGACTCGTTTACCGACTCTGAGGGGGTCATCAGGTGTCGAGATTGGGTACAGTTACGACACATATAGGAGTCAATGCATTGTTGTCAAGGATTCACCACATACTTGCGAGTGTGGATATCCTATGCGATCTGAGGAGATATTAGTGTGACAAATCTCTGGCCAGAGTACTTGATGTGATTTAAGAAATGGTTTCTTAGTAGCACATGCGATGTCACTAATTTGATCTTCAAGATGTATTGCATAGTTATCGAATCTTGAGCGACTCTCGATATACCAATGGTTGTTGATTCGATCGGGATATATGGATGAAGGGACCGTACTGTACGTTAACCAAAATCTACTGGTTCTTGTAGGCACTATCAGTGATACCTAGGGAATCATGGGGCGATGTTGCTAGGCGCTTTACCATGATTCGTTGGGCAAGTCGGAAAGTGTTGTTCCGAGTCACAAGGAGTTGTGAGCCCACGGCTAGCTGTATCCCTGAACCATTGAGGGTCACACAGTGTAATGGAGTTTTAATCCCCGTTGAGATAGTTAAATTTAAAGAGTTAAATTTAATGAACTAAGGAGTTGGACTTCTTAAATAAGAGTAAGGGAGTAGGATTTCCTAAAATGACATAGGGATGGACATTTTTGGAAACCACTGAATTCGGATTCAGGAAAATTTATTTTGACTTTAAAACGTGCAGAAATGGTTTCTGTGCACATTGGTGAAATCGTTTCATCAATCGGAGTCACGATGAATTTTATATTAATTTCTGAACGAGCGGGCTTTGCTTGTCGGGCCCCAGCTTATGACTAATGGGCCCTAAGGTGTTAGTGGCCTGCATTATAAATAAGTTATTTCAGTACAGAAATTACACACAACAGCTCATAATTTTTGAGACAGGATTTTCGAAACCCTAGCCCCTCTCAAAAACGTTTTCGGCCGCCCCCTTGCTCTGTCACAGAGAAATTCCGGTCTGTGATTTTGAATCGCAGTAAGGAATAACGAATCAGATTCGTTTATTCTCTTCGCAGAAAACTTCTGATAGATTTTCTAGTGCAATCTATCAGAGGGATTAAACCTCTGTTCGTGGACCTGATTGAAGGCGTTCATCGGTTCCAGGGAGAGACAACAAGAGCAGAATTGTTCTGTTGGTGTCCATTAATCTCGTTGCGAGATTTGAGGTAAAATTTATTTAATTGTTATTTAAATTTTACACACACACGTAATTCAATCGATGAACGGTTGATACCCATACCATGGAAACGTTCCATGAAAAATTTTTAAACTTCCGCTGCACCGGGTATCAATCGTAATTGGTCTGGGAACTCGCCAGTTTTCCAACATCTTTAAAAAGGTTGAAATTGTGTGGAGAGGCGGGCCAATTTGACGAGCTCAATCCTAATTGACAGTTCTACTCGCGGGTCAATTTTGTGAGATAGATCTTCGACTTGATTGTACTCATGAAAAAATATTATTTTTTGTGTCAAAACATTACTTTTCACTACAAATATGAATCAGGTTCTGTTTCACGTTTATAAATCTGTGATGTTAACTCAAAAAAAATTTACTCTAAAAAGAAATATGGAGATTAATTGTGGCCTCTAAATTGTAATATAATAAACTAATAGTAGCGGAAGTGAAATGAATAATTATTCCTTCATATCTTTTCATGTTGTGAAAGATTTATTTTAATATTTTTCTGTAGAAGCCCGATTTCTAATTAAGTTAATAAACTACCTAAACATGATTAAGAGGTTCTCATTTGAGTTTAAAAAGTTGAAAATCGGTTTCAGAACAATCAAAACGATCAACTACCTAAACTAACAGTAGCAGAACTATCTTTCAAAAATGATTCTTGTAACGCCCCGATTTTATCTTAATTGAGCTTATTTGAGATAATCAGAGTTTCCAGAAGTCGAGGGCCGATTTGATTTTGATCAGGGTCTATTTTGAAAATTTTGGAAATTTCAGAGACTAAAACGCAAATATTGGATTTTATATATTATCTACACTTGGTTGACTTGGTCTATTCCCTTGACTTGGTCTATTCCCTTCATCTCCTTCCCCCAAGCACGCCTCCACCATTGTAGACACCCCATTTGAGATTCAAGCTTTCAGATTTCAGTCCGAGCTCGATCCGTCCGTTGGAAATTATTTCTGAAGGCGTTTTAGCGATCACGGCAGCGAGAGCTTCGTTATATCGTAAGTTTTTATTCGATCAGCTAAACTTTGATTTTCGGATGTTGTTGGAATAGATTGAGTTTCGGTTATGTTGTGTTTGGCAGAGTTCTGATCGTTTATTCTCAGTCGGTTTTGAATTAAAGCGTCGTTCGAATTTGTTATGATTTTTGGAAGCCTATTTTCGAAAATGGAGTTTGAGATTTGTTGGATTTGAGCCTTTATTGTTGTCTTAGCATTGATATGAGTTGATATCGATATTGTACTGCTGTCTGTGTTTTCGGTTTGATCAGTTTACAGCCGTTATGCCGCCGGTTTGAGTTTTTGAGATTTTGAACCGTTTTTGAGTTATAGAACTTTGGCTATTGAGTTTTGATCGTCGTTGTTGATCTTTTTTGCCTCCGTAAAGATCATTTGGAGTTTTTCGAACCCTGTGTTAGCAGCATTCGATCGTCGAAGAGTTGGACGTAAAGCGATAAAGAGTTTACCTTGAGCCTTGTTCTTGTTTAGGTAGTATAGATTTTGATATAACCTATTTTGTAGCGTATCCAGAGTTGGAGCTACTTGCTTTGAAAGGTACAAGCAGTCATCGTTTAGCGGGATAGCATACTCGAGACAGTTTGTTCTTGAGTTTTCCCTTAAATCACATACTTGCATCAATACTTGTTCTAGCATGTGGAACTTGTTTTTTGTTATTGATTGAGCATTTGTTATATGGCTTAATGTTTTATGTTTTACTTATGCATTCATCTTGAGCCAAACCTTTTATTTCAGCGAGCAGAATGACCCTTTTTATTTAGACGTTTTGGGGGCTATGTTGCGAATGGCCTGAGTTTTAGAAGTTCATCTAGTGTCAGCATACTCCTCATAGTTGCACCAAAGTCTAGGGGATTGGGATACGTGACACCACCTCAATTGGAAGATTCGGTGAGTTGTTACGTGATCTCATCCTCGGGATCCCAAAAGCAGAGCAGCAATCCTTTTTTTATCAGAATTGATATCCCTATTTTAAAGTCATGCATATAATTCGTTTTGATTTGATTATGTTTTCTTGAAAGCATGTTGTGATATGTTACTTGTATTACTTGTTATGTTGCTTTTACTGGGAATATCGTTCTCACCGGAGTTATCCGGGTGTTGCTTTGTTTTGTATGTGTACTTGGAAATAGGAGGGGCAGAATTAAGTCAGCGAAGACCTGATTAGAATCAAGAGTGAGAGATAGAAGTGAGACTCAGTTTAGAAGTCGTGTCAACATGTCTATCTTTTTTATGTTGGAACATGTTTAGATCTCGAACTTTGTTGTTTATGTTGTATCGAATATGCGAGCTTTATGGTTGAATGTTGTCGTTGCATGTTCTATCCTTTTGAGCAGTTGATCAACTCTAGAACTTCATGTATTATTTGGAGAGATTGCGATTGTAATGCATGATTACGATTTCAATGTTTTGGATTGAGTTTTATCAAGTCTTCTACTGTATTTTTGCATATGTACTGTCACCTATCGATCGGTGAGATTTGACCGATCGAGCGAGTGACTTGTTACCATGTTTTTGTTTTTGATTCAGGGTGCCCGCTCGATCGGTTGATTTTTACCGATCGAGCGGTGTTGGTGTTTCAGCCGGGCAGAAGGTTTGCACATTGTTGCTCGCTCGATCGGTTGAATCTTACCGATCGAGCGAGGGCCTTTTAAAAAAAAAATTCTTTTGTCTTTTAGTCTTGGATCTAGTATGTTTAATTATTGTTTAATCTGAGATTAGATGTTTAGAACCGATGTCTCACATTAAGTGGTATCAGAGCATAATATTTTTGGTTGAACTAGAGTGAGCGGGGTAGTTCGAGTCCGCATGTATTTGCTCCTCGCATGTGATTGATTTATTTAACTGTTTATTTAATTCCATGAGAGCATGCTTTATTATTTGAGAATTATTTGAATTACATGATTATGTGATTTAATTTATAAAGCATGGACTACTTGAGATATAACTGTTTTTGTTATCGACTGATATCCGATATTCAGAGAGGTTGAAAGGGCACCGCATTGTAGCGATTGAGATATCTTGTGTCCTAACCTTTGATTATCAGATGGGTCCTCGTCGAGTTATTAATAGAAACCCACCGCCAGTTACTCCACCGAATGATCAAGCTAGTACTGAAACTGTTCAAATGGATGCTACAACGACGCTTATGGAAACCTTGCTGAAGAGGTTTCAGTCGTTTAATCTGCCTTTGTTGCTAGGTACAGAGAATCCGGTTGACTGTGAGAGCTAGTTGGTTGACATTGATCAGTTGTTCGATTACCTTGATTACTCTGACGACCGCCAAACTAGGTTAGTCATTCATCAGCTTCGTGGTGTTGCTAAGAACTAGTGGATCACGATGAAGAGATGAAAGAGTGGGTGCCCAGTGAGCCAACTTGTGGCTATGGGCTTTGATGACTCTTTGTACAAACGATCTTTTGTTTAATGTAATTTACACTTTTATTAATGACAATGACTTTATCTTTCTTCATATTGTTATATTATGATATACTATTGTTGTTTTGATAAAGACCTTGAATATACTATAGTGTATGTAAGATGTGGTAGAACATGGGGATGTCTATCATGAAATACATCTTATAGTCACTGTATATTCTAAACTGTTCCTAGTCGATTGAGCCGTCCGATAATAAGGATAAGGATCGCTCGAGTTTGAGACTAGCATTTGCGATGCGGAGTACCACGTTTCATTGGTAGGGAACATGGAGATGTTCGAAGCATGCAAATGGATATTCATAGGATGAATAATCGAACTACCCTATCCGGACTTTCCAAGTGGTTATCACTTATCGAGTGGATTAAGTCCGCGGTTTTGGTTGTACACCATTAGTCCTTACTACTTGAAACATCATGGAGACTCTATATGCTAGTACTGTGCTTTGACTCGTTTACCGACTCTATGGGGGTCATCAGGTGTCGGGATTGGGTACAGTTACAACACATATAGGAGTCGATGCATTGTTGTCAAGGATTCACCACATACTTGCGAGTGTGGATATCCTATGCGATCTGAGGAGATATTAGTGTGACGAATCTCTGGCCAGAGTACTTGATGTGATTTAAGAAATGGTTTCTTAGTAGCACATGCGATGTCACTAATTTGATCTTCAAGATGTATTGCATAGTTATCGAATCTTGAGCGATTCTCGATATACCAATGGTTGTTGATTCGATCGGGATATATGGATGAAGGGACCGTACTGTACGCTAACCAAAATCTACTGGTTCTTGTAGGCACTATCAGTGATACCTAGGGAATCATGGGGCGATGTTGCTAGGCGCTTTACCATGATTCGTTGGGCAAGTCGGAAATCGTTGTTCCGAGTCACAAGGAGTTGTGAGCCCACGGCTAGCTGTATCCCTGAACTATTGAGGGTCACACAGTGTAATGGAGTTTTAATCCCCGTTGAGATAGTTAAATTTAAAGAGTTAAATTTAATGAATAAAGAAGTTGGACTTCTTAAATAAGAGTAAGGGAGTAGGATTTCCTAAAATGACATAGGGATGTACATTTTTGGAAACCACTGAATTCGGATTCAGGAAAATTTATCTTGACTTTAAAATGTGCAGAAATGGTTTCTGTGCACATTGGTAAAATCGGTTTATCAATCGGAGTCACGATGAATTTTATATTAATTTCTGAACATGCGGGCTTTGCTTGTCGGGCCTCAACTTATGACTAATGGGCCCTAAGGTGTTAGTGGCCTGCATTATAAATAAGTTATTGCAGTACAGAAATTACACACAGTAGGTCATAATTTTGAGAGAAAAATTTCGAAACCCTAGCCTCTCTCTCAAATATTTCGGCCGAACACCCTCCCTCTCTCTGTTTGAGAAATTCCGGTCTGTGATTTTGAATTGCAGTCTGGAATAGCGAATCAAATTCGTTTATTCTCTTCGCAGAAAACTTCTGATAGATTTTCTAGTGCAATCTATCAGAGGGATTAAACCACCATTCGTGGACCTGATTGAAGGACAGAATATTCATCAGTTCCTGGGAGAGACAACAAGAGCAGAGAAATCTGTTGGAGTCCAATAATCTCGCTTCGAGATTGAAGGTAAAATTTAATAATTGTTATTTAATTTTACACACACTTATAATTTAATCGTAAAAGGATTGATACCCACACTATGGAATTGTTCCATATAAATATTTTAAACTTCCGCTGCACCGGATATCAATACCGATTGATCTGAGAGCCGCGTTTTCCAACAGTGGTATCAGAGCCAGGTTGCTCAGATCAAACGATTAAATTAATCGATTGTACAAAAATTTTTGAGTCTTGGTTTTTTAAAACAAAATAAATATTTTAAATAAAAAATTTTTTTTTTTCGGGCAAAACCCGGGCAGCGATTGGATCGCTGCCCGGTGGGGCAGCGACGGTCGCTGCCCCGGGCGGCGCACGGCGCCGCCCAAAGGGGGCGCACAGCGCCGCCCAGGGGCGGCGCCAGGGCAGCGATTGTCGCTGCCCCGGCCCGCGCCCACGGGTGCGGGCCGGCCCGGGAGTGTCCCGGGCGGCCCGCGGGAAAAAATTATTTTTTTATTTAAATTAATTTTAATGTGTTAAAATTTTATTTTTGGTCCGGTCAAAAATTGTTTTTGATTGGTTCACGAGGCATCGGATCGAATTGTTCGAGTCCGAAAATTTTAAAATTGATTTTTGGATAAATTTGAATTTTTGGAAAATTTTAATATTTTATCCTTAAATTGAATTTTGAAATCAATTATTTTTGGTACAATTGATGATAAGATTTGATCTTATGTATATATTAAGTAAAATATGATTTTATCTATAAAATTAGATTCTGTAGATAAAATATGATTTTATTTAATAAAAGGTAAAATATGATTTTATATGTAAAATATGATTTTATATATAAAATATGATTTTATCCTGTTTAAATTTAAATTGCCATATGCATGATATCCAATAAATTAATTTTGAATTAAATGTTATTGGATAAGGATGATCGATTGCCATGACCAATTTTGTAGGTGTATGTTAGGAATTTACATTTGTTTTATTGTTGTTGGTTTTATTAATGGGCCTGGTTTATGGCCCAATATGAATGTCATATGTAATAAAAGTGGGCTTGGTTTATGGCCCGTTCCCACCCCTAAAATGTATCCCCTACTTGTCATTGCTATTTATTGTAAATACATTAGATTTAGTGGGAGATCAAGATTTGAAGATGGTGGGCCCAGCAGACAATAAAGACGAAGAAATGTAAATTGGAAGCTAATGTAATAGGATTGCATTGCATACTGCATATTACCTAGGATTGGACTAAGACTCGTGATTGGCAACCACGAGTCAATTAGAAATGGAATCGATCATCCTATATATAATATATGATATTATGATTGTATGCATGTTTTAGACATAATTGTATGAATCCGGCAAACATACAATAAATTGAAAAATGATGAGACAAATTTTCATAATTAAAAATCCCTCATTTTAAATATGATTTAAAATTGATATCAAGATAAATAAAGGAAATTTAAATTTGTTTAAATGTTCCTACCTTCCATCAACGGTCAATGTATGTGATGCTACCCGCGGATACGGTCCGGCTCATATTATTGGGGGGGCCCGTCCGTCGGAAAGCTGTACATTGGATCGACACATGTTGTAAGTTGGGTGAAACTCCCATGGAATCGGCTCATATTATTGGGGGATCCACATGGCGACCGTCCATCACAACTTAATATTGATGGGTCATCTTGACATGTCACTTTAAACTGCGTCATATTATTGGGCCCTTATTGGACATGAGGTAAATACATGGGGGTTGCTTTGGAAGCAATTGGGCTCTACCTTTTGAGAATTATGGTTGGCTGATATTATTCGGGACCATAAGTTTGTCAATTGGACTCCATGTTCTCACTAAGGAAAAAGTTTCCCGTTTTCACTAGAGGGTAGTGAAATCGTTAAAATAGTGGGAGTGAGATTCATAAAATTAAATTTGCCTATTTTATGTCTTAGTAAATTGCTTAAACAATCATTGATATATGTCTGTTTTTCTTTTCAGTATTTCATACAATGAATTCGCGTAATCCATTATTCTCGATCCTCGAACAAAACAAGTTGACTGGCGCAAACTATACGGAATGGTTCCGGAAGTTGAAGATTGTCTTGACTTCGGAGAAGATGCTCTACGTGTTAGAGAAATCACCTCCGAAGGAAGCACCAGCTGACGTAAGTCCGGAGGAATTGGCCAAACTTGATGCATGGTGGGACCATGACATCAAGACCAAATGCTATATGCAAGCCTCGATGTCTGATGAACTCCAGAGGCGATTTGAGGACACCGTGAATGCTGCTGACATTCACGCTCAACTCAAGGAACTTTTTGGGGCTCAATCGAGGGCTGAAAGGTTCGCTACTGTTAAGGAGCTAATGACGTGTCGCATGCGTGAAGGGACTTCGGTCCGTGATCATGGGGTACGAGTGATTTGGCTCATACAGAAGTTAGCAACTCTTGATTTGGTGTTGGAGCATGAACTCAACGTGGATTTACTGCTTCTGTCTCTTCCTTTTTCGTTTGACGGATTTGTGGTAAATTTTAATATGAACAAGATAGAGGCCACCCTTGAAGAGATGGTCAATATGCTTGTGACATATGAATCCACACTAAAGAAGGATAAACCAGCTTTCTTGGTGGGCTCCTCATCTTCTGCTAAGAAGGGGCCAAGTACGAAGGGTAAGAAACGTTCTGCCCCACCCAAGAAAGTCGAACCCGAGAAGAAGCACAAGACAAAGGCTTCAAACAATGGAAAATCCAAGGATGTTTGCCATTACTGCAAGAAGCCCGGTCATTGGAAGCGCAACTGCAAGGAATATCTAGAGCAGTTGGGAACTGCAAAGGGTATGTTCTATATTGAAATAAACATTTCACTTAATACTACTTCTTGGGTATTGGATACCGGATGTGGATCTCACATTTGCAATGATTTGCAGGTGATGACAAGAAGTCGCAGGCTTAGAATGGGTGAGACCCAGCTGAGGCTCGGGAATGGTTCCAGAGTTGAAGCTACAGCCATTGGAGATGTTTGTTTAATTTTGCAGAACGGTTTTAAGTTATTTTTAAGAGATGTTTTATTTGTTCCGGATTTAATTAAAAACATTATTTCTGTTTCTATGCTAGATAGAGATGGTTATTCTTGCAATTTTGTGAATGGGATTTGCAATATTTACAAGAATGAATGTTTGATTGGAAATGGACAACTTGAAAACGATCTATACAACTTAAAACTAAAAGACGTTCCAATAAATTATGTTGATAAACCGGCGACAACAAACAAAAGAAAAATCGATAGCCAAAACCCGGCAAACCTTTGGCACGCTAGGCTAGGTCATATTTCCTCAAGGAGGATGAACAAGCTAGTGGGAGAGGGCATGTTTGATATGTCTGATATTAACTCTCTACCTACTTGTGAATCCTGCCTAAAAGGAAAAATGACTAAATCTCCTTTTAAGGGGAAACCTAAGCGTAGTCAAAATCTGTTGGATTTGATCCATACAGATGTTTGTGGTCCATTTAGAGTTGGGACTCAATATGGCCACACCTACTTCATTACCTTTACTGATGATTATTCAAGGTATGGGTATTTATATTTAATGAAATATAAGTCTGAAGCATTTGAAAAGTTCAAAGAGTTCAAGGCTGAAGTAGAAAACAAGCTAGGTAAAAGTATTAAAGCACTTAGATCGGATCGAGGTGGAGAATACTTGAGTACCGAGTTTTTGGACTATCTGAAAGAGAATGGGATTCTCTCTCAGTGGACTCCTATGACACCACAGCTGAATGGTGTATCGGAGCGTCGTAATCGAACTTTGTTGGACATGGTTCGATCCATGATGAGCTTCACTGAGCTTCCACCTTCGTTTTAGGGCTATGCGCTTGAAACGGCGGTATTGTTGTTGAACAACGTCCACACTAAAGCAGTGAACAAAAGACCATACGAGTTATGGAATGGCAAAGCTCCTAAGTATTCGTACTTGAGGATTTGGGGATATCCTGCTTACGTGAAGCGGACAGTGGGAGATAAGTTGGATAGTCGATCCAGCTTATGTTATTTGTAGGGTATCCAAAGAATTCAATCGGATATTATTTCTATTATCCTGCTGAAACAAAGGTGTTTGTTTCGAGGAATGCCACCTTCTTGGAGAAGGAGTTCTTATTGGATAAGAAAGGCGAGATGATGGAACTCGAAGAAATTCGAGAAGAACCCGAAATACAAAATAACGATCCTACGCCTCAGGAACCATTACTGGACACGCCTGAACCTAGAAGATCCGAGAGGACTTCTAGACCTCCTGTTCGATATGGTCTTCTTCTTGAAGGGGATCAAGATGAACCCGACATTGGATGTGATCCAAGAAACTTCAAGGAAGCAATTTCTGATGCGGATTCAAATTTATGGCTTGAAGCTATGCAGTCTGAATTGGATTCAATGCATACAAACCAAGTTTGGTCTTTAGTAGATCCTCCTGATGGAATTGTTCCAATAGGGTGTAAATAAATCTACAAGAGAAAGCTTGGGCCTGATGGTAAGGTATTGACCTACAAGGCGCGATTGGTGGCGAAAGGTTACACTCAAAGACAAGGAGTTGACTATGATGAAACCTTTTCACCAGTTGCAATGTTCAAGTCCATAAGAATCCTTATTGCCATAGCTGCATGGTATGACTATGAGATATGGCAAATGGATGTGAAGACTGCTTTTCTTAATGGAGACATTAAGGAAGAAATCTATATGAAGCAGCCTGAGGGGTTCACATCCATGGGAAGCGAGCATAAGGTATGCAAGCTTCAAAGATCAATTTATGGTCTAAAACAAGCATCAAGAAGTTGGAACCAGAAATTTGATGAAACAATAAAAGATTTTGGTTTCATCAAGAACCCGGAGGAACCATGCGTGTACAAGAAAGTAGTTAAGGATGCTGTGACATTCTTAGTACTTTATGTTGATGACATCCTACTCATTGGGAATGATGTAGGGATGTTGCAGTCAACAAAGATATGGTTATCAGGTAGATTCTCGATGAAGGATTTGGGTGAGGCATCCTACAATCTTGGGATACAGATCTATAGAGATAGATCTAAGAGAATGATAGGACTCACTCAATCAACCTACATCGACACCATATTGAAACGGTTTTCAATGGATGGGTCCAAGAGAGGACATCTACCCATGTGTCATGGAGTTTCTTTATCCAAGTCTATGTGTCCCAAGACTGATGCAGAGATAGAGAATATGACACATGTACCATATGCGTCAGCTATAGGTAGTATCATGTATGGGATGATATCTACCAGACCGGATGTAGCATTTGCTCTGAGTGTCACGAGCAGATATCAGGCTAATCCTGGTCAAATGCATTGGAAAGCCGTGAAGGACATTCTTAAGTACTTACGAAGGACTAAGAATATGTTCATGGTATATGGAGGACGAGATCTGAAATTGGAAGGCTATACCGACTCTAGCTTCCAAAGTGACGTGGATGACTCGAAGTCAACCTCTGGATTTGTGTTCATGCTCAATGGCGGTGCTGTCTCTTGGAAGAGTTCCAAGCAGGACACCACAGCGGATTCCACCACTGAGGCTGAATACATTGCAGCATCAGCTGCTGCTAAAGAGTCCGTTTGGATGAGGAAGTTCGTCCAAGAGTTGGGCGTCATTCCTGAATTTGTTGGTCCAGTCCCGGTGTACTGTGACAACACGGGTGCCGTTGCTCAAGCAAAGGAACCAAGGTCTCATCAAAGATCCAAACACGTACTGAGGAAATACCACATCATCCGGGAGATTGTGGAAAGAGGAGACATCACTGTCAAACGAGTGGCCTCTACAGACAATATCGCTGATCCGCTTACTAAGCCCTTGCCAGGACCATTGTTTGACAAACATCGCGAAGCAATGGGTCTACGTAGTATGACTAGTTGGCTATAGGGCAAGTGGGAGATTGAAAGAGTGGGTGCCCAGTGAGCCAACTTGTGGCTATGGGCTTTGATGACTCTTTGTACAAACGATCTTTTGTTTAATGTAATTTACACTTTTATTAATGGCAATGACTTTATCTTTCTTCATATTGTTATATTATGATATACTATTGTTGTTTTGATAAAGACCTTGAATATACTATAGTGTATGTAAGATGTGGTAGAACATGGGGATGTCTATCATGAAATACATCTTATAGTCACTGTATATTCTAAACTGTTCCTAGTCGATTGAGCCGTCCGATAATAAGGATAAGGATCGCTCGAGTTTGGAGACTAGCATTTGCGATGCGGAGTACCACGTTTCATTGGTAGGGAACATGGAGATGTTCGAAGCATGCAAATGGATATTCATAGGATGAATAATCGAACTACCCTATCCGGACTTTCCAAGTGGTAATCACTTATCGAGTGGATTAAGTCCGCGGTTTTGGTTGTACACCATTAGTCCTTACTACTTGAAACATCATGGAGACTCTATATGCTAGTACTGTGCTTTGACTCGTTTACCGACTCTATGGGGGTCATCAGGTGTCGGGATTGGGTACAGTTACAACACATATAGGAGTCGATGCATTGTTGTCAAGGATTCACCACATACTTGCGAGTGTGGATATCCTATGCGATCTGAGGAGATATTAGTGTGACGAATCTCTGGCCAGAGTACTTGATGTGATTTAAGAAATGGTTTCTTAGTAGCACATGCGATGTCACTAATTTGATCTTCAAGATGTATTGCATAGTTATCGAATCTTGAGCGACTCTCGATATACCAATGGTTGTTGATTCGATCGGGATATATGGATGAAGGGACCGTACTGTACGCTAACCAAAATCTACTGGTTCTTATAGGCACTATCAGTGATACCTAGGGAATCATGGGGCGATGTTGCTAGGCGCTTTACCATGATTCGTTGGGCAAGTCGGAAATCGTTGTTCCGAGTCACAAGGAGTTGTGAGCCCACGGCTAGCTGTATCCCTGAACCATTGAGGGTCACACAGTGTAATGGAGTTTTAATCCCCGTTGAGATAGTTAAATTTAAAGAGTTAAATTTAATGAATAAAGAAGTTGGACTTCTTAAATAAGAGTAAGGGAGTAGGATTTCCTAAAATGACATAGGGATGTACATTTTTGGAAACCAATGAATTCGGATTCAGGAAAATTTATCTTGACTTTAAAATGTGCAGAAATGGTTTCTGTGCACATTGGTAAAATCGGTTTATCAATCGGAGTCACGATGAATTTTATATTAATTTCTGAACATGCGGGCTTTGCTTGTCGGGCCTCAACTTATGACTAATGGGCCCTAAGGTGTTAGTGGCCTGCATTATAAATAAGTTATTGCAGTACAGAAATTACACACAGTAGGTCATAATTTTGAGAGAAAAATTTCGAAACCCTAGCCTCTCTCTCAAATATTTCGGCCGAACACCCTCCCTCTCTCTGTCTGAGAAATTCCGGTCTGTGATTTTGAATTGCAGTCTGGAATAGCGAATCAAATTCGTTTATTCTCTTCGCAGAAAACTTCTGATAGATTTTCTAGTGCAATCTATCAGAGGGATTAAACCTCCATTCGTGGACCTGATTGAAGGACAAAATATTCATCAGTTCCTGGGAGAGACAACAAGAGCAGAGAAATCTGTTGGAGTCCAATAATCTCGCTTCGAGATTGAAGGTAAAATTTAATAATTGTTATTTAATTTTACACACACTTATAATTTAATCGTAAAAGGATTGATACCCACACTATGGAATTGTTCCATATAAATATTTTAAACTTCCGCTGCACCGGGTATCAATACCGATTGATCTGAGAGCCGCGTTTTCCAACAAGAGATCCATGGAGAATCGAAGTACAGTTGTTACTTGGTCTCTTTTCAAAACTGAGTTTTATAAGCGGTTTTTCCCTATTTCGTACCGAAAGGATAAGGGAGCCGAGTTTGCTAATCTGAGGCAAGGGAACTTGAACAACATTGTAGAGTATGTTGCCAAATTCGATAGTCTATTGCATTTTGCATCCCATATCGCCGACAATGAACAAGCCAAAGCCGATCAGTTCATTAATGAGTTGAACCCCGACATATTCACGTTGGTAAACACTGCTAGGCCTGATAACTTAGCGGATGCCATGAATCATGCAAAGGGAGCTGAAGTAGGTTTGTGGAGACAGAGAGGAAATCAGATGGTACCTCAGCAGTATAGACAGTCTCAGAACCAACCGTCACAGTATCAGAATCAACCACAGAGGTACGAAGGAGGAAGCAGTGGGGGTACCAGGAAGGATCATTACAAAACAAGAGGGAAACAGTTCAAGAGGCAGGGGAACAATTCTTCTAGTTCTAGTGGTTCCAAGCAGTTCGGTTCAGAATAGAGTTCTGGATCTTCATCTTTGTTCTGCAACAAGTGTGGAGGTAGACACTCACCGGATCAGTGTGTAGGAGTCTTTGGGAACTGCAATACCTGTCAGCAACCGGGACACTTTTCTAAGTGGTGCCTTCAGCGTAGTAGAGAACGAGCTCAGAGTGGGAGTTCATCTAGACCTACAGCTCAGCTTGAGAGACAGTCTTTTTGTAGTGACCCTGCATGGTATTACCTACTAACTTGCAACTAATAGCATGCATTAAACTTAATACAGCGAAATAACTTAACAGAGTAAAACATGCGGAAATAAAACCATAAAATACATATCAGCTTAGTAATAATGTAGTGACCCGCAATTAATCAAGGTAATTAAGGAAATTAATTACTAAATTTTGCCTAAAATTATCCGAAGTGGATTGAAAGCTCCGAAGCACGGATCGGAAGCTCCGATCGAGATCGGACGTTCCGTTGGAGGATCGGAGGTTCCGTTCTGGCTAGGGCTGGCGTCATCACCGACGTCAGCAAGATGACGTCACTGCTTACGCACGTGAGGTGACATCGGACGTTCCGATGTCATGATCGGATGATCCATTCGCGATCGGACGTTCCGATGAGGGATCGGACGTTCCGATCGCCGTCTATAAATAAGGGGTCCGAGCCCTCATTCTGTGCACCGATTTCCCCTCCTTTCCTCTGGTTTTCGAACCTTCTTACTTAGATCTACGGAGTTCTAGGCATCCTATTGGGAATCCGAAAGTTGCCTAGAGATCTCGGCGTCGTAGCGGAGGTGTGCCTAGGTTTTGAGACGATTCTACACCAGCGGGCTGATGACGGACGAAGGTATAATTTGGCTTCCTAAAAAAATTTAGGAGTATGAAATAGCTTAGTTAAGGCTTTTAGAGCGTTTATAGTAATGCATGGACTTTTGCATGTGTAGACGCAGTAGAGCAGACTTGTAGGCTTTGGACCTAGACGGGTGTGCTAGGAGTTGACCTGCAGTGTTAGAGGTACGTAAGTACTGACCGAGATAGCCGGTATGATATTTATACATATGTGTGTGATGCATGATGTATGTGCTGTATTGGCCATGTTTTACTGTTTTTAGCACATGCATATGTTTTTACGGAGACTGCATCGGGTATGATGTGAGTCATGACAGTTTCTATCAGTCGAGGCAATTCTTCCTGAGGATTCGTGTCTTGGGAATATACGAGTACCACGCAGAGTCGCTCTCTTGCCCGGTACTGTGTATTCCAGGCGCCATGAGTAAAGTGATTTAACCCTGATTTTTAAAGTCATGTGCATGCTCATATTTGTATTTATATCATTGCTTCCGTATTGAGCGTAGTCGCTCACGCCCTTTATGTTTCGTGTTTTGGGACACCTTGTGGCGGGTCAGGTCTGAGGCTGGACGGTCCCGGTGGTTCCCAGCAGGGTTAAGGTTGCTACCGTGCAGAGGTAGTTTGTTAGGGATTCTGATACCCTAATTTCGATTTGGTTGTATAAAGAATTATACACTGTTTCTATCGTCGGTTGTATTCTGCCGATTGGATTTGTTGTACTTTGGAATTATCCGCTATTTAACGCTTTAATTATTATTGCTTGCGCTAATCACTCTGATTAGGTAGTGGATCCGGGTAGGGTCGCTACATTCATTAGTATCAGAGCGCATTGCAACTGGGATTTAGTAAAGCGGATTTTAAGAGTTGTCTGTTGTTATTGACAGATGGCAGATGTTGATTACGAGAGTCAGGCTAGCGGTGGTCGTTGGGGTGATCCACCAAGGAGACATCACCATAGACATCATCATGAGGATCATAGGCATTTTAGTATGAACCGTTTTCTTCAGATGGCTCCTAAGCCATTGGTGGGTGGTGAGGCTCCTGCAGTTGCTGAGGATTGGTTGGAGCGTATGGAGAGTTGTTTTCGGGAGTATCAGTGTACTGAAGCCCAGAAGATGGAGACTTTAGCTTTTGTTCTAGAGGGAAATGCGAAGAGGTGGTGGAGAGCTACTTCTACTCCGTTTATTGCCGCCAGGGGTACCGCTACTTGGGCTGAGTTTAAGTCTTCCTTCGAGAAGCATTACTTTCCTCCAGCTTTGCGTCAGACGAAGGCAAGCGAGTTGCTGAGTTTGCGATAGGGTACTATGAACATTGATGAGTACCAGAAGAAATTCTTTGAGCTTCTTTCTTTCAGTCCCCATATTGCGAGTAGCTCAGAGAAGATGCATGATCTATTTCTTCAGGGCCTTAACCCTGACATTCATCAGTTGGTTGCCGTGGGCAGAGAGAGGAACTTCGAGAATTTGGTGAACAATTGTCACCAGGCAGAGGACATTTTGCAGAGGAACAGGACTTTCAGATCTTCTACATCCAGACCATCTAGCTCTTTGGGTCCAAGGGCCCAGTCTTTTAAGAGACAGGGTGGTACTTCTTCTTCTTCCGAATCTGGCGGTGTTCATCGTTTTGGTGATTCACGATGTTGTCGTCAGTGCAAACGGAAGCATCACCCAGGACTGTGTCCTCATATCACTGGTGTTTGTTTTCTGTGCGGCCAGGAGGGTCACATGAAAAGAGATTGTCCCACTTTGGCTGGTACAGTGAGTGGTTCGGGGAGTGTTGGTGGTTCTCAGACCACTATCTATCAGCCACCGCAGTATCAGCAGCAGCCTTCGCAGCAGCAGCGTCAGCAGTCGCAACCATCGCAGCGACATCATTCTCAGTCTTCTTCGAAAGGACAGTCATCGCGCCCGTGTGCTCAGGGGCAGGTGTTTGCGCTGAACCAGGAGCAGGCTCAGGCAGAATGTGAGAACATGATTGCAGGTACTTTTAGTTTGTGCGGTTTTCCTGCTTATCTTTTGATTGATACTGGTGCTTCGCATTCATTCATATCAGCTCGGTTTGTTACGAGGCATAGATTACCTTTTGTTTCCTTAGACATCTTGTTAGTGGTTTCGACTCTGATGGGTCAGGAAGTCTTAGCTAAGCGTCTTGTTTTGAGTTGTATTTTGGGATTTGAGGGACATCTGTTGAGCGCTAACCTGATGGTTTTAGCGATGGATGACTTTGATGGTATCATCGGGATTGATCTTCTGACTTCGTATCGAGCGGTAGTGGATTGCTACCAGAGATTTGTCCAGATTCGCCCCGAGGCTGAGGATGCTTGGTATTTCTATGGTGAGGGAGTGCGACCCCCAATGCCAGTGGTTTTTGCTCTGAAAGCCCGACGTGCTTTAGAGTCTGGCGGGGAAGGCTACCTGATCTATGCGATTGATGCATCCTTAGATGGTCCGGACATGGAGGAGATACCAGTAGTCAGTGAGTTCCCGGATGTGTTTCTCGACGAGATTCCAGGGTTACCACCTATGCGAGAGATCGAGTTTGGCATTGACTTGTTGCCAGGGACAGCGCCGATTTCCCGAACACCGTACCGATTAGCTCTATCTGAGATGCGAGAGTTGCAGCAGCAGTTGCAGGATCTTCTTGATAAGGGCTACATTCGACCCAGTGTTTCACCTTGGGGAGCTCCGGTTCTATTCGTCAAGAAGAAGGATGGTTCGATGCGTTTGTGCATTGACTATCATCAGTTGAACAAAGTGACAGTAAAGAACAAGTATCCTCTCCCGCGGATTGACGATATGTTTGATCAATTGCAGGGTACTACTGTCTATTCCAAGATCGACTTGCGTTCTGGGTATCATCAGTTGCGAGTTAGAGACGAGGATGTTTCGAAGACAGCATTTCGTACTCGATATGGGCACTATGATTTCTTAGTGATGCCATTTGGTCTGACGAATGCTCCAGCTGTTTTCATGGATTTGATGAATTGGATAAGTTCGTTGTAGTGTTCATCGATGACATCCTTGTGTATTCTCGTATCATGGATGAGCATGCCTTTCATCTTCGTACTGTTTTACAGACCTTGCGAGAGCATCAGTTGTATGCTAAGCTCAGCAAGTGTGACTTCTGGATTGACCGAGTTGTGTTCCTTGGTCATGTCATTTCTAGAGATGGAGTATCAGTGGATCCTAGCAAGACAGAGGCTATTCTTAATTGGTCGCGCACGACGACAGCATCTGAGATTCGTAGTTTCTTGGGTTTGGCCGGATACTACCGTCGATTCGTGGAGAATTTCTCTCAGATAGCTAGGCCTTTGACACAGTTGACGCGAAAGGATGTTTCTTTTGAGTGGTCTTCCGCGTGCGAAGACAGTTTTCGTGAGTTGAGACGTCGATTGACGACTGCTCCAGTACTATCCTTGCCGACTGGATCTGGTGGTTTCGTAGTCCACACCGATGCTTCTCTCCAGGGTTTGGGGTGTGTGTTGACTCAGAATGGCCACGTGATCGCTTATGCCTCCAGGCAACTAAAGACTCACGAGGGAAATTATCCCGTACATGATCTAGAGCTTGTATTCATTGTCTTTTCTCTGAAGATATGGCGTCATTATTTGTACGGTGAACGATTCCAAATTTTTACTGATCATAAGAGTTTGAAGTACCTGTTCACTCAGGCAGAGTTGAACATGCGACAGCGCCGTTGGATGGACTTGCTGAAGGACTATGATTGCGAAATCAATTACCATCCAGGATCTTCTAATCCGGTTGCTGATGCGCTTAGTCGCAAGATTTATTTGAGTTCCCTTCGTACCAGTGCAGTGTCACAAATGGTCGAAGAGTGTTGTTCCTTGGGTTTCACTTTCCGTCATAAGAAGGAACAATAGGGAGTTCGTGTTGCGTCTGTTCTTGCCGAGCCAGCCTTGTATAGACGTATTCGTGAGGCACAGGGTGTTGATCCCAAGATTCAGAGATTAGCCCGATTCACTGAGGGTGAGAATTCAGCTAGTTTCCATTTTCAGGCGGATGGTTTGTTGTGTCTTTCTGGCCGTGTGGTTGTGCCTGACGATTCCACACTTAGAGACGATATCTTATCGCAAGCTCATCATAGTAGGTTCTCAGTACATCCTGGCAACATGAAGATGTACAAAGATCTACGTACTCGATTTTGGTGGAAAGGAATGAAGCGCAGCGTTTATCAGTTGGTGTCCCGATGCCTTGTGTGTCAGCAGGTCAAGGCAGAGTATCGTCGACCCGGAGGTCTACTTCACAATCTCGATATTCCTGAGTGGAAGTGGGAGAATGTGACGATGGACTTTGTCACCCACTTGCCTATGTCTTCCAGGAATTGCGACGCGATTTGGGTTGTTGTTGACCGATTGTCGAAATCCGCGCATTTCTTACCATATAACCAGGATTTCACCTTCGACAGGATGGCACGGTTGTATGTGCAAGAGATTGTCCGTTTGCATGGTATTCCACTGAGTATTGTGAGCGACAGAGATCCTCGTTTTACCTCAAGATTTTGGGGGATTTTTCAGCGTGCTCTTGGTACCACTTTGAGTTTGAGCACAGCGTATCATCCAGAGACTGATGGACAATCGGAGAGGACTATCCGTATTCTCAAGGACATGCTTCGAGCTACCGTAATGGATTTTGGCCTAGCATGGCACGATCATTTGCCATTGGTGGAGTTCGCTTATAACAATAGCTACCATAGCAGCATTGGCATGGCACCATTTGAGGCTCTTTATGGACATCGTTGTCGTACACCTTTGTTTTGGGACGAGGTTGGTGAGCGGCAGGTGGAGGGTCCTCAGAGGATTCAGCAGATGACTGATGCAGTAGAATTGATCCGACGCAGGATTAAGGCATCCCAGGATCGACAGGCTAGCTACGCAAACACTCACTGCAGACCACTTAATTTTGAAGAAGGAGAGTATGTATTCTTGCATGTATCACCTTTCCGGAAGGTGATGAGGTTTGGTCTCAAGGGTAAGTTGTCACCAAGATTTATTGGTCCTTTCGAGATTCTCGAGAAATTTGGAGACGTGGCTTATCGTCTAGCCTTGCCACCGAATCTTTCGAAGATTCATGATGTGTTTCACGTGTCTTTGTTGAGACAGTACGTGGCGGATCAGTCCCACATCTTGCGTCCGACTGAGGTGCAACTAGACCACGATTTGTTATATGTGGAGAAACCTCTCAGGATTCTCGACAGGAAGGACAAGGTGCTTCGTAACAAGCGCATACCATTGGTGATGGTACAGTGGCAACGCAGAAGTACAGAGGAAGCTACTTGGGAGTTGGAGAGTCGGATGTTAGCCGAGCACCCCGAGTTGTTTTAAGATTTTGTACTCTGTTGTATCGAATGTATATTGTTCAGTTGTAATAAGAGCATTGATTTTGCGTACTATGTTTTCCTTAAGATGTAATTTCGAAGACGAAATTTCTTAAGTGGGGAAGAATGTAGTGACCCGCAATTAATCAAGGTAATTAAGGAAATTAATTATTAAATTTTGCCTAAAATTATCCGAAGTGGATCGGAAGCTCCGAAGCACGGATCGGAAGCTTCGATCGGGATCGGACGTTCCGTTGGAGGATCGGAGGTTCCGTTCTGGCTAGGGCTGGCGTCATCACCGACGCCAGCAAGATGACATCACTGCTTACGCACGTGAGGTGACATCAGACGTTCCGATGTCACGATCGGACGCTCTGTTCGTGATCGGACGTTCCGATGAGGGATCGGACGTTCCGATCGCCGTCTATAAATAAGGGGTCCGAGCCCTCATTCTGTGCACCGATTTCCCCTCCTTTTCTCTGGTTTTCGAACCTTCTTACTTAGATCTACGGAGTTCTAGGCATCCTATTGGGAATCTGGAAGTTGCCTAGCAATCTCGGCGTCGTAGCGGAGGTGTGCCTAGGTTTTGAGACGATTCTACACCAGCGGGCTGACGACGGACGAAGGTATAATTTGGCTTCCTAAAAATATTTAGGAGTATGAAATAGCTTAGTTAAGGCTTTTAGAGCGTTTATAGTAATGCATGGACTTTTGCATATGTAGACGCAGTAGAGCAGACTTGTAGGCTTTGGACCTAGACGGGTGTGCTAGGAGTTGACCTGCAGTGTTAGAGGTACGTAAGTACTGACCGAGATAGCCGGCATGATATTTATACATATGTGTGTGATGCATGATGTATGTGCTGTATTGGCTATGTTTTACTGTTTTTAGCACATGCATATGTTTTTACGGAGACTGCATCGGGTATGATGTGAGTCATGACAGTTTCTATCAGTCGAGGCGATTCTTCCTGAAGATTCGTGTCTTGGGAATATACGAGTACCATGTGGAGTCGCTCTCTTGCCCGGTACTGTGTATTCCAGGCGCCATGAGTAAAGTGATTTAACCCTGATTTTTAAAGTCATGTGCATGCTCATATTTGTATTTATATCATTGCTTTCGTATTGAGCATAGTCGCTCACGCCCTTTATGTTTCGTGTTTTGGGACACCTTGTGGCGGGTCAGGTCTGAGGCTGGACGGTCCCGGTGGTTTCCAGTAGGGTTAAGGTTGCTACCGTGCAGAGGTAGTTTGTTAGGGATTCTGATACCCTAATTTCGATTTGGTTGTATAAATAATTATACACTGTTTCTATTGTCGGTTGTATTCTTCCAATTGGATTTGTTGTACTTTGGAATTATCCGCTATTTAACGCTATAATTATTATTGCTTGCGCTAATCACTCTGATTAGGTAGTGGATCCGGGTAGGATCGCTACAAATAAACTCCAGGCTTAAATTTGTAGCGATACAACCAAATCAAAAACTTAAACAGTAAACATTATACAGCTACATCAAATTCTACTGTATAATAAAATCCTCAAAGCTCCTTCTCACTAGTCCTGCCTTGAACTACCAGCTCCGTCCATCCTGCGACCTGCCCCATGGAATAGGGTGTCCAAGATAACAACTAGGACGTGAGCGCTAACGCCCAGTACATAAACATGAGTACATGTAAATATATAATACATGCAACATGATGACTGGTAACGGGTCATCCGAAAATCATGCTCAGTACCGGCGCCACATGAGTGCTGCCACCGCACGGATCAACCTCTGGGTGCAACCACACTCGTCCAGTATACCAGAGTAGACAGACATAAATGCCCCCGCCGTCGCGGTACTCTCAGTGACAGACTATCGAATATAGAGCTGAGCGGCTCTATAGTCAGGTATAACAAGGTATAGGCTCAACGTGTATATGCACATGACATATGAATATAGAAAGCGGTAAATTATATATCATGCCATATAATAATGCCAAATAAATGCAACATATAAACATGTATACTCGCTAACAATCTCAGTCAATGTGTACGTACCTCTAGGCTAGTTCAAGTAAAATAGGATCCTAGGTTCCAAGCCTATATTCAAAAGTTCACCGTATCACTACATAAATTCTATAAGCCTTAACTAAGCTAATAAGTACTCCCAAAACTTAAACAGATTCCCGGACCATACCTTCGTCCGTAGTTAGCCCTTTGGAGTCGCTAGTCCCGGATGACTATAACCACACCTTGGTTATTCCAGAACCTCTATTATCGATAGGGCCCTCAAGTGTATATCTCACACTATATAACTGAAGAAAGAAACTCGGGAATTCGTATTTAGAAATGAATCTGAGAAGCCCTATTTATAGGCAAAATTCCCGGCCAGGATCGGAACTTCCGATTGTAAGAGTGGGTGCCCAGTGAGCCAACTGTGTGGCTATGGGCTTTGATGACTCTTTGTATGAACAATCTTTTGTTTAATATTATTTACACTTTTATGGCAATGACTTTATATTACTTCATATTGTTATATTGTGATATACTATTGTTGTTTTGATAAAGACCTTGAATATACTATAGTGTATGTAAGATGTGGTAGAACATGGAGATGTCTATCATGAAATACATCTTATAGTCACTGTATGTTCTAAAACCGTTCCTAGTCGATTGAGCCGTCCGATAATAAGGATAAGGATCGCTCGAGTTTGAGACTAGCATTTGCGATGCGGAGTACCACGTTTCATTGGTAGGGAACATGGAGATGTTCGAAGCATGCAAATGGATATTCATAGGATGAATAATCGAACTACACTATCCGGACTTTCCAAGTGGTTATCACTTATCGAGTGGATTAAGTCCGCGGTTTTGGTTGTACACCATTAGTCCTTACGACTTGAAACATCATGGAGACTCTATATGCTAGTGCTGTGCTTTGACTCGTTTACCGACTCTATGGGGGTCATCAGGTGTCGAGATTGGGTACAGTTACGACACATATAGGAGTCAATGCATTGTTGTCAAGGATTCACCACATACTTGCGAGTATGGATATCCTATGCGATCTGAGGAGATATTAGTGTGACAAATCTCTGGCCAGAGTACTTGATGTGATTTAAGAAATGGTTTCTTAGTAGCACATGCGATGTCACTAATTTGATCTTCAAGATGTATTGCATAGTTATCGAATCTTGAGCGACTCTCGATATACCAATGGTTGTTGATTCGATCGGGATATATGGATGAAGGGACCGTACTGTACGCTAACCAAAATCTACTGGTTCTTGTAGGCACTATCAGTGATACCTAGGGAATCATGGGGCGATGTTGCTAGGCGCTTTACCATGATTCGTTGGGCAAGTCGGAAAGTGTTGTTCCGAGTCACAAGGAAGTTGTGAGCCCACGGTTAGCTGTATCCCTGAACCATTGAGGGTCACACAGTGTAATGGAGTTTTAATCCCCGTTGAGATAGTTAAATTTAAAGAGTTAAATTTAATGAACTAAGGAGTTGGACTTCTTAAATAAGAGTAAGGGAGTAGGATTTCCTAAAATGACATAGGGATGGACATTTTTGGAAACCACTGAATTCGGATTCAGGAAAATTTATTTTGACTTTAAAATGTGCAGAAATGGTTTCTGTGCACATTGGTGAAATCAGTTCATCAATCGGAGTCACGATGAATTTTATATTAATTTCTGAACGAGCGGGCTTTGCTTGTCGGGCCCCAGCTTATGACTAATGGGCCCTAAGGTGTTAGTGGCCTGCATTATAAATAAGTTATTTCAGTACAGAAATTACATACAACAGGTCATAATTTTTGAGAGCAAAAATCGAAAACCCTAGTCTCTCTAAAAGAAAATTTCGGCCGACCCCTCCCCCTCTGCCCGAGATTTTCCGGTCTGTGATTTTGAATCGCAGTAAGGAATAACGAATCAGATTCGTTTATTCTCTTCGCAGAAAACTTCTGATAGATTTTCTAGTGCAATCTATCAGAGGGATTAAACCTCTGTTCGTGGACCTGATTGAAGGAGTTCATCGGTTCCAGGGAGAGACAACAAGAGCAGATAAAATCTGTTGGTGTCCAGTAATCTCGTTACGAGATTGGAGGTAAAATTTAATAACTGTTATTTAAATTTTACACACACAATAATTTAATCGTTGAACGGTTGATACCCACACTATGGAATTGTTCCATAACAAAATTTTTAAACTTCCGCTGCACCGGGTATCAATCGTGATTGATCTGACCGCCAGTTTTCCAACAGTGGTATCAGAGCCAGGTTGCTCAGATCAAACGATTAAATTAATCAATTGTACAAAATTTTTGAGTCTCGGTTTTTGAAACAAAATAAATATTTTTAAATAAAAAAAATTTTTTTTTTTCGGGGCAAAACCCGGGCAGTGATTGGATCGCTGCCCGGTGGGGCAGCAATTGTTGCTGCCCCGGGCTGCGCACGGCGCCGCCCAAAGGGGGCGCACGGCGCCGCCCAGGGGCGGCGCCAGGCGCTGCCCTAAGGGGGCAGCCGGGCTGCCCCCGGCCCGCGCCCCGGGTGCGGGCCGGCCCGGGAGTGTCCCGGGCGGCCCGCGGGAAAAATTATATTTTTATTTAAAAATTAATTTTAATATTTAAAATTTTATTTTTGGTCCGGTCAAAAATTGTTTTTGATTGGTTCACGAGATTTCGGATCGAATTGTTCGAGTCCGTAAATTTTAAAATTGATTTTGGATAAATTTGAATTTTTTGGAAAATTTTAATATTTTATCCGTAAATTGAATTTTGAAATCAATTATTTTGGTACAATTGATGATAAGATATGATCTTATGATATATTAAGTAAAATATGATTTTATTTGTAAAATTGGATTTTATAGATAAAATATGATTTTATTTGATATAGAGATAAAATATGATTTTATATGTGAAATGAGATTTATATATAAAATATGATTTTATCTTGTTTAAATTTGAATTGCCACAGCATGTTATCCAATAAATTAATTTTGAATTAAATGTTATTGGATAAGGATGATCGATTGCCATGACCAATTTTGTAGGTGTATGTTAGGAATTTACATTTTGTCTTTATTATTGTTGGTTTTATTAATGGGCCTGGTTTATGGCCCGATATGAATGTCATATGTAATAAAAGTGGGCTTGGTTTATAGCCCGTTCCCACCCCCTAAAAATGTATCCCCTACTTGTCATTGTTATTTATTGTAAATACATTAGATTTAGTGGGAGATCAAGATTTGAAGATGGTGGGCCCAGCAGACAATGAAGACTGAAGAAATGTAAATTGGAAGCATATGTAATAGGATTGCATTTGCATACTGCATATTACCTAGGATTGGACTAAGACCCGTGATTGGCAACCACGAGTCAATTAGAAATGGAATCGATCATCCTATATAATATGTGATATTATGATTGTATGCATGTTTAGACATAAATTGCGTGAATCCGGCAATGCATGCAATAAATTAAATATGATGAGACAAATAATTTTATAAATAAAATCCCTCATTTTAAATATGATTTAAAATTTATATCAAGATAAATAAAGGAAATTTAAATATTGTTTAAATGTTCCTACCTTCCATCAACGGTCAATGTATGTGATGCTACCCGCGGATACGGTCCGGCTCATATTATTGGGGGGGCCCGTCCGTCGGAAAGCTGTACATTGGATCGACAAATGTTGTAAGTTGGGTGGAACTCCCATGGGATCGGCTCATATTATTGGGGGATCCACATGGCGACCGTCCATCACAACTTAATATTGATGGGTCATCTTGACATGTCACTTTAAACGGTGTCATATTATTGGGCCCTTATTGGACATGAGGTAAACACATGGGGGTTGCTTTGGAAGCAATTGGGCTCTACCTTTTGAGAATTATGGTTGGCTGATATTATTCGGGACCATAAGTTTGTCAATTGGACTCCATGTTCTCACTAAGGAAAAAGTTTCCCGTTTTCACTAGAGGGTGGTGAAATCGTTAAAATAGTGGGAGTGAGATTCATAAAATTAAATTCGCCTATTTTATGTCTTAGTAAATTGTTAAACAATCATTGATATATGTCTGTTTTTCTTTTCAGTATTTCATACAATGAATTCGCGAAATCCATTATTCTCGATCCTCGAACAAAACAAGTTGACTAGCGCCAACTATACGGAATGGTTCCGGAAGTTGAAGATTGTCTTAACTTCGGAGAAAATGCTCTACGTGTTAGAGAAAGCACCTCCGAAGGAAGCACCAGCTGACATAAGTCCGGAGGAATTGGCCAAACTTGATGCATGGTGTGACCATGACATCAAGACCAAATGCTATATGCAAGCCTCGATGTCTGATGAACTCCAGAGGCGATTTGAGGACACGGTGAATGCTGCTGACATTCACGCGCAACTCAAGGAACTTTTTGGGGCTCAGTCGAGGGCTGAAAGGTTCTCTACTGTTAAGGAGTTGATGACGTGCCGCATGCGTGAAGGGACTTCGGTCCGTGATCATGGGGTACGAGTGATTTGGCTCATACAGAAGTTAGCGACCCTTGATTTGGTGTTGGAGCATGAACTCAATGTGGACTTGCTGCTTCTATCTCTTCCTTCTTCATTTGATGGATTCGTGATAAATTTTAATATGAACAAGATAGAGGCCACCCTTGAAGAGATGGTCAATATGCTCGTTACATATGAATCCACACTTAAGAAGGATAAGCCAGCTTTCTTGGTGGGCTCCTCATCTTCTGCTAAGAAAGGGCCAAGTATGAAGGGCAAGAAACGTTCTGCCCCACCCAAGAAAGTGGAACCCGAGAAGAAGCAAAAGACAAAGGCTTCAAACAATGGAAAATCCAAGGATGTTTGCCATTACTGCAAGAAGCCGGGTCATTGGAAGCGCAACTGCAAGGAGTATCTTGAGCAGTTAGGAACTGCAAAGGGTATGTTCTATATCGAAATAAACATGTCACTTAATACAACTTTTGGGTATTGGATACCGGATGTGGATCTCACATTTGCAATGATTTGCAGGTGATGACAAGAAGTCGCAGGCTTAGAATGGGTGAGACCCAGCTGAGGCTCGGGAATGGTTCCAGAGTTGAAGCTACGGCCATTGGAGATGTTTGTTTGATTTTGCAGAATGGTTTTAAATTATTGTTGAGAGATGTTTTATTTGTGCCAGATTTAATTAAAAACATTATTTCTATTTCTATGCTTGATAGAGATGGTTATTCTTGTAATTTTGTGAATGGGATTTGCAATATTTACAAGAATGAATGTTTAATTGGAAATGGACAACTTGAAAACGATCTATACAATTTAAAACTAAAAGACGTTCCAGTGAATTGTATTGACAAACCGGCGACAACAAACAAAAGGAAAATCGATAGTCAAAACCCGGCAAACCTTTGGCACGCTAGACTAGGTCATATTTCCTCAAGGAGGATGAACAAGCTAGTGGGAGAGGGCATGTTTGATATGTCTGATATTAACTCTCTACCTACTTGTGAATCCTGCCTAAAAAGAAAAATGACTAAATCTCATTTTAAGGGGAAGCCTGAGCGTAGTCAAAATCTGTTGGATTTGATCCATACAGATGTTTGTGGTCCATTTAGAGTAGGGACTCAACATGGCCACACCTACTTCATTACCTTTACTGATGATTATTCAAGGTATGGGTATTTATATTTAATGAAATATAAGTCTGAAGCATTTGAAAAGTTCAAAGAATTCAAGGCTGAAGTAGAAAACAAGCTAGGTAAAAGTATTAAAGCACTTCGATCGGATCGAGGTGGAGAATACTTGAGTACCGAGTTTTTGGACTATCTAAAAGAGAATGGGATTCTCTCTCAGTGGACTCCTCCTATGACACCACAGCTTAATGGTGTATCGGAGCGTCGTAATCGAACTTTGTTGGACATGGTTCGATCTATGATGAGCTTCACTGAGCTTCCACCTTCGTTTTGGGGCTATGCGCTTGAAACGGCGGTATTGTTGTTGAACAACGTCCACACTAAAGCAGTGGACAAAACACCATACGAGTTATGGAATGGCAAAGCTCCTAAGTATTCGTACTTGAGGATTTGGGGATGTCCTGCTTACGTGAAGCGGACAGTGGGAGATAAGTTGGATAGTCGATCCAGCTTATGTTATTTTGTAGGGTATCCGAAGAATTCAATCGGATATTATTTCTATTATCCTGCTGAAACAAAGGTGTTTGTTTCTAGGAATGCCACCTTCTTGGAGAAGGAGTTCTTATTGGATAAGAAAGGCGAGATGATGGAACTCGAAGAAGTTTGAGAAGAACCCGAAATACAAAATAACGATCCTACACCTCAGGAACCATTGCTGGACACGCCTGCACCTAGAAGATCCGAAAGGACTTCTAGACCTCCAGTTCGATATGGTCTTCTTCTTGAAGGGGATCAAGATGAACCCGACATTGGATGTGATCCAAGAAACTTCAAGGAAGCAATTTCTGATGCGGATTCGAATTTATGGCTTGAAGCTATGCAGTCAGAATTGGATTCGATGCATACAAACCAAGTTTGGTCTTTAGTAGATCCTCCCGATGGAATTGTTCCAATAGGGTGTAAATGGATCTACAAGAGAAAGCTTGGGCCTGATGGTAAGGTATTGACCTACAAGGCGCGATTGGTGGCGAAAGGTTATACTCAAAGGCAAGGAGTTGACTATGATGAAACCTTTTCACCAGTTGCTATGTTCAAGTCCATAAGAATCCTTATTGCCATAGCTGCATGGTATGACTATGAGATATGGCAGATGGATGTGAAGACTGCTTTTCTTAATGGAGACATTAAGGAAGAAATCTATATGAAGCAGCCTGAGGGGTTCACATCCATGGGAAGCGAGCATAAGGTATGCAAGCTTCAGAGATCAATTTATGGTCTAAAACAAGCATCAAGAAGTTGGAACCATAAATTTGATGAAACAATAAAAGATTTTGGTTTTATCAAGAACCCGGAGGAACCGTGCGTGTACAAGAAAGTAGTTAAGGATGCTGTGACATTCTTAGTACTTTATGTTGATGACATCCTACTCATTGGGAATGATGTAGGGATGTTGCAGTCAACAAAGATATGGTTATCAGGTAGATTTTCGATGAAAGATTTGGGAGAGGCATCCTACATTCTTGGGATACAGATCTATAGAGATAGGTCTAAGAGAATGATAGGACTCACTCAATCAACCTACATCGATACCATATTGAAACGGTTTTCAATGGATGGGTCCAAAAGAGGACATCTACCCATGTGTCATGGAGTTTCTCTATCCAAGTCTATGTGTCCCAAGATTGATGAAGAGATAGAGAATATGACACATGTACCATATGCGTCAGCTATAGGTAGTATCATGTATGGGATGATATCTACCAGACCGGATGTAGCATTTGCTCTGAGTGTCACGAGCAGATATCAGTCTAATCCTGGTCAAATGCATTGGAAAGCCGTGAAGGACATTCTTAAGTACTTGCGAAGGACTAAGAATATGTTCATGGTTTATGGAGGACGAGAACTCAAATTGGAAGGCTATACCGACTCTAGCTTCCAAAGTGATGTGGATGACTCGAAGTCAACCTCTGGATTTGTGTTCATGCTCAATGGCGGTGCTGTCTCTTGGAAGAGTTCCAAGCAGGACACCACAGCGGATTCCACCACTGAGGCTGAATACATTGCAGCATCAGCTGCTGCTAAAGAGGCCGTTTGGATGAGGAATTTCGTCCAAGAGTTGGGCGTCATTCCTGAATTTGTTGGTCCAGTCCCGGTGTACTGCGACAACACGGGTGCCGTTGCTCAAGCAAAGGAACCAAGGTCTCATCAAAGATCCAAACACGTACTGAGGAAATACCACATAATTCGGGAGATTGTGGAAAGAGGAGACATCATTGTCGAACGAGTGGCCTCTGCAGACAATATCGCTGATCCGCTTACTAAGCCCTTGCCAGGACCATTGTTTGACAAACATCGCGAAGCAATGGGTCTACGTAGTATGACTAGTTGGCTATAGGGCAAGTGGGAGATTGTAAGAGTGGGTGCCCAGTGAGCCAACTGTGTGGCTATGGGCTTTGATGACTCTTTGTATGAACAATCTTTTGTTTAATATTATTTACACTTTTATGGCAATGACTTTATATTACTTCATATTGTTATATTGTGATATACTATTGTTGTTTTGATAAAGACCTTGAATATACTATAGTGTATGTAAGATGTGGTAGAACATGGAGATGTCTATCATGAAATACATCTTATAGTCACTGTATGTTCTAAAACCGTTCCTAGTCGATTGAGCCGTCCGATAATAAGGATAAGGATCGCTCGAGTTTGAGACTAGCATTTGCGATGCGGAGTACCACGTTTCATTGGTAGGGAACATGGAGATGTTCGAAGCATGCAAATGGATATTCATAGGATGAATAATCGAACTACCCTATCCGGACTTTCCAAGTGGTTATCACTTATCGAGTGGATTAAGTCCGCGGTTTTGGTTGTACACCATTAGTCCTTACGACTTGAAACATCATGGAGACTCTATATGCTAGTGCTGTGCTTTGACTCGTTTACCGACTCTATGGGGGTCATCAGGTGTCGAGATTGGGTACAGTTACGACACATATAGGAGTCAATGCATTGTTGTCAAGGATTCACCACATACTTGCGAGTATGGATATCCTATGCGATCTGAGGAGATATTAGTGTGACAAATCTCTGGCCAGAGTACTTGATGTGATTTAAGAAATGGTTTCTTAGTAGCACATGCGATGTCACTAATTTGATCTTCAAGATGTATTGCATAGTTATCGAATCTTGAGCGACTCTCGATATACCAATGGTTGTTGATTCGATCGGGATATATGGATGAAGGGACCGTACTGTACGCTAACCAAAATCTACTGGTTCTTGTAGGCACTATCAGTGATACCTAGGGAATCATGGGGCGATGTTGCTAGGCGCTTTACCATGATTCGTTGGGCAAGTCGGAAAGTGTTGTTCCGAGTCACAAGGAAGTTGTGAGCCCACGGCTAGCTGTATCCCTGAACCATTGAGGGTCACACAGTGTAATGGAGTTTTAATCCCCGTTGAGATAGTTAAATTTAAAGAGTTAAATTTAATGAACTAAGGAGTTGGACTTCTTAAATAAGAGTAAGGGAGTAGGATTTCCTAAAATGACATAGGGATGGACATTTTTGGAAACCACTGAATTCGGATTCAGGAAAATTTATTTTGACTTTAAAATGTGCAGAAATGGTTTCTGTGCACATTGGTGAAATCAGTTCATCAATCGGAGTCACGATGAATTTTATATTAATTTCTGAACGAGCGGGCTTTGCTTGTCGGGCCCCAGCTTATGACTAATGGGCCCTAAGGTGTTAGTGGCCTGCATTATAAATAAGTTATTTCAGTACAGAAATTACAAACAACAGGTCATAATTTTTGAGAGCAAAAATCGAAAACCCTAGTCTCTCTAAAAGAAAATTTCGGCCGACCCCTCCCCCTCTGCCCGAGATTTTCCGGTCTGTGATTTTGAATCGCAGTAAGGAATAACGAATCAGATTCGTTTATTCTCTTCGCAGAAAACTTCTGATAGATTTTCTAGTGCAATCTATCAGAGGGATTAAACCTCTGTTCGTGGACTTGATTGAAGGAGTTCATCGGTTCCAGGGAGAGACAACAAGAGCAGATAAAATCTGTTGGTGTCCAGTAATCTCGTTACGAGATTGGAGGTAAAATTTAATAACTGTTATTTAAATTTTACACACACAATAATTTAATCGTTGAACGGTTGATACCCACACTATGGAATTGTTCCATAACAAAATTTTTAAACTTCCGCTGCACCGGGTATCAATCGTGATTGATCTGACCGCCAGTTTTCCAACACCGATTCCAGGATCGGAGCTTCCGATCCAGCTCACTGCGTGCATGTGTGACACGTCGGGATCGGAACTTCCGATCGGGCGATCGGAGCTTCCGATCTGCTCTACGTTCAACACTTGTCAAAACTCGCGGCTGAGTCATCGAGCATTGCTGGCAGCTGGAGATCGGAACTTATGTTCTAGGATCGGAGCTTCCGATCTCTGTGCTTCTGATGAGGTTCCGAAGTGGCTAGGATCGGAGCTTCCGATCTGGGTTCGGAGCTTCCGATCCGGCCCAAAATCAAAAGCCCAAATTAAACTCCGGAATCAGTTAAGTACTAACCCTTAATCATGTTTAACATATTATTATCTTAAAATGAAATCTGGGTTACTACATTTTTGCAGTTCACTCCTTCCAGCCTCAGCAGCAGAACAGACAGGGAGGTAACCCGAATGCAAACTAGCCTTCGAGACAGCAGGCACGAGTCTTTGCTTTGACAGATGATCAGGCTCAGGCAGCACAAGATGATGTTATAGTAGGTAACTGTTCGATTTTCGATTATTCTGCTCATGTATTGATAGATACAGGTGCTTCTCATTCCTTTATCTCTGAAAAATTTGTGTTGATGCATGCTTTGAAAACTGAGTTGTTTCCTACTGTTGTAGCTGTTACTTCACCTTTGGGTGGAGGAATTGTTTTTGTCAGATTAGTCAGGAACTGTGAACTCTGTTTTGAGGAAAATTTGTTAGAGTTCGACTGTATTGTACTTGTGCTGTCAGATTTTGACTGTATTTTTGGTATAGTTGCTTTAACCAAGTACAGGGCAACCGTCGATTGTTTTCTGAAGGTTGTCAGATTCAGACCTGAAATGGAAAACGAGTGGAAATTCTTTGGTAAGTGTTCTCGATCTAGAATTCCTTTGATTTTAATGTTATCTATGACTCGTTTTTTACAGAGAGGTGCAGAGGGATTTTTGGTTTATGTAGTAGATGTACTGAAATCTAGCCCTGAATTGGTTGATATACCAGTGGTTAGAGAATTTTCTGATGTGTTTCCGGAAAAAATTCCTGGATTGCCGCCTATTCAAGAGATCTAATTCAGCATCGATTTATTGTCAGGTTCTCAACCTATTTCCAAAGCTCCATATCGTATGGCACCAGTCGAATTGAGAGAATTGAAGGAGTAGCTTGAGGATTTGATTGCCAAGGGATACATCAGACCTAGTTTATCGCCTTGGGGTGCTCCTGTTCTGTTTTTCGGAAGAAGGATGGTTCTATGCGGCTCTATATTGACTACCGTCAACTGAAGCAGGCTACAGTAAAGAACATGTATCCTTTACCCCGAATAGATGACCTTTTTGATCAGCTACAGGGTTCTTCTATCTATTCGAAGATTGATGTGAGGTTAGGTTATCATCAGCTGAGAGTGCATGAGGAAGATGTTTCTAAAACCGCATTAAGAACAAGGTATGGTCATTTTGAGTTTATAGTCATGACGTTCGGTTTGACTAACGCTCCAGCGGTTTTTATGGATTTTATGAACCGTATCTTTCAGCGCTATTTGGATGAGTTTGTTATTATCTTCATCGATGATATTCTTATGTACTCGAAGATCCATACTGACCATGCAGAGCATTTGAGGACCGCCTTGCTGATTTTGCGAGTTGAGCAGTTGTTTGCCAAGTTGTCTAAGTGTGAATTCTGGTTGGACCATGTTGTCTTCCTCGGTCATATTATTTCTGGAGATGGGATTTATGTCGATCCCAGCAAGATTGAAGCGGTTATGAATTGGCTAGACCGACATCAGTGCCTAAGATCAGAAGCTTTATAAGTTTAGCTGATTATTATCGCCGATTCATCGAGGGATTCTCGTCTATTGCCAAGCTGATTACCCAAATGACTCAGGAGAATGTGCCTTTTATCTGGACTACAGATTGTGAGGCTAGCTTTGTTGATCTGAAGAGGAGACTGACCAATGCTCCGATTCTTTCTATTTCAAAAGGTACTGGAGGTTTCACAGTCTATTGTGATGCTTCTAACCGAGGCTTGGGGATGTGTTCTTATGCAGCATAAGCATGTGATAGCGTATGCATCGAGGCAGCTGAAGCCGCACGAGACTCGTTATCCGGTTTATGATCTTGAACTCGCTGCGATTGTATTTGCTTTGAAGATGTGGCGTCACTATCTGTATGGTGAGTCTTTCGAGATCTTTTCTGATCATAAGAGTCTTAAGTACTTGTTTTCACAGACAAAGCTGAATATGAGACAGAGAAGATGGTTAGATCTGTTGAAGGATTTCGACTGTGAAATCAAGTATTATCCGGGATAGTCGAATGCAATTGCAGATTCCTTGTGCCGAAATCTTTGTTCTTTATCCTTTCTACTATCGGTGTTTCTCAGTTGGTCGATGATTGTTGCACTTTTGTTTTAGAGTTTGAAACAGATAGGAATACTATTAGGGTGTTTGCTATTCATGCCGAGCCGAAGTTGTTTATTTCGATCAAAGAAGCACAGAAGTCTGATCCGAGCATTCAGATTTCAGTTAGAGATGATGTTTTGTTTTCGAATAACTGTATTGTTGTGCCTGATATTTTGGAGATGAGGCAGCGTATTCTCCGATAGGCTCATTGCAGTCGGTTCAGTATTCATCCTGGAGGTCGTAAGATATACATCGATCTGAGGAATCAGTTTTGGTGGAAGAGAATGAAGAGCGATGTTTGTATCTCGATGTTTGAACTGTCAACAAGTGAAAGCAGAAAGGAAACGACCGGGTGGTCTGTTGCACAGTATATCTGTTCCTGAATGAAAATGGGATCACATTTCTATAGATTTCGTCACGAAGCCACCGCGATCTGTTCGAGGATGCAATGCTATTTGGGTAGTGATCGACAGATTGACGAAGTCTGCGTGTTTTATTCCGTACAGGATGACGTATCATCACGATCAGATGGCTGAGTTGTATGTTAGCAACATTGTGAGATTGCATGGTGTGCCGAAGTCGATCATTTCAGACCGAGACCCTAGATTCACTTCGCACTTTTGGCACAGTCTTTAGGAGGCACTTGGTACTCGATTGCATCTGAGTACACCTTATCATCCTCAGACCAATGGACAGTCAGAGCGGACTATCCAGATATTAGAGGATATGCTTAGAGCATTAGTGCTAGACTTTGGCACTAGTTGGCATGATTCGTTGCCTCTTGTCCAGTTTTCTTACAACAACAGTTTCCAAGCGAGTATCGGTATGGCGCCTTTTTAGGCTTTGTACGGTAGGAAGTGCCGATCCTCGTTGTTTTGGGATTATTTGTCCGAGTCACATGATTTGGGACCAGATATGCTTCGAGATATGACAGAGCAATTAAAGATCATTCAGACGAGAATGAAGTCAGCTCAAGATAGACAGGAAAATTATGCGAATATCAGACTTAGACCTCTGAGTTTCGAGCAGGGAGACCGAGTTTTCCTTAAAATTTCTCCTTTCAGAGGCACTTTCAGATTTGGTAAGAGAGGAAAGTTCTCTCCGAGATTCATTGGACCATATGAGATTCTCGAGAAGTTAGGCGATCTTGCCTACAGACTTGCACTTCCTCCATCTTTATCTGGTATTCACGATGTTTTTCACGTCTCTATGTTGCGGAAGTATCATCCAGATCCTTCTCATATTTTTCAGCTTGACAAAGCCGAGCTTGATGAGACTCTAAGCTATTTTGAGCGACCAATTCAAATCCTTGATCGGAAGGAGAAACAGCTCAGAAACAAGTTGATTCCTTTGGTGAAAGTGCAGTGGAGCCGTCACGGAGTCGAGGAAGCAACTTGGGAGATAGAATCCGACATGAGAAAGCATTTTCCTGAGTTATTCGGATGACGTGAGTTCTTCTTACTGTCTTTAGTTCTTTATTCTATCTTATGAGTTGTGATTCTTATTGATTTCGAGGACGAAATCTCTTTTTAGAGGGGGAGAATTGTGACGCCCCGATTTTATCTTAATTGAGCTTATTTGAGAAAATCAGAGTTTCCAAAAGTCGAGGGCCGATTTGATTTTGATCAGGGTCTATTTTGCAAATTTTGGAAATTTCAGAGACTAAAACGCAAAGATTGAATTTTATATATTATCTACATTTGGTTGACTTGGTCTATTCTCTTCATCTCCTTCCCCAAGCATGCCTCCACCATTGTAGATGCCCCATTTGAGATTCAAGCTTTCAGATTTCAGTCCGAGCTCGATCCATCTGTTGAAAATTATTTCTGAAGGTGGTTTAGCAATCACGGAAGAGAGAGATTCGTTATATCGTAAGTTTTTCTTCGATCAGCTAAACTTTGATTTTCAGATGTTGTTAGAATCAATTGAGTTTCAGTTATGTTGTGCTTGGCAGAGTTCTGATAGTTTATTCTCAGTCGGTTTTGAATTAGATCGTCGTTCGGATTTGTTATGATTTTTGAAAGCCTATTTTTGAAAATGGAGTTTGAGATTTGTTGGGTTTGAGACTTTATTGTTGTCTTAGCATTGATATGAGTTGATATCGATATTGTACTACTGTCTGCGTTTCCGGTTTGATCAGTTTATAGCCGTTATGCGGCCGGTTTGAGTTTTTGAGATTTTGAACCGTTTTTGAGTCATAGAACTTTGGCTATTGAGTTTTGATTGTCATTGTTGATCTTCATTGCCTCCGTACAGATCGTTTGGAGTTTTTTGAGCCCTGTTTTAGCAGCATTCGATCGTCGAATAGTTGGATGTAGAGCGATAAAAAGTTTATCTTGAGCCTTGTTGTTGTTTAGGTTGTATAGATTTTGATATAACCTCTTTTGTAGCGTATCCAGAGTTGGAGCTACTTGCTTTGAAAGGTACAAGCATTCATCATTTAGCGGGATAGCATACTCGAGACAGTTGGTTCTTGAGTTTTCCCTTAAAATCACATACTTGCATCAATACTTGTTCTAGCATGTGGAACTTGTATTTTGTTGTTGATTGAGAATTTGTTATATGGCTTAATGTTTTATGTTTTACTTATGCATTCATCTTGAGCCAAACCTTTGATTTCAGCGGGCAGAACGACTCTTTTTATTTAGACGTTTTGGGGGCTATTTTGTGAGTGGCCTGGGTTGTAGAAGTTCACCTATTGTCAGCATACTCCTCATAGTCGCACCAAAGTCAAGGGGATTGGGATACGTGGCACCACCTCGATTGGGAGAGTCGGTAAGTTGTTACGTGATCTCATCCTCGGGATCCCAAAAGCAGAGCAGCAATCCCTTGTTTATCAAAATTGATATCCCTATTTTAAAGACATGCATATCATTCGTTTTGATTTGATTATGTTGTCTTGAAAGCATGTTATGATATGTTACTTGTATTACTTGTTATGTTTCTTTTACTGGGAATATCGTTCTCACCGGAGTTATCCGGATGTTGCTTTGTTTTGTATGTGTACTTGGCAACAGGAGGGACATGATCAAGTCAGCGAAGAACTGGTTTGTATCAAGAGTGAGAGATAGAAGTGAGACTCGGTTTAGATGTCGTGTCAACATGTCTATCTAGTTTATGTTGGAACATGTTTAGATCTCGAACTTCGTTGTTTATGTTGTATCAAATATGCGAGCTTTATGGTTGAATGTTGTCGTTGCATGTTCTATCCTTTTGAACAGTTGATCAACTCTAGAACTTCATGTATTATTTGGAGAGATTGCGATTGTAATGCATGATTATGATTTGAATGTTTTGGATTGAGTTTTATCAAGTCTTCTGCTGTATTTTTGCATCTGTACTGTCACCGCTCGATCGGTGAGATTTGACCGATCGAGCGAGTGACATGTTACCATGTTTCTATTCTTGATTCAGGGTGCCCACTCCATCGGTTGATTTTGACCGATCGAGCGGTGCTGGTGTTTCAGCCGGGTAGAAGGTTTGCACATTGTTTCTCGCACGATCGGTTGAATCTTACCTATCGAGCGAGGCCCTTTTAAAAAAAAAATTCTTTTGTCTTTTAGTCCTGGATCTAGTATTCTTAATTACTGTTTAATCCGAGATTAAATTTTTAGAACCGAGGTATCACAGTTTTGTTTCACATTTGTAAATCTGTGATGTTGACTCAAAATAAATTTACTCTAAAAAGAAATATGGATATTAATTGTGGCCTCTAAATTGTAATTTAATAATCTAATAGTAGCGTAAGTGAAATGAATGATTATTCCTTGATATCTTTCCATGTTGTGAAATATTTATTTTAATCTTTTGCTGTAGAAGCCCGACTCTCAATTTAGTTAATCAACTACCTAAACATTATTAAGGGGTTCTCATTTGAGTTTAAGAAGTTGGAAATCGGTCTCAGAACGATCAAAAATAGTTATGAGGGTTTCAAGTGTTGGGACAGTTCGGAAGCTCCGAAGAATAGTTCGGAAGTCAGTATTGTCGATCGGAAGTACCGAGTAGTTCGATGCAACCGAACTGGAGATCGAAAGCTCCGATCTTGTGTCAGTCAGACAGGATATGAGTTTTTATTGGTGATTTAAATGAGAGAGTTCGGAAGATCCAAACTATTTCGAAGTGAGTTCGGAAGCCATGAACGAGAGATCGGACATTTCGATCGAGTTCTATATATATGGACCAAGAGCTTCATTTTCCTCACAACTTTTCCAAGTTTCTCTCTCATTTCTATTCGATTTTAAGGGTTTTCGGGCGACGTATTTGAGGGCTAGGCGGCGACGAAGCACTATCGAGATCATAACAGTGTTGTGCCTTGAGTTTAGGGCAATCGTCATCAAAGGGCTGATTACAGACGCATATATATTGCTAGATTCTGATTAGCTTCAACGAGTAGCTACTAGTCTAGTTAAGGTTTTCAATAGACATTTAATGATATGGTGATTATATGTTTATAGGCTTGGAATAGATAGCCATTATCGCTAGGTAGATTATTTTGAGGTACAAACATAATATCCGAGATACCCTGGTTGAGTATGCATGTTCTATGTGTAGTAACCCAGAGTCCATTTTAAGATAATAATATGATAAATAAGATTAAGGGTTAGTATTTAACCAATTCAAGGGCTTAATCGAGCTTCATAAGTAAGAATTGTACTTCCAAAGTTTGGGCCTGATCGGACGGTCCAAACCCAGTTCGGACGATCCGAACCTAGCAAGATCGGAAGCTCTGATGTTGACTTGATTACTTTGGAGGGAAGGAAAGATCGGATGCTCTGATCTAGGATCGGACGCTCCAAACTCCCTCAGCCAGCAAGCCTAGATGATTAAGCCTTGAGTTTTAACAAGTGTCCATGAGTCAGCAGATCGGACGGTCCGATCCCGAGTTCGTACGCTCCGATCGTTACATGTCAAGCATGCAGACTTTGGATGCTCCAAACTCAGAAGAGAGGCTCCGAACATGGACGATCCTTGGCCTATAAATAGGGGTCATTCGATTCAGAATTTCATATCGAATTCCCGAGTTTCTTTCTTCAGTTATATATAGTGTGAGGTATACACTTGAGGGCCCTATCGATTTATAGAGAGGTTCTGGAATAACAAAGGTGTTGTTATAGTCCTCCAAAACGAGCGACTACAAAGGGCTTCTACGGATGAAGGTATGGTCCAGGAATCTTATAAAGTTTTGGGAGTATTTATTTTCTTAGTTAAGACTTATAGAACTTGTGTAGTGATAGGTGAACTTTTGAATATAGGCTTGGAACCTAGGTCCTACTAGACTCGAACTAGATTAGAGGTACGTACACATTGACTGAGATTACCAGGGAGTATACACGTTTATATGTTGCATTTCTGTGGCATTATTATGTGACATGATGTATGTTTTACTGATTTTATATTCATATTTCATGTGCACATACACGTTGAGCCTATTCCTTTAATATAGCCGTATTTATTCTAGAGCCGGATGTACCGTTATAGCGGGGGGTTCTAGGAGATATTCTAGAACCGGATGTACCGTTATAGTGGGGGGTTCTAGGATAGTGTGGTTGTACCTAGAGGTTTGATCCGAGCGGTCACAACACTCATTGGCGCCTGTTATTAGCATGAATTTCAGATGACTTATTACCCGTCATCACGATTGCATGCATCATATACATATGTTTACTCATGTTTATGTACTAGGCTTTAATCGCTCACGTACTAGTTATTATCTTGGACACCCCATTCTACGGGGTAGGTCGCAGGATGGACAGAGCTGGTAGCTTGAGGCAGGACTAGGAGCAGGAGCTTTCATTAGCATTTTATACATTATTCGATATAGTTGTATTATGTTTTAGACAGTTTTATTTTAAGTTATTTCGATATGGTTGTATCACTATTGAGTTTAAACTTTAAATAGTTGTACTAAGTTATTATGTAAATTATGGGTTATGTTTTCGCATGTTTTATTCTATTAAGTTATTATGTTTTAATTACGATTAATGCATGCCATAGTTTCTAGTAAGTAGGTGATTCTATGCAGGGTTACTACATTTGTGGTATCAGAGCATGCATAGATTTTGGGATTAGTACTTGGGATTAGTCTAGTCTTGAGTAACTATTGCGCATTTTGGACTTAAATGTGCAAATCATTTTCAGATATGGCTGAAAGAGGTGACGAGAGCCATGACAGTATTGGCCAGGCAGGAGGTCATCATCATCATCATCGCCATCACCAAGAGGGTAGACGTCGCTATTATATCAATAAATTTCTATAAGTAGGACCGTAACCCTTTATGGGAGGCGAGAATCCTGAGGAGGAAAGGAACTGGATGGCCAGGATCGAAAGTGCTTTTTGAGCTTTCGATTGTACTGAGGAGCAAAAACTGGAAGTTATTGATTTTTTTCTCGATGGACGAGCACGCTTATGGTGGGACTCAAAGGCTGCTCAGGCGCGTACTGAGAGAGGACAAGTGACTTGGGAGGATTTTCGTCAGCAGTTCCATAGAATTTATTTTCCTCCAGCTGTCCGTCAGGAACGATCTATGGAGTTGCTTACGCTGAGGCAGGGATCCATGACTATTGATGATTATCAGCAGAGATTCATTGATCTGCTACCTTACAGTCCCCATATCAATGAGAGTGATGCGTCCAAGTATGATATCTTTCTGCAAGGCCTCAATCAGGATATTTATTCACACGTGGTTCTTTGTGATGATCCGACATCATATGAGACTCTAGATCTTGTTAATCGGTGTCGTCAAGTGGAGAACAGCAACAGATGGGCACAACTGATGATGTCAGGGAAGCTTAGTGGATCTCTTCAGCCTAGGGCTCAATCTGTTGTGCAATCAGATAATACGTCTTCTTCTACTACTACTTCTTCTAGTTCTCGAGGCATGTTTTGATTTGGGAAGAATAATAAGAATGACCATTGTAATCATTGTGGTGGGAAGCATCCTACTACAGCCTGTCAGAAGGCATCTGGTGCTTGTTTTATTTGCGGTGAGCAAGGGCATCTGCGGAGGGATTGTCCTACTCGTATGGGAGCTGCTAGTGGATCGGGATCACAGGCTGGATCTCAGGCTTCTACTTATCCACATCAGCCACCAACACCACCTAGTTCTTCTAGTATTCGCCCACGTACTCAGGGGCAGGTATTTGCTCTTTCTCAGGATCAGGCTACAGAGGGAAGTGATCGCATGTTGGCAGGTACCTTTTTGTTATGTGGTATTCATGCACTTGTTTTAATTGATACTGGAGCATCACATTCCTTTATTTCTAGGCATTTTGTTAAGAGACGTAGATTACCATATATATCATTAGACCTGAATTTAGTTGTATCTACTCCGCTGGAGCAGGAGGTAGTAAATAAGCGTCTAGTGATGGGTTGCCTTCTAGAGTTTGAGGGTCATGTGTTATCTGCTAATCTGATGATTCTAGCGATGGAAGATTTTGAATGTATTTTGGGAATAGATTTGCTGACTTTGTATCACGCTACTGTGGATTGTTATCAGCCTCTGGTACAGTTTATCCGAATGAGGATGATAGCTGGTACTTCTATGGTGAGAGAGCGCAACCTCCGATGCCACTTGTATCGACTCTAAAGGCATGTCATGTCTTAGAGTCAGCTGGGGAGGGCTACCTCATATATGCAGTTGATATGTCCATGAGTAGTCAGAGTATTGATCAGTTACCAGTAGTCAGTGAATTTCCTGATGTATTCCCTGATGAGATTTCTGATTTTCCTCCGGTTAGAGAGGTTGAATTTGGTATTGATCTGATACCAGGAACAACGCCTATATCCTGAGCACCTTATCGTCTGGTACTGTCAGAGATGAAGGAATTGAAACATCTGTTGCAGGATCTGATTGGTAAGGGATATATACGCCCAAGTGTTTCTCAGTGGGGAGCACCTGTTTTGTTCGTCAAGAAGAAAGATGGATCGATGCGATTATGTATTGATTACAAGCAGTTGAATCATGTCACCATCAAGAATAAGTATCCTTTGCCACAAATTGATGATCTGTTCGATCAATTACAACTTACTTCTGTTAATTCTAAGAAAGATCTAAGATCAGGATACCACCAGATGCGGGTACGAGACTTAGATATTGCTACGAATGCTTTTAGAACCAGATACTGACATTATGAATTCCTGGTGATGCCATTCGGTTTAACGAATTCACCGTCAGTCTTTATGAATCTGATGAATCAAGTATTTCGAGAATACCTGGATATATTTGTCATCATCTTCATTGATGATATTTTTGTCTATTTTAACGACAAGAATGAGCATGCACAACATCTAAATATTGTATTGCAGACATTACGGGAGAAGCAGTTGTATGCAAAGTTGAGAAAGTGCAAATTTTGGCTTGATCGGATAGTTTTTCTCGTTAAGTGATATCTAGTGAAGGAATATATGTGGATCCAAACAAGATCGAGGAAGTGCTAAACTGGTCTCGTCCGACGACGGTTGCTAAAATTCAAAGTTTCTTGGGTCTAGCGGGTTATTACCATCGGTTCATCGAGAATTTTTCACAGTTGTCCAGGACTTTGACACAACTTACACAGAGAGATGTTGCCTTCACATGGTCCTCGGATTGTGAGGAATCATTTCACGAGCTGTGTATACGTCTACTACTGCACCTATGCAAGCTCAACCTTCTGGATCAGGAGGTTATATTGTCTACACTGATGCCTCTGATCAGGGCTAGGATTTATTTTGAAACAGCATGGACACTTTATTGCCTATGCTTCTCGGCAGTTAAAGACGCATGAGACGAATTATCCAGTACATGATCTCGAGTTGGCCGCCATTGTATTTGCGCTCAAGATTTGGAGGCATTATCTATATGGCGATAAGTTTGAGATATTTATGGATCACAAGAGTTTGAAGTTTTTATTCACTCAGGCGGAGTTGAATATATGATAGGGACGCTGGATGGACTTACTGAAAGATTATGACTGCAAGATTAAGTATCATTTAGGTTCTGCCAACCTTACTGTTGATGCCCTGAGTCGGCAGGTGAGACTTTCTGCACTTCAGAATTGTGATTTATCTCATATGATTCCGAAATTCTGTTCACTGCGTTTCACACTCAAGCACAAGAATGGAAGAAATGGAATTCGTTTGTATACTATTTTATCTGAGCCAGCATTGTACTCTCGGATCAGAGAAGCTCAGATATCTAATGTTAAGACTCAACATTTGGCACATCTAACCAATGGGGTTAATAAATCTGTATTCCATTACCAAACAGATGGTTTATTATGCTTATCGAATCGAGTGGTTGTACCTGATGATGCAGAACTCAGGAATGATATTCTATATCAAGCTCACAAAAGTCGATTATCATTTCATCTTGGAAGCATGAAAATGTATAAGGACTTGCAAACTAGATTCTGATGGAAGGGGATGAAGCGGAGTGTTTATCAATTTGTTTCTCGATGTCTTGTTTGTCAACCGGTCAAGGCTGAACACCGACGACCAGGTGGTTTATAGCAGAATCTTGAGATTCCCGAATGGAAGTGGGAGCATGTGACTATGGATTTTGTCACCCACTTGCCTATGACTTCACGTTAGTGTGATGCTATCTGGGTCGTTGTTGACCGTTTGACAAAATCAGCACACTTCATTCCTTACAACAGGGAGTATTCTTATGATCGCATGGCACGCTTATACATCCAGGAGATAGTGCGATTACATAGGATTCCGGTGAGCATAGTCAGTGACAAAGATATGAGGTTTACCTCATGTTTCTGGGGTAGTTTTCAGCAGGCGTTGGGTACCACTCTGAGTTTGAGCACTGCATATCATCTGGAGACTTTTGGCCAGTCGAAACAAACGATTCGCACAATTGAAGATATTTTGCATGCTTCTACATTGGATTTTCGCTTGACTTGGCATGATCAATTACATTTGATCGAATTTGCCTAAAATAACAGTTATCATCGCAGTATTGATATGGCACCCTTCGAGGCATTATATGGTCGACGATGTTGTACTCCACTATTCTAGGATGAGGTGGGAGAACGACCGGTGTAGGGTCTTGAGTTAGTACATCAGATTGTGGACAAGGTAGATTTGATCAAGCGGAGGATCAAAGCTGCTCAAGATCAGCAAGCAAGTTATGCTAATATTCACCATAGGCCACTTCATTTCAAGCCTGGTGAATATGTATTCCTTCGAGTATCACCTTTCAGGAAGGTGATGAGATTTAGTTTGAAAGGCAAGTTATCACCTCGTTATATTGGGCCTTTTTAAATACTGGAAAAGATCGAAGACGTTGCTTATCGTTCGGCGTTACTGCAATAGCTTTCCAGTATACATGAGGTTTTTCACGTGTCGTTACTTCGACAGTATATATGTAGTAGCCCAAACCCAGTTTTAGTGAGTAATTGCTAATTAATCCAATTAACATGATTAAGGGATTTCAATTGGATTAACAGAGCCCATTAATGGACCCAGAATGATCAGAAGTGGTCTGGAGGGTCAGGTGGAACGGACGCAACGTCCGGGGATCGGATGCAACGTTCGTGCCATAAGTAATGCGTCATTGCTTACGTACTTGATGGGACACTGGAAGCATCGGAAGCAATGATGGTGAACGGAAGCAACGTTCGTCAGGCGGAACGGATGCAACGATGAGGAACGGACGTTTCGTTTGTTGTCTATAAATAGAGGTGTCGAGATTCATTTCAAAGCACACCATTCACCTCTTCTCTCTCGATTCCTTAGTCTTCTAGCTCAGATCTATGAATTTCTAGGCGTCCCTTTGGGAATCCAAAAGTGGCATAGCGATCCAGGCGTCGTAGCGGAGCTGTGACATAGTTTTGAGGCAAGCGACAGCAAAGGGCTAACGACGGACGCAGGTATAGCTTTTGCTTCCTAAAAATATTTAGGAGTATGCAATAGCTTAGTTAAGGCTTTTAGAGCACTATAATGATATTATTATCATTTGGCAGTGTAGTGCGGATTATAGGCGTAGACCTAGAGCTGGTAGAGCGTGCCTAGTATTTGAGGTACGAAAGTACTGTTCGAGATATCCTGACTGAGTATGCATGTATTATGTGACTGCATGATTTATATGCCATGATTATATGTTGCATACATTTGCATCTTGTACTATCTCCTTTGAGATTCCTATTAGTAGGGTTATACCCTATCCTGTTAGTGGATGGACTTCCATCGATTTGGGTCCGGCGTATCCACTAGTATGTGAGCCACCTCCAGAAGCGACGGCACATCGTGCTACATACCAGGGCCCGGTCTATCTTTGTTATCTGATTATTGACCTCCAGTTAGTAGACGGTACACTTGCATGCATGTATACTCATACTCTCGTGCTGAGCGTTTATGCTCACGTCTCGTACTCTGTGTTTCTGGACACCCTATTCCATGGGGCAGGTTTGCGATTGGATGAGGCGGGTGGATCCAAGAGGGGCTAGGCAGTGGTTGGCCAGCTGGAGCATCGTCTATGTTTATTCTTTTGTATTGGGTTGATAGAACGTTCGATTTGGTTGTATAACTATTTGGGTATTTACAGATTCCTTTCCTTGGGATTGTATTAATGTTATTGTTTTCGCAGACTATTCTGGTTTACTGTTTGATTAAGTTAATTGCATGCCTAAGTTCTGTTTAGTAGGTGGTTTCGGTAAGGGTCACTACATTTATGGTATCAGAGCATGCATAGTATTCTTGGGATTTAGATTCTACATAAGATAACCGTGAGGTAAATTTTGTAGATGGCGAACTATGATGACTAGAGTAGCCATGGTAGTGGAGGTGGACGCTGGGAAAATGACGATCGTGAGCGTCATCGGGAACGTCATCATCGTCGTCGTGATGAGGATCATTTTAGCGTGCGCCGATTCTTGCAGATGGGTCCTAAGCCCTTGGTTGGAGGTGAGTCTTCGGAGGATGCGGAGAACTGGTTAGACCGCATGGAGATTAATTTTCAGACGTTTTGCTGTACTGAGGAGCAGAAGATGGAGACACTTGGTTATCTTCTGGATGGGCGAGCCCGGAAGTGGTGGAGATTCACTTATGCACCTTTTGTTGCGGTGAGAGGAGTGGCAACCTGGCCGAGTTCCGCACAGCTTTTCAGAAGCTGTATTTTCCTCCTGCACTCCGTCAGATGAAGGCGGGTGAGTTACTGAGTCTGCGACAGAGAGCAATGTCTATTGACGAGTATCAGTAGAATTTCTTCGATCTGTTATCCTATTGCCCCGAGATTGCTGACAGCTCTGAGATGAAGTACAATCTGTTCCTTTAGGGCCTTAACCCTGAGATTCATGACCGTGTGGAGGTTGGTGATGACATGACCTACGAGGGTTTGGTGAGCCATTGTCACTAGGCGGAGGATAGCATTTGACGGAACAGATCTTTCTCTCAGTCTAGGCCTGCAAGTTCTTTGGGTCCCCATGCTCAGACTTTCAAGAAGTCCGGATCTACTTCTTCTTCCACTGGTTCCGCTGGTGTTGTCCGTTTTGGGAAGAAGGAGAAGTGCGACCATTGTGGGAAGAACCATCCGACCGACCTATGCCACAAAGCTTCTGGGGCTTGTTTCCATTGTGGAGAGGTGGGTCATCTCCGGAGGGATTGTCCACTATCCGGGGGAGGCAGTTCTGGTTCAGGATCGGGTTCTCAAGCCACCGTTTAGCAGAGGTCTCAGGGACAGCATGCTGGGAGTTCTTACTTGAAGCCGCGGGATTCTGTCCAGGTGTTTGCCTTGAGTCATGATCAGGTAGTGGAGGAGAACGAGAAGGTCATCGCAGGTACATTTATGTTATATGGCATACCTGCTCTTGTACTTATTGACACTGGTGCATCTCATTCCTTCATTTCTGCACGTTTTGTTAAGAGGCATAAATTACGCTGCATTGCACAAGACTTAATAGTATCTGTTTCTACTCCGACGGGTCAGTCTGCTTTGGCTAAGCGTCTAGTGATGGGTTGCCCTTTAGAGTTCGAAGGGAACATTCTGATAGCGAATCTCATGGTTCTTGCGATGGATGATTTCGATTGTATTCTGGGGATAGACATGCTAACTACCTATCGAGCTTCAGTGGACTGCTATCAGAGATTAGTACGCTTTCATCCGGATGGGAGTGATAGCTGGTTTTTCTATGGTGAGGGAGCGCGACCCCCGATGCCTTTGGTATCAGCTTTGAGAGGCTGTCCAGCTCTAGAGTCTGGCGGGGAAGGCTATCTTATCTATGCAGTTGATTTGTCTGCTGAGAGCGTTGGGATAGAGATTATTCCTGTTGTGAATGAATTCCCAGATGTATTTCCAGATGAGATTCCGGGTTTTCCTCCTGCTAGGGAAGTCGAGTTTGGCATAGAGTTAATGCTGGGTACTTTGCCTATTTCTCGAGCACCGTATCGTTTGGCTCCGTCAGAGATGCGAGAGTTGAAGAATCAGTTACAGGATCTTTGGACAAGGGGTACATTCGTCCTAGTGTATCTCCTTGGGGAGCTCCTGTTCTTTTTGTAAAAAAGAAGGATGGGTCATGGGGTTGTGGATTGACTATCGGCAGCTGAACCGAGTTACTATGAAGAACAAGTATCCTTTGCCTCGTATTGATGACTTTTTTGATCAGCTGCAGGGTACTTCGGTTACTCCAAGATTGACTTGAGATCTGGGTATCATCAGATGAGAGTCCGAGATCAGGACATAGTCAAAACTGCATTCCGTACTTGCTATGGGCATTACGAGTTTCTAGTGATGCCATTTGGATTGACTAATGCGCCGGCTATATTTATGGATCTGATGAACCGTGTATTTAGGGAGTTTTTGGACAAGTTTGTTGTGGTCTTCATTGACGACATCCTGGTGTATTTGTGTAATGCGGACGAACATGTTTCACACTTGCGATTGGTACTGCAGACTCTTCGAGATGAGCAGTTGTACGCCAAGTTGAGCAAGTGTGAGTTTTGGATGGATCGAGTGGTCTTTCTTGGTCATATCATATCCAGGGAGGGGATTTCTATTAATCCGAGCAAGATTGAGATTGTGCTTAATTGGTCGCGTCCGACGACGGTTGCTGAGATCCGTAGCTTTCTGGGTCTAGCAGGTTATTATCATTGCTTCATTCTGAACTTCTCTCAGCTAGCTCGACCGTTGACGCAGCTTACCCGCAAGGGTGTTGATTTTGACTGGTCCTCAGAGTGTGAGGAGAATTTTTGTGAGCTTCGACGACGGTTGACTTCTGCGCCGGTGTTGGCATTACCGTCAGGATCTGGAGGGTACGTGGTTTACACAGATGCTTCTCTTTAGGGGTTGGGTTGTGTCCTGACTCAGAATGGGAATGTGATCGCATACGCTTCTAGACAGTTGAAGTTGCACGAAGACAATTACCCAGTGCATGATTTGGAGTTGGCAGCCATTGTGTTCGTTTTGAAGATCTGGCGTCATTATCTGTATGGCGAGAAATTTGAGATCTTTACCGACCACAAGAGTCTCAAGTATTTTTTCACTCAGGCGGAGTTGAACATGAGACAGAGACGTTGGATGGATTTGCTTAAGGACTATGATTGCGAGATTAAATACCATCCGGGAGCTGCTAATCTCACTACTGATGCCTTGAGTTGCAAGGTGCGACTATCCGCACTTCATACTTGTTCTATGTCTAGTGCGATCGGTGATTGTTGTTCTTAAGGGTATACCTTCAAACACAAGAAAGGTATGCAGAGTATCCAGATGTTTGCGATATTATCAGAGCCAGCTTTGTATTCGCAGATTCGGGATGCTCAGATGTCTGACTCAAAGACCCAGCGTTTGGCTCGTCCAGCTAACGAGGGTAGCACGTCTGGATTTCACTATCAGTCAGATGGTTTTCTGTGTTTGTCTGGTAGGCTTGTAATTCCGGAGGATGTAGAGTTGCAAGAAGAGATTTTGTCTCAGGCACATTGTTGGAAAACTGTGTTCAGATCAATTAGAATTGATACCCGGTGCAGCGGAAGTTTAAAAATTTTATTTTTCTAATATGGAACGATTCCATATCTGGGTATCAAAACCTTTTACGATTAAATTTGTTCAAGTAAAATAAATAATCACAATTAAATATTTTACCTTGTCAAGCAAAGGCTTGATTGTGGACTCCAACAGAATTTAATCTGCTCTTCTTGTAAATCCCGGGAACTGATGGCGTCACGATCTTTCTCCGGAATTAGGTCCACGAATGAAAAACAGAAACCCTCTGATTCACTGCACTAGAAATCAATCAGAAGTTTGCGTAGAGAATAAACATATATGATCTGTTAATTCAGAATTGTAATTTTTCACAAAAATCACAAGACTGAATTTTCTCCGAAAAAGGACAAGGATTTTCGAAAAAACCCTTAGAAAATAATATGTGTGTTTTTGAAAATTTGATGAATGAATTCTATGTAATTTTCGAACACTGCACATATATTTATAGATAATTTCTAGGCTAGATTAAGTTATAATTGTATCAGGACTCCAACTCCTTAAAGCCCACAATCCATAACTTAAGCCCAACAAGCCAAGCCTGTTGTTATAGAAATTATTGAAAGAGTAGGTGCCCGGTGAGCCAACTTGTGGCTAAGGGCTTTGATGACTCTTTGTATAAACAATCTTTTGTTTAATATAATTTACACTTTTATTAATGGCAATGACTTTATCTTTCTCCATATTGTTATATTGTGATATACTATTGTTGTTTTGATAAAGACCTTGAATATACTATAGTGTATGTAAGATGTGGTAGAACATGGGGATGTCTATCATGAAACACATCTTATAGTCACTGTATATTCTAAACTGTTCCTAGTCGATTGAGCCGTCCGATAATAAGGATAAGGATCGCTCGAGTTTGAGACTAGCATTTGCGATGCAGATTACCACGTTTCATTGGTAAGGAACATAGAGATGTTCGAAGCATGCAAATGGATATTCATACGATGAATGATCGAACTACCCTATCCGAACTTTCCAAGTGGTTATCACTTATCGAGTGGATAAAGTCTGCGGTTTTGGTTGTACACCATTAGTCCTTACTACTTGAAACATCATTGAGACTCTATATGCTAGTACTGTGCTTTGACTCGTTTACCGACTCTATTGGGGTCATCAGGTGTCGTGATTGGGTACAGTTACAACACATATAGGAGTCGATGCTTTGTTGTCAAGGATTCACCACATACTTGCGAGTGTGGATATCCTATGCGATCTGAGGAGATATTAGTGTGATGAATCTCTGGCCAGAGTACATGATGTGTTTTAAGAAATGGTTTCTTAGTAACACATGCGATGTCACTATTTGATCTTCAAGATGTATTGCATAGTTATCGAATCTCGAATGACTCTCGATATACCAATGGTTGTTGATTCGATCGGGATATATGGATGAAGGGACCGTACTGTACGCTAACCAAAATCTATTGGTTCTTGCAGGCACTATCAGTGATACCTAGGGAATCATGGGGCGATGTTGCTAGGCGCTCTTACCATGATTCGATGGGCAAGTCGGAAATCGTTGTTCCGAGTCACAAGGAGTTGTGAGCCCACGGCTAGCTGTATCCCTGAACCATTGAGGGTCACACAGAGTAATGGATTTTTAATCCCCGTTGAGATAGTTAAATTTAAAGAGTTAAATTTAATGAACAAAGAAGTTGGACTTCTTATTTAAGAGTAGAGGAGTAAGATTTCTTAAAATGACATAGGGATGGGCATTTTTGGAATCCACTGAATACGGATTCAGAAAAATTTATCTTGACTTTAAAAGGTGCAGAAATGGTTTCTGTGCACATTGGTGAAATCGGTTTATCAATCGGAGTCATGATGAATTTTATATTAATTTCTGAACATGCGGGCTTTGCTTGTCGGGCTTAAACTTATGACTAATGGGCCCTAAGCTGTTAGTGTCCTACATTATAAATAAGTTATTGCAGTACAGAAATTACACACACAATTTAATCGTAAGGTTGATACCCATTATGGAATCGTTCCATATAAAATTTTTTAAACTTCCGCTGCACCGGGTATCAATCCTAATTGATCTGATCGCCGCGTTTTCCAACAATTAATATAAAATTCATCGTGACTCCGATTGATAAACTGATTTCACCAATGTGCACAGAAACCATTTTTGCATCTTTTAGAGTCAAGATAATTTTTTTTGAATCCGAATTCAGTGATTTCCAAAAATGCCCATTCCTATGTCATTTTAGGAAATCTCACTCCCTTTAGTTAAGAAGTCCAACTTCTCTTTCATTAAATTTAACTCTTTAAATTTAACTATCTCTATGGGGTTTTAGTAATCCATTACTTGTGTAACCCTCAATGGTTTAGGAATACAACTAGCCGTGGGCTCACAACTCCTTGTGACTCGGAACAACAATTTCCGACTTACCCATCGAATCATGGTAAGAGCGCCTAGCAACATCGCCCCATGATTCCCTAGGTATTACTGATAGTGCCTGCAAGAACCAGTAGATTTTGGTTAGCGTATAGTACGGTCCCTTCATCCATATATCCCGATCGAATCAACAACCATTGGTATATCGAGAGTCGTTCGAGATTCGATAACTATGCATAACATCTTGGAGATCTATTAGTGACATCGCATGTGTTACTAGGAACACCAAGTAACCTAAAACATATCATGTACTCTGACCAGAGATTCGTCACACTAATATCTCCTCAGATCGCATAGGATATCCACACTCGCAAGTATGTGGTGAATCCTTGACAACAAAGCATCGACTCCTATATGTATCGTAACTGTACCCAATCCCGACACCTGATGACCCCAATAGAGTCGGTAAACGAGTCAAAGTACAGTACTAGCATATAGAGTCTCAATGATGTTTCAAGTAATAAGGACTAATGGTGTACAACCAAAACCGCGAACTTTATCCACTCGATAAGTGATAACCACTTGGAAAGTCCGAATAGGGTAGTTCGATCATTCATCATATGAATATCCATTTGCATGCTTTGAACATCTCTATGTTCCATACCAATGAAACGTGGTACTCGGCATCGCAAATGCTAGTCTCAATCTCGAGCGATCCTTATCCTTATTTGCGGACGGCTCAATTGACTAGGAACAGTTTAGAATATACAGTGACTATAAGATGTGTTTCATGATAGCCATCCCCATGTGCTACCACATCTTACATACATTATAGTATATTCAAGGTCTTTATCAAAACAACAATAGTATATCATAATATAACAATATGAAGAAAGATAAAGTCAATGCCATTATAAAAGTGTAAATTATATTAAACAAAAGATTATTTTACATAGAGTCATAAAAGCCCTTAGCCACAAGTTGGCTAACCGGGCACCCACTCTTTCAATCTCCCACTTGCCCTAAAGCCAACTAGTCATACTACGTAATCCCATTGCTTCGTGATATTTGTCAAACAATGGTCCTGGCAAGGGCTTAGTAAGCGGATCAGCGATATTGTCTGTAGAGGCCACTCTCTCGACACTGATGTATCCTCTTTCCACAATCTCCCGGATGATGTGGTATTTCCTTAGTACGTGTTTGGACTTCTGATGAGACCTTGGCTCCTTTGCCTGAGCAATGACACCCGTGTTGTCACAGTACACCGGGACTGGACCAACAGCTTCAGGAATTACACCCAACTCTTGGATGAATTTCCTTATCCAAACCGCCTCTTTAGCAGCAGCTGATGCTGCAATGTATTCTGCCTTAGTGTTGGAATCCGCTGTGGTGTCCTGCTTGGAACTCTTCCAAGAGACAGCACCGCCATTGAGCACGAATACAAATCCAGAGGTTGATTTCGAGTCATCCACGTCACATTGGAAGCTAGAGTCGATATAGCCTTCCAACTTCAATTCTCTCCCTCCATAAACCATGAACAAATTCTTAGTCCTTCGCAAGTACTTAAGAATATCCTTCACGGCTTTCCAATGCATTTGACCGGGATTGGCTTGGTATCTGCTCGTGACGCTCAGAGCATAGGCCACATCCGGTCTGGTAGATATCATCCCATACATGATACTACCTATGGCTGACGCATATGGCACGTGTGTCATCTTCTCTATCTCTTCGTCAGTCTTGGGACTGAAGGGGATCGGTTAACTTGTGCTCGGAAACGCAGCGGAAATATAAAATTTTTAATAAAAGAAATCCGAGCACTTGTGTAGTATTCAAAAAACTCAAACAACCATAGGGTGTTTAGAATTTTACCTATCAATCTCAAAGATTGATTTATGGCTCCAACCAAGTTGATAAACAACTATGCTCTTGAAAATGGTAGACTCAATCTACAAGCTTCCAAGAGCACTCCTTGCTCAAAATGGATTCAACTCTTCGAGCCTCCGAATTAGGTCCACGACTAGACGATCTAAATCCACTCTAAATATGCACTAGAATATTTAGAGGATTTTTCATTGAGATTTTTCTTTTCTTCTTCCAAAAAAAATTGAAAGAAAAAACTTGGAGAGAAATATAGAGTGTTCGGCCACCTCCTTCAAAAATTGGAATGGAATGAATTGTGTGTGTGTATATATTATTCCAAAAAATATATTAAAGGAGAGGGATTAATGAGTACAATTAAGCCATGCATGGAAAATTGCAAGGCATGCATGAAAAATTGCAAACTATCTTACAACCCTTCAAATTCCATACACACACATATATATATATCATATATATATATATATACACGCCTATATATATATACATATATAAATATATATATTTAAATGTAATTTGAACTTATTTTTAATTAATTATTAAACCTAAACCCAATTAAGTTTAATCAATTAATTAAATTTAACTTGAACCCATTCAAGTCCACTAGTATCAATAATTATACAACACTATATTAATTTGAGCTCTACTAGACTCAATAGTGTTTAATTAATTCAACACTTGAATTAATTTAATTATTTGTACATTAAAATGTCTACTAGTGTTAAATTAATTCAACACTTGAATTAATTAACTATGTTCAAAATAATAGTTTAGAAAATCACCATTTTCATAAACTAATTATTTTAAGTCAACTTTTAATCTTGGAACACATTCACAAATTAAAAGTTACTTATTCCATTCATTCTCCAATTTAGAAGTCAAACTTCTAATTTATTTTACTTATAAACTCCTTTATAAGTTGTTCAACACATTGAACTTATTTTAATCTCAACGGGATCTAGAAAGCTAGTACTTGTGTGACCCTCAATGGTTCACTGATACAACTAGCAGTGGGTTCACATCTCCATGTGATTCAGGATCAACAAGTCCCTTATATGAGCATACCCTAGATAGCTCCATTCTTATTAATCAACACATTGACAATAAGAACGTCAGAAAACTCAAGTCTGATAGTACCCAACCAGTCATGTAAACATCTAGCAGCATTGCTTACATGACTCCCTAGGTATCAAATGATAGTGCCTGCAAGAACCAATCAATTATGGTTAGCGTACAGTACGGTCCCTTCAACTCATATATCCCGACCGATTCGACAACCATTGGTTTATCGAGAGTTGTCATTGAATCGATAACTATGTGTCATGCCGTAGTTGCATCGAAAGTGTAATTCAAGAAACTCCTTTCTTAATTACCACTTACTCTGATCAGAGATTTCAAGCTACGTATGCATGATATAACATAGGATATCCATACCCATAGGTAAGCGGTGAATCCCCGACTACAATGCATTGACTCCTATATGTTTCGTCACAACACCCAACATTGCCACTTGATGACCCCAGATGAGTCGGTAAACAAGTCAAAGTGAAGCACTAGCATATAGAGTCTCCATGTTGTCCCGGGTTATAGGACTAATGGTGTACAACCATAAACTAGAACTTCTCCACTCGATAAGTGAGAACCACTTGGAAAATCCTTTAGGGAGGGTTGTTCAGTGCACTCTACAAGGAGCACCTATTTGCATGCTTGGACATCTCCATGTCCCCTACCAATGAAACATGGTACTCACATCGCAAATACTAGTCTCAAGCTCGAGCGGCCTTTATCCTTCTTTATGGCGGCTGAATCGACTAGGAACAGTTTAGAATATACAGTATTCCAAATATGAGTTTCATGATAGTTATCACATGACCATCTCATATTCTTTCTACTATTTGTATATTCAAGGGCTTTATCCATGCAGCTTGCATGGGTATAAAGATAAAGATGTGCCAAATTAAATAATGTCAAATATTATTAAAATAAAGATTGTCATACAAGAGTTCTCTCAAGGACCATCGGCCAACACATTGGCTCGACGGGCACCTACTCTAACAATCTCCCACTTGCACTAGAGCCAATTACCCATATTCTTCAAACCCATTGATTCGCGATGCTTTTCGAACAATGGTCCTGGTAAAGGCTTAGTTAGTGGATCAGCAACATTATCTGCGGAGGCGACTCTGTCTAACAAGACATCTCCTCGTTCCACAATTTCCCGGATGATGTGGTATTTTCTCAGTACATGTTTGGATTTCTGATGAGACCTTGGTTCTTTTGCCTGAGCAACTGCACCAGTGTTGTCGCAGTACACCGGGACTGGATCAACTCCATTAGGAATAACGCCCAAATCTTGGACGAAATTCCTAATCCAAACAGCTTCCTTTGCAGCATCGGATGCAGCAATATATTCTGCCTCAGTGGTTGAATCCGCAGTGCTATTTTGCTTGGAACTCTTCCAACAAACAGCAGCACCATTGAGCATGAATATAAAACCGGAAGTTGACTTCGAATCATCAACATCGCTTTGGAAGCTAGAGTCGGTATAGCCTTCCAATTTTAGTTCTCCACCCCCATAAACCAAGAAAATATTCTTAGTCTTTCTCAAATACTTGAGAATGTCTTTCACAGCTTTCCAGTGTGGAAGACCAGGGTTCGATTGATATCTACTTGTAACACTAAGCGCAAAGGCCACGTCAGGACGTGTAGATATAATCGCATACATGGTACTACCAATTGCAGATGCATATGGAATGCGTGTCATCGTCTCTATCTCTGCATCATTTTTGGGAGACATGGACTTGGATAGAGACACGCCATGACACATTGGTAGATGTCCTCTTTTAGACTCATCCATCGAGAACCTCTTCACGATGGTATCAATGTATGTGGACTGGGTGAGACCAAGCAATCTTTTTTATCTATCCCGATAGATTTGTATTCCCAATACAAAAGATGCTTCACCCAAGTCCTTCATCGAGAACTTACTCGATAACCATACTTTAGTTGATTGCAACATTCCTACATCATTCCCAATGAGTAGAATGTCATCAACATAAAGTATCAGGAATGTCACAGCACTCCCACTGACCTTCTTATACACACATGGTTCCTCAGGATTCTTAGTAAACCCAAACTCTTTGATTGTACCATCAAATCTGAGGTTCCAGCTCCTAGATGCCTGTTTGAGACCATAGATAGATCTCTGAAGTTTGAATACTTTATGCTCACTTCCGATAGATGTGAAACCTTCAGGTTGAGACATGTAAATTTCTTCCTTAATATCTCCATTAAGAAAAGCTGTCTTCACATCCATCTGCCATATTTCATAGTCATACCATGCGGCAATGGCAAGCAATATCCTTATGGACTTGAACATTGCGACTGGAGAAAAAGTTTCTTCAAAGTCAACTCCTTGCCTTTGAGTATAACCTTTTGCCACCAATCGAGCCTTGAAGGTCAGAACCTTCCCATACGTCCCAAGCTTCCTCTTGTAAATCCATTTACACCCTATAGGAACAATTCCTTCAGGTGGATCCACAAGATTCCACACTTGGTTCGAATACATGGAATTCATCTCAGATTCCATAGCTTCAAGCCACTTGGATGAATCGACATCAGACAATGCTTCCTTGAAGGTCCTTAGATCACATCCATGGTCAGGCTCATCTTGGCCCTCTTCAAGAAGCAGACCATACCTCATAGGTGGTCTTGATATCCTCTCGGATCTTCTAGGAGTTAGTGTCTCCTCTCTTGGCTGTTCGGGTGTGGGTTCCACAATCGTGGGTGTTTCTCGAACTTCTTCGAGTTCTATCATCTCCCATTTTCTATCCAATAGAAATTCCTTCTCCAAGAAGGTTGCATTCCTAGCAACAAACACCTTTGTTTCTTTGGGATGATAGAAATAATATCCAACCGAATTTCTTGGATATCCCACGAAGTAGCATAAAATGGATCGAGCATCCAATTTATCTCCCACTATCTGCTTCACATAAGCAGGGCATCCCCATATTCTAGATAAGAATACTTTTGAGATTTTCCCATCCATATCTCATATGGTGTCTTATCAACTGCCTTTGAATGGACATTGTTCAACAACAGTGCCGCTGTCTCAAGTGCATATCCCCAAAAGGATGGCGGCAACTCCGTGAACCCCATCATAGACCGAACCATGTCCATCAATGTTCGATTACGACGTTCTGAAACACCATTCAACTGAGGTGTACCAGGAGGAGTCCACTGTGAGAGAATCCCATTCGCCCTAAGATACTCTTGGAATTCAGTACTCAAGTACTCACCACCTCGATCCGATCGAAGTGCCTTGATGCTTTGTCCCAATTGTTTTTCTACTTCATTTCTGAATTCTTTGAACTTTTCAAAAGCTTCAGATTTGTATTTCATCAAATACACATACCCATACCTAGAGAAGTCATCGGTAAAGGTAATGAAGTAAGAATGTCCGTGCTTAGTGGTGATGCTAAGTGGACCACACACATCTGTATGGATCAAATCCAACAGTCCCTTGGCTCGCTCCACATGGCCCTTAAAGGGAATTTTGGTCATCTTTCCTTTTAGACAGGGTTCACAAGTAGTAAGAGAATTAATATCAGACATATCAAACATGCCTTCTCCCACTAGCTTGTTCATCCTTTTAAAAGATATATGACCTAATCGAGCATGCCATAAGTGTGCTGGATTTAGAGTATCTTGTTTTCTTTTGGATGTTGTTGATATCTCTTGGACATTATACATAGGAATATCTTTTAATTTTAAATTATAGAGATCATTTTCCAATTGTCCTGTACCAATTAAACATTCATTCTTATAAATATTGCAAACACCTTTGCCAAATAAACAAGAATATCCATCTTTATCAAGCATAGAAATGGAAACAATGTTTTTCACCAAATCTGGTACAAACAAAACATCTCTCAAACATAATTTAAAATCATTGTCCAACAATAAGTAAACATCTCCAATAGCTTTGGCTGCAACTCTTGCCCCATTGCCCATCCTCAAGAAGGTCTCACCATCTCTGAGTCTCCTACTTCTTGCCATCACCTGCAAATCATTACAGAGATGTGATCCACAGCCGGTATCCAATACCCAAGAAGAAGAGTTAAGTGAAATGTTTACTTCAATGTAGAACATACCTTTTCCAGAACCATTCTGGTCAAGATATTCCTTGCAATTACGCTTCCAATGTCCAGGTTTCTTACAGTGATGATAGACGTCATTAGTCTTGTTAGCCTTAACTGGTGTGGCTACCACAACGGGACTCGGAGCTTGCCTCTTCAAGGGCACGTTCTTTTTGGGAGCTTGGAAGGAACGCTTCTTTCCTTTCCCATGTGGTCTATTCTTTGAACCAGATGAAGATCCCACATAAAGAACCGACTTCTCTTTCTTGATTGTGGATTCAAATGTAACAAGCATGTTAACCAACTCCTCAAGGGTTGGATCTAACCTGTTCATGTTGAAATTCACCACAAAAGGATCAAATGAGCTAGGCAGTGACAAGAGCAACACGTCTGTGGTCAACTCAGTTGGTAGCACAAGATCCATGCTAACGAGTTTCTCCACGAGCCCAATCAACTTCAGGCCATGCTCATGGACCGAAGCCCCATCTCGCATGCGCAAAGTGATTAGCTCCTTGACAATCGCATGTCGAAGTGGGCGTGTTTGTTCACCAAAGAGTTCTTTGAGATGCAAATGAATGTCAGCAGCATGATTTGCACTCTCAAAACGTCGCTGAAGCTCATCATTCATAGAAGCCTGCATATAACACTTGGCTTTCAAGTCATGGTCACACCAATCCTTGTAAGTCTGTAGCTCCTCAGGGCTACAATCAGTCGGAGCCGCATCAGGGGGTGACTCATCAAGTGTGTACGCAATCCTTTCCGAGTTCAAGACAATTTTCAAATTTCTTAGCCAATCGAGGTAATTTGGACCGGTCAGTAAATGTTTGTCGAGTATTGCAGACAACGGATTGCGAATTGATGACATTGTCAAAACTTGTACTGAAAAATAATAACAGATAAATGTCAATGACTATTTTAAAATATTTAATAAGATATAAAGTATGGACTTTAACTTTATAAATTTTTTACTTCCACTGTTTTGACATTTTTACTACCCTCTAGTAAAAACGGGAAACTCCTTTCCTCAGTAGGTACATAAGGTCCAATTAGCCAATTACGATCCCGAATAATATCAGCCAATCATAATTTCTAAAAGGTAGTTTCCAATTGCATCTCCATGCAACCCTTACGTAAACTTTTGTCTCACGCTTGATTAGGACCCAATAAAATGACGTCGTTCATCTTTACGTGTCAAGCCTTACCCATCGATATCGAACCTTAATGGACGGTCGCCATGAGTTCCCCAATAATATGAGCCGAAGTCATGGGAGTTCCACGTAGTTCACATCACCATGTCAATGGATGTCACAGCTTTCCGGCATCCAAGCCCCCCCAATAATATGAGCCGAGCATTGAATACGGGTAGCGTTCGTCATGCATCCATTGTCGATGGAAGACATGGAAATTATAAACAAATTTATAATTCCCCTTTTCGGGCTTGATATAAATTTTGAATCTAATTCAAAATAAGGGTTTTTAATTTTGAAAAGGTCTCATCATTAATTTTAAAGATCGCCATGTTTGATCGTATGTTTGCCGGATTCATGCAACTTTGTTATTATAAAATAATAACGCACATACTAATTAATAAGGATGATTAATCGCCCCAAAAACTATTTGGCCCGTGTGAGCCAAACACGGGCCTAGGTCCAATTCCTAGAAAATGCATGGGATGCAAATGCAACAATTACATAAGCTTCCAATATTTACATGTGTTGAATCTTTTTAATTCATCATGGCCCACCATCTTCCAATCTTGAACTTCCGCTATTAAATATTTTACATGAAAATATCCATGGCAAATAGGGATACATCTCATGGGGTGGGAACGGGCCATAAACCAAGCCCACTTTGTAATTTGATAATTATTACAACCATTCAACACAAAATATCCTAGCATACACCTAGCAAATTGGTATTGGGCTTTTAATCATCCTTCATGCACAATATCACATATCATACACCATCAATTAATTATCTCATGATCAAATATTATATATCTTGGTCCAATCACTAACCACCACAATTATAAAATAAATTAACAAAATAAACAAACACCTTTGTTTACTTTCAAATTAATTTATTTATAATTGAATTTCTTGTAAATCACAATTTACTATAAATAATCAAAGTCACACTTTAACTATTTATTTTATGAGAAAAATCACATATTATAAAGTTTAATTTTTCATAAAAATCAACTATAATATATTTAACAATTTAGGGCCTATGACACATGATATTCCAAAACACCTTTTGAAAAGCTCAAGTCGTCATAGTCGTCACCGAAACTCCGTCGCCGGATTCCGGCCAAAAAAAAAAAATTTTTTTTTTTAATAAAAATATGGGGCAGCCCACGGCTGCCCCTAGGACACCTTCGGGCAGCCCAAGGGCTGCCCGAAAATAAAAAAATAATTTTTATAAAATTTGCCCTAAAAGTTAAAATATTGATTTTCTCATGCGGTTAGAAATTGATCTCAACATAATATTCAACAAATACTACAGAAAAGAGTAACCTAGGCTCTGATACCACTGAAGGGGATCGGTTAACTTGTGCTCGGAAACGCAGCGGAAATATAAAATTTTTAATAAAAGAAATCCGAGCACTTGTGTAGTATTCAAAAAACTCAAACAACCATAGGGTGTTTAGAATTTTATCTATCAATCTCAAAGATTGATTTATGGCTCCAACCAAGTTGATAAACAACTAGGCTCTTGAAAATGGTAGACTCAATCTACAAGCTTCCAAGAGCACTCCTTGCTCAAAATGGATTCAACTCTTCGAGCTTCCGAATTAGGTCCACGACTAGACGATCTAAATCCACTCTAAATATGCACTAAAATATTTAGAGGATTTTTCATTGAGATTTTTCTTTTCTTCTTCCAAAAAAAATTGAAAGAAAAAACTTGGAGAGAAATATAGAGTGTTCGGCCACCTCCTTCAAAAATTGGAATGGAATGAATTGTGTGTGTGTATATATTATTCCAAATAATATATTAAAATAAAGGAATTAATGAGTACAATTAAGGCATGCATGGAAAATTGCAAACTATCTTACAACCCTTCAAATTCCATACACACACATATATATATCATATATATATATATATATATATATATATATATATATATATACACGCCTATATATATACATATATAAATATATATATTTAAATGTAATTTGAACTTATTTTTAATTAATTATTAAACCTAAACCCAATTAAGTTTAATCAATTAATTAAATTTAACTTGAACCCATTCAAGTCCACTAGTATCAATAATTATACAACACTATATTAATTTGAGCTCTACTAGACTCAATAGTGTTTAATTAATTCAACACTTGAATTAATTTAATTATTTGTACATTAAAATGTCTACTAGTGTTAAATTAATTCAACACTTGAATTAATTAACTAAGTTCAAAATAATAGTTTAGAAAATCACCATTTTCATAAACTAATTATTTTAAGTCAACTTTTAATCTTGGAACACATTCACAAATTAAAAGTTACTTATTCCATTCATTCTCCAATTTAGAAGTCAAACTTCTAATTTATTTTACTTATAAACTCCTTTATAAGTTGTTCAACACATTGAACTTATTTTAATCTCAACGGGATCTAAAAAGCTAGTACTTGTGTGACCCTCAATGGTTCACTGATACAACTAGCAGTGGGTTCACATCTCCATGTGATTCAGGATCAACAAGTCCCTTATATGAGCATACCCTAGATAGCTCCATTCTTATTAATCAACACATTGACAATAAGAACGTCAGAAAACTCAAGTCTGATAGTACCCAACCAGTCATGTAAACATCTAGCAGCATTGCTTACATGACTCCCTAGGTATCAAATGATAGTGCCTGCAAGAACCAATCAATTATGGTTAGCGTACAGTACGGTCCCTTCAACTCATATATCCCGACCGATTCGACAACCATTGGTTTATCGAGAGTTGTCATTGAATCGATAACTATGTGTCATGCCGTAGTTGCATCGAAAGTGTAATTCAAGAAACTCCTTTCTTAATTACCACTTACTCTGATCAGAGATTTCAAGCTACGTATGCATGATATAACATAGGATATCCATACCCGTAGGTAAGCGGTGAATCCCCGACTACAATGCATTGACTCCTATATGTTTCGTCACAACACCCAACATTGCCACTTGATGACCCAGATGAGTCGGTAAACAAGTCAAAGTGAAGCACTAGCATATAGAGTCTCCATGTTGTCCCGAGTTATAGGACTAATGGTGTACAACCATAAACTAGGACTTCTCCACTCGATAAGTGAGAACCACTTGGAAAATCCTTTAGGGAGGGTTGTTCAGTGCACTCTACAAGGAGCACCTATTTGCATGCTTGAACATCTCCATGTCCCCTACCAATGAAACATGGTACTCACATCGCAAATACTAGTCTCAAGCTTGAGCGGCCTTTATCCTTCTTTATGGCGGCTGAATCGACTAGGAACAGTTTAGAATATACAGTATTCCAAATATGAGTTTCATGATAGTCATCACATGACCATCTCATATTCTTTCTACTATTTGTATATTCAAGGGCTTTATCTATGCAGCTTACATAGGTATAAAGATAAAGATGTGCCAAATTAAATAATGTCAAATATTATTAAAATAAAGATTGTCATACAAGAGTTCTCTCAAGGACCATCGGCCAACACATTGGCTCGATGGGCACCTACTCTAACAGGGACACATAGACTTGGATAGAGAAACTCCATGACACATAGGTAGATGTCCTCTCTTGGACTCATCCATAGAAAACCTTTTCAATATGGTGTCGATGTAGGTTGATTGAGTGAGTCCTATCATTCTTTTAGATCTATCTCCATTGATCTGAATTCCTAGAATATAGGATGCCTCACCTAAATCTTTCATCGAGAATCTACCTGATAACCATATCTTTGTTGACTGCAACATCCCTACATCATTCCCCATGATTAGGATGTCATCAACATAAAGTACTAAGAATGTTACCGCATTCTTAACTAATTTTTTGTACACGCATGGTTTCTCCGGGTTCTTGATGAAATCAAAATCCTTTATTGTTTCATCAAATTTCTGGTTCCAACTTCTTGATGCTTGTTTGAGACCATAGATTGATCTCTGAAGCTTGCATACCTTATGCTCGCTTCCCATGGATGTGTATCCCTCAGGCTGCGTTATATAGATCTCTTCCTTAATGTTTCCATTAAGAAATGCAGTCTTTACATCCATTTGCCATATCTCATAGTCATACCATGCTGCTATGGCAATAAGGATTCTTATGGACTTGAACATTGCGACTGGTGAAAAGGTTTCATCATAGTCAACTCCTTGTCTTTGAGTATAACCTTTTGCCACCAATCGTGCCTTGTAGGTCAATACCTTTCCATCAGGCCCAAGCTTTCTCTTGTAGATCCATTTACACCCAATTGGAACAATTCCATCGGGAGGATCTACTAAAGACCAAACTTGGTTAGAATGCATCGAGTCTATTTCCGATTGCATAGCTTCAAGCCACAAATTCGAATCCGCATCAGAAATTGCTTCCTTGAAGTTTCTTGGATCACATCCAATGACGGGTTCACTTTGATCCCCTTCAAGAAGAAGACCATATCTAATAGGAGGCCTAGAAGTCCTCTCGGATCTCCTAGTAATAGGCGTGTCTTGTGATGATTCTTGAGGTGTAGGATCGATATTTTGTATCTCGGGTTCTTCTCGAATTTCTTCGAGTTCCATCATCTTGCCTTTCTTATCCAATAAGAACTCCTTCTCCAAGAAGGTGACATTCCTTGAAACAAACACTTTTGTTTCAGCAGGATGATAGAAATAATATCCGATTGAATTCTTCGGATACCCTACAAAATAACATAAAGTGGATTGACTATCCAATTTATCTCCCACTGTCTGCTTCACGTAAGCAGGACAACCCCAAATCCTCAAGTATGAATACTTAGGAGCTTTGCCATTCCATAACTCGTATGGTGTTTTATTTACTGCTTTAGTGTGGACGTTGTTTAACAACAATACCGCCGTTTCAAGCGCGTAGCCCCAAAATGAAGGTGGGATCTCAGTGAAGCTCATCATGGATCGAACCATGTCCAACAAAGTTCGATTGCGACGCTCTGAAACACCATTAAGCTGAGGTGTCATAGGAGGAGTCCACTGAGAGAGAATCTCATTCTCTTTTAGATAGTCCAAAAACTCGGTACTTAAGTATTCTCCACCTCGATCCGATCGAAGTGCCTTAATACTTTTACCTAGTTTGTTTTCTACTTCAGCCTTGAATTCTTTGAACCTTTCAAATGCTTCAGACTTATATTTCATTAAATATAAATACCCATACCTAGAATGATCATTAGTAAAGGTAATGAAGTAGGTGTTGCCACATTTAGTACCAATCCTAAATGGACCGCAAACATCTGTATGGATCAAATCCAACAGATTTTGACTACGCTCAGGTTTCCCTTTGAAAGGAGATTTAGTCATTTTTCCCTTTAGGCAGGACTCACAAGTAGGTAGAGAGTTAATATCAGACATATCAAACATGCTCTCTCCCACTAGCTTGTTCATCCTCCTTGAGGAAATATGACCTAGCCTAGCATGCCAAAGGTTTGCCGGGTTTTGACTATCGTTTTTCCTTTTAATTGTTGTTACCGGTTTATCAACATAATTCATTGGAACGTCTTTTAATTTTAAGCTATATAGATCGTTTTCAAGTTGTCCATTTCCAATCAAACATTCATTCTTGTAAATATTGCAAATCTCATTCACAAAATTGCAAGAAAAACCATCTCTATCAAGCATAGAAATAGATATAATGTTTTTGACCAAATCCGGAACATATAAAACATCTCTCAAAAATAACTTAAAATTGTTCTGCAAAATTAAATAAATGTCTCCTATAGCTTTGGCTTCGACTCTAGAACCATTCCCGAGCCTTAGCTGGGTCTCACCCATCCTTAGCTTATGTCTTCTTGTCATCATTTGCAACTCATTGTAAATGTGAGATCTATATCTGGTATCCAATACCCAAGAAGTAGTATTAAGTAAAACATTTATTTCAATGTAAAACATACCTTTTGCAGTTCTCAACTGCTCGAGATATTCCTTGCAGTTACGTTTTCAATGACCGGGTTTCTTGCAGTAATGACAAACTTGTTTAGACTTGTCGAATTTTGCATGTAACATTTGGCCTTGAGATCATGGTCCAACCATTTCTCTAGTTCTGCCAACCTTTTGGCAGTTACATCAGCCGAGGCTGTTTTCGGATAAGCCTTTTCTAACACTTAGAAAATCTTTTCCGAACTCAGGACAATCTTAACTTATGGAACCATCCTGTATAGATTGCGCCAGAAAATTTGTTTTGTTCGAGAATTGAAACATGTGGATTACGAATTCATTGTAATGAAATACTGAGATGAAACAGACAATAATCGATGATTTGTTTAATAATTTACTAAGACATAAAATATGGAGAATTTTATTTTATGAATTACACTCCCACTATTTTAACGATTTCACTACCCTCTAGTGAAAACGGGAAACTATTTTCCTTAGTGAGAACATGGAGTCCAATTGACAAATCATGATCCCGAATAATATCAGCCAACCATAATTTTCAAAAGGTAGAGCCCAATTACTTCCAAAGTAACCCCCATATTTTTACCTCATGTCCAATAAAGGCCCAATAATATGACGCCGTTTATTGTGACATGTCAAGATAACCCATCAATATTAAGTTGTGATGGACGGTCGCCATGTGGATCCCCCAATAATATGAGCCAATCCCATGGGAGTTCCACCCAACTTACAACAAGTGTCGATCCAATGTACAGCTTTTCGACGAACGGGCCCCCCCAATAATATGAGCCGGACCGTATCCGCGGGTAGCATCTTATACATTGATCGTTGATGGAAGGTAGGAATATTTAAACAATATTTAAATTCCCTTTTTATTAATCTTTATATCAATTTTAAATCATATTTAAAATGAGGGATTTTTAATTTTGAAAATTTGTCTCATCATGCAATTTATGTATGCTTGCGGGATTCATACAATTTTGTCTAAACATGCATACATCAATAATATCATATATTATTTAAGGATGATCGATCCCATTAACTAATCGACCCGTGGTTGCCAATCACGAGTCTAAGTCCAATCCTAGGTGATATGTAAGTATGCAATGCAATCCTATTACATTGTGCTTCCAATTTACATTTCTTCGGTCTTCTTTGTCTGCTGGGCCCACCATTTCTTCAAATCTTTGTCTCCCACTAAGTCTAATAAATTTACAATAAATTTCGATGACAAATCTGGGATACATTTTTAGGGGTGGGAATGGGCCATAAACCATACCCACTTTTATTACATATGACAATCATATTGGGCTATAAACCAAGCCCATTAATAAACACCAACAACAATAAGACAAATGTAAATCACCTAACATACACCTAAAACATTGGTCATGGCAATCGATCATCCTTTTATCCAATAATTAATTCAATAATTAAAATAATTGGATAAATATGCAATGGCATCATAATTAAAAGATAAAATCATATTTTATCTTATCCATCCATAAGATCATATCTTATCATCAATTGTACCAAAATAATTAATTTTATAAAATCTAATTTAACGGATAAAATTTATAAATTTTCCAAAAATTCAAATTTATCCAAAAATCAATTTTAAAAATTTCGGACTCGAACAATTCGATCCGATGCCTCGTGATCTAATCAAAAACAATTTTCGATCGGATCAAACACTAGAATTTCAAAATTTTAAATTTTTTTTTAAAAAATAAAATTTTAATTTTTCGGGTTGACCGGGGCTCGGGCTGGGCAGCGCCGTGCGCTGCCCTGGGCAGCGATGCAGCGATCCGATCGCTGCCCGTGTTTTGCCCATCAAAATTTTGATTTTTAAAAAATTTGTTTTGTTTCAAAAACCTAGGCTTAAAAATTTTGTACAATCGATTAATTTAATCGTTTGATCTGAGCAACCTGGCTCTGATACCACTGTTGGAAAAATGTGTTTAGATCAATTAGAATTGATACCCGGTGCAGCGGAAGTTTAAAAATTTTATTTTTCTAATATGGAACGATTCCATATCTGGGTATCAAAACCTTTTACGATTAAATTTGTTCAAGTAAAATAAATAATCACAATTAAATATTTTACCTTGTCAAGCAAAGGCTTGATTGTGGACTCCAACAGAATTTAATCTGCTCTTTTTGTAAATCCCGGGAACTGATGGCGTCACGATCTTTCTCCGGAATTAGGTCCACGAATGAAAAACAGAAACCCTCTGATTCACTGCACTAGAAATCAATCAGAAGTTTGCGTAGAGAATAAACAGATATGATCTGTTAATTCAGAATTGTAATTTTTCACAAAAATCACAAGACTGAATTTTCTCCGAAAAGGGACAAGGATTTTCGAAAAAACCCTTAGAAAATAATATGTGTGTTTTTGAAAATTTGATGAATGAATTCTATGTAATTTTCGAACACTGCACATATATTTATAGATAATTTCTAGGCTAGATTAAGTTATAATTGTATCAGGACTCCAACTCCTTAAAGCCCACAATCCATAACTTAAGCCCAACAAGCCAAGCCTGTTGTTATAGAAATTAATATAAAATTCATCGTGAATCCGATTGATAAACTTATTTCACCAATGTGCACAGAAACCATTTTTGCATCTTTTAGAGTCAAGATAATTTTTTCTGAATCCGAATTCAGTGATTTCCAAAAATGCCCATCCCTATGTCATTTTAGGAAATCTCACTCCCTTTAGTTAAGAAGTCCAACTTCTCTTTCATTAAATTTAACTCTTTAAATTTAACTATCTCTACGGGGTTTTAGTAATCCATTACTTGTGTAACCCTCAATGGTTTAGGAATACAACTAGCCGTGGCTCACAACTCCTTGTAACTCGGAACAACAATTTCCGACTTACCCATCGAATCATGGTAAGAGCGCCTAGCAACATCGCCCCATGATTCCCTAGGTATTACTGATAGTGCCTGCAAGAACCAGTAGATTTTGGTTAGCATACAGTACGGTCCCTTCATCCATATATCCCGATCAAATCAACAACCATTGGTATATCGAGAGTCGTTCGAGATTCGATAACTATGCATAACATCTTGGAGATCTATTAGTGACATCGCATGTGTTACTAGGAACACCAAGTAACCTAAAACACATCATGTACTCTGGCCAGAGATTCGTCACACTAATATCTCCTCAGATCGCATAGGATATCCACACTCGCAAGTATGTGGTGAATCCTTGACAACAAAGCATCGACTCCTATATGTGTCGTAACTGTACCCAATCCCGACACCTGATGACCCCAATAGAGTATGTAAACGAGTCAAAGTACAGTACTAGCATATAGAGTCTCAATGATGTTTCAAGTAATAAGGACTAATGGTGTACAACCAAAACCGCGGACTTTATCCACTCGATAAGTGATAACCACTTGGAAAGTCCGAATAGGGTAGTTCGATCATTCATCATATGAATATCCATTTGCATGCTTTGAACATCTCTATGTTCCATACCAATGAAACGTGGTACTCGGCATCGCAAATGCTAGTCTCAATCTCGAGCGATCCTTATCCTTATTTGCGGACGGCTCAATTGACTAGGAACAGTTTAGAATATACAGTGACTATAAGATGTGTTTCATGATAGCCATTCCCATGTGCTACCACATCTTACATACACTATAGTATATTCAAGGTCTTTATCAAAACAATAATAGTATATCATAATATAACAATATGAAGAAAGATAAAGTCAATGCCATTATAAAAGTGTAAATTATATTAAACAAAAGATTGTTTTACATAGAGTCATAAAAGCCCTTAGCCACAAGTTGGCTAACCGGGCACCCACTCTTTCACACATCGCACTATGTTGAGTATTCATCCGAGAAGCAACAAAATGTACAAGGATCTACGTACTCGGTTTTGGTGGAAGGGGATGAAACGCAGCGTGTATCAGTATGTTTCGAGATGTTTGGTGTGTCAGCAGGTCAAGGCAGAACACCAACAACCTTGAGGTTTGCTTCACAGTCTGCCTATTCCTGAGTGGAAATGAGAGCTTATCACGATGGATTTTGTGACCCATTTGCCGGTATCCTCGAAGAATTGTGATGCTATCTGGGTTGTGGTGGACCGACTCACCAAGTCAGTGCATTTCATTGCCTATAGCCGAGAGTACTCTGTAGATCGCATGGCGCGATTGTACATTCAGGAGATCATTCGACTTCATGGAGTGCCTGTGAGCATTGTCAGCGATCGAGACCCCAGGTTTACTTCTAGGTTTTGGGGGAGTGTTCAGCGTGCGATGGGCACTACTCTCAGTTTGAGTACTGCTTATCATCCGGAGACAGATGGTCAGTCAGAGCGCACTATCCTTACTTTGGAGGATATGCTTTGAGCTTGCACTATGGACTTTGGTACAGCCTGGCAGGATCATTTGCCATTGATCGAGTTCGCGTACAACAACAACTATCATACTAGCATTGGGATGACACCTTTTGAGGCATTGTATGGGTGACATTATCGTACTCCACTCTTCTAGGAAGAAGTGGGGGAGAGACAGGCTAAGGGACATGATTTTATCCAGCAGGCAGTAGATGTTGTTGACCAGATCAAGAAACGGATTAAGATTGCACAGGATTGTCAGGCCAGCTACGCTAATACTAAACGTAGGCCTTTGCAGTTTGATTTTTGGGAGAGAGTGTTTCTGAGAGTGTCATCTTTCCGCAGGATTCTCAGATTTGGCCTCAAGGGCAAGTTGTCTCCCAGGTTTATCGGTCCGTTTGAGATCTTAGAGAGCATTGACGATTTGGCTTATCGTCTGGCTTTGCCATCGTATCTTTCCAGTATTCACGACGTGTTCCATGTATCTCTGTTGCGACAGTATGTGGCAGATCCGTCTCATATTCTGCAGCGGTCTGAGGTTCAGGTAGATAAGGATTTGACCAATGTTGAGAAACCTATTCGTATCCTGGATCATAAGGATAAGGTCTTGCGGAACAAAGTCATTCCTCTAGTGTTAGTTCAGTGGCAGCGCCGAGGCACTGAAGAAGCTACTTGGGAGCTTGAGAGCAGGATGCGTGCAGAACATCCTGAGTTATTTTGATTTTCTTTTTCGAGTGGTATTCAGTTGTAAACTATGTAAACGTTTGATTTGAATAAAGAATGTTTCTGCATCTTGTTTTACATTCAGTACTTAATATCTAATTTCGAGGACGAAATATCTTAAGTGGGAGAGAATGTAGTAGCCTGAACCCAGTTTTAGTGAGTAATTGCTAATTAATCTAATTAACATGATTAAGGGATTTCAATGGGATTAACAGAGCCCGTTAATGGACCCAAAATGATCAAAAGTGGTCAGGAGGGTCAGGTGGAACGGACGCAACGTCCGGAGATCGGACGCAACGTTCGTGCCATCAGTAATGAGTCATTGCATACGTACTTGATGGGACACTGGAAGCAACGATGGTGAACGGAAGCAACGTTCATCAGGCGGAACTGACGCAACGATGAGGAACGAACGTTCCATTCGTTGTCTATAAATAGAGGTGCCGCGATTCATTTCAATGCACACCATTCACCTCTTCTCTCTCGATTCCTTAGTCTTCTAGCACAGATCTAGGAAATTCTAGGCATCCCGTTGGGAATTCGGAAGTGGCATAGCGATCCAGGCGTCGTTGCGGAGCTGTGGCCTAGTTGAGGTAAGCGACAACAAAGGGCTAACAATGGATGCAGGTATAGCTTTTGCTTCCTAAAAATATTTAGGAGTATGCAATAGCTTAGTTAAGGCTTTTAGAGCACTATAATGATATTATTATCATTTGGCAGTGTAGTGCGGATTATAGGCGTAGACCTAGAGCTGGTAGAGCGCGCCTAGTATTTGAGGTACAAAAGTACTGTTCGAGATATCCAGACTGAGTATGCATGTATTATGTGACTGCATGATTTATATGCCATGATTATATGCTGCATACATTTGCATATTGTACTATCTCATTTGAGATGTCTGTTAGTAGGGTTCTACCCTATCCTGTTAGTGGATGGACTTCCATCGATTTGGGTTCGGCGTATCCACTAGTATTTCGGTATGTGAGCCACCTCCTGAAGCGACGGCACAGTGTGCTACATAACAGGGCTCGGTCTGTCTTTGTTATCTGATTCTTGACCTCCAGTCAGTAGACGATACACTTGCATGCATGTATACTCATACTCTCGTTCTGAGCGTTTATGCTCACGTCTCGTACTCTGTGTTTTTGGACACCCTATTTCATGGGGCAGGTTTGCGATTGGACGAGGCGGGTGGATCCAAGAGGGGCTAGGCAGTGGTTTACTAGTAGAAAAGTCGCGAAAGACTTCGGTTATTAACTGAAGTCGTAGGTAGATAATTACCGAAGTACTGTCACATGAAGTAATATGGTACTGTTTTACTTCGCGTTTTAACCGAAGTCGTAGCCTTGAAATTACCGAAGTCTTTGGTCAGTTTATGGAGCCAAAATCGGTTCAGGATTGAGCCGATGCCGAAGTAAAAATATATCTTTTACTTCGACAATTTCATTAATTAACGAAGTAAAAGAAAGTCTTTTACTTCGTTAATTTTATAAATTATCGAAGTAAAAGATATGTTTGTACTTCGTCAATTAATGAAATTACCGAAGTAAAAGAAATGTTTTTTACTTCGGCAATGCATAATTATCGAATTAAAAGATATGTTTGTACTTCGTCAATTAATAAAATTACCGAAGTAAAATAAATGTTTTTACTTCGGCAATGACACTATTTGACGAAGTAGAAGAAAGTCTTTTACTTTGGTAATTTCACTAATTAATGAAGTAATAGAAGACATGTGACTGCATCCTTTACATTGAATGATGAAGTAAATACTTCGAACGACTTCGTTGCTACGGATTTATGGTGAAGTAAATTATTTATTTAACTTCACCATTTAATTTTAGTGAAGTCAAAACATATGTTTCACTTAAGATAATGCAAAAATATAAATATATTTTTTAAACTTATAATAGACTAATAATATAAATAAATTATTCATCCCAAGACGACAAACATCCATAAATCCACAAGAATATCCACCAAAATAACCCAAAAATATGCAAGTATCCACAAGTATTTTCACAAAACTAAAAAAGTATCAACAGAGACAAAACAAAGTATTATTCCAACGTGCATGACACATTAAGGCACCTACATAGGAGTAGACGAATTCACTTCATTCACTTCTAACTTCATCAAATTGATCTTGGCTTCAATATTGGTTCTTGATGGATCCTGCAGACTGAAATGTAAAAAAAAGATAGTTCAATATCAATAGGAATGTCATCATCTTCGGGAAACAAGTAAACATTTATTGTTTTCTTGGTGATGTCACTTTAATGTAAAAAAAATTTTAATGAGACTGCAGGCTTGATACATAAGACGATACATGTTTATAGTGTGGCTTGCACTATCTTAATTTAATGCAACTGAAGATTTACCTGTTTCCAGGCCTCTATGATAAACTTAAGCTGATATTCAGATTGACATTGCTTGTCGCTCAGTTTCTCTAGCTGCATAATAAAGTCATCATCAATACATCTTTTCAGTTCTAAAAAAATTTATAGTAGTTGTGCTCAGAATACTAATACTTATATATAAATAAGACACTTTGATGTATACAAAAGGTTTAAATTACAGAAAAAGGTCTTTAAATTGAAAAGAAAGTTTGCCTAGAAAATAATTTTAGTGATATTATTGGGTGTGTTGCTTTCATTTACACTAAGGTGCAGGAACAGTAGAAATCTTCCAAGTGGAGGATTAGCAAACTTCAGAGAGAAGCATGTTAATTTCTTACATGTACTGTTTGCATTTGGTGTAGGTTTTCAAGTGCTCTTTGTCTTGACTATAAAAAAGTAAAATTATAAATTTAGATTTTATCCATGCAAAACATATAAAAAAATATGAAATCACAAATAATGATACAAGCATAGATTCTACATATCTTGAGACTAAGAACACATGCGCTTGTCATAACCAAATTGAAGATGCAATAGTGAGCCAAATCTTACAAACTAGATTGGATTTGTGAGCATGTGATAGCTCAATTAATCCTTGAAGCATTTTGACAAATACACAAAATTCCTGAATATGTTAATCATGACATAGTGAGGTGCCTTTGTAAAAAAGTGGGGATGCAATTCACGATATTTTCAATGGAACGAGAGGAAACAAATCACAAAATAGTTTCCTCCTATTTCTAACATGTGCTGCTGCAGGTTTAAGTGTTACACTCTACAAAGGCTTGACACGGTCAAAGAAACAAAGGAACAATTCTTGTAAGGTGTTTAGAAGTAAATAATGAAAGCTGCAATCCAACTCTAAACATACAAGGTACGAATTGACCAAGAGTGAAGTTAAAAAGTAAATTAAATATTCCAAAAATATCATGTCCACTGCAATCAACTTCAGAAACCAGCGAAAAGTATGCCAAACCCATAATAAAAGTAGGAAAAATGAACATACTGATTGATTTGTAGCACACCTTTCATAGTAACTACTTTCATAGTAACTAGTAGACGTGGCACACGCGTTGCGTGTGTGACACAAAACATGAATATTATATATTTTATGTGCAGTACACATTTTTTTTTAAGATATTTGATTTTATTGAAAAAATAAAATCAAATTATTGTTAGTAGTTTATTTTCAAAATTGAAAATCTATAGAAACATACTTCGTACAACATGAAGAAAAATATTGGTGTTTTTTTCAAAAAACATGAAGAAAAATATAAAAAAAACTAAATCTTATTATTTATGGTATGTGAGTAATACTGATACATTTATATTTTAAAACTATACATCAGTACCTTTCTTTATTTTCATTGGATATGTTGTAACAATGAGTAGTATATGATACCCTTAGCAATAAACTTCTAGCATGATCAAGCTGAAATGGTTAGAAAGCATGTTTAAAATCTTGCGATATCTGGGATAATGATAATCAACAAAATACATGGGCAAATAAAAAAGTGCAAATTTATAAGGGATACATTTGAGTATCCCTCGTTTTTAAGAGCTAAAAAAACTTTATAAACCATTAACCCCAAGTAGGCTTTTGACGCAGTTCAAATGTACCTAGTCCGAATCTCATAACTGAAAATTAAATATGGAATTTGGATCAATATCAATATCTATAAATAACATTAAATCCATTTGATAATTATCCTAACATACACTAAAAGTAATATTTACAAACTTTTCTAAATCTAACGTTATCTTACTTCTACTAGTTTTTAATTGGTAATTGAATAAAATAGAAACTAACCTATAAAATTATTAGTATAAATATTTGGCACTAAAATATGTACGGTATGCTTAAATTAGCTAACCATCCATGAAGCAAATGCACGTACTGTGCATAAAAATTAGAACAAAAATTCTGAAATTTTGGAATTGACCATTTAAAATCATTCTTGTCCAGACCCAAAATTAAGAATTTATTTAACTGTTAAAACTTGATAATTAAATCAATACAAAAACGAATATCACTCAATCATATGATATCCAAACTCCTTGACAGATTAACTAGAGGCTCTAAAGACTAGTTTCTGTAGAGTTTAATATTCAATCTTAAAGAACTAATTATTTCAAACTTGCAACAAAAGACAAACTTCTGTAGAGTCAAAAAATAGTTTTCGAACTTGTAACAAAAATAACCATGAGTCATGACGGAGACACATACTGAATTCAAATAAAGAGCACGCTGCTCCACCTGATTTCTCGCATCTGTTCTTAGAAAGGCCTGAAAATAAAAAAACCAAAGATGCACTTAGGAGGTAAGTTCTAATAGCAGCAAGAAGACAATGGAGCTAACTATAAGCAGAGAAGAAGAGTGATATTATGAAGTCATCCTCGGTGGCTATATGCAGAGCAGCTCTTCTGCAAATTAAAATCTTCATTTACTCTCATGCTCATGTCTCTCTCGACATCAGATAGTTTTTGAATATGTGAGTAGAAATCCTCCCTTGTTACCTGTTCAACACATATAAAACATTAAATATTCTTTCGAACATTAAAATATCATTCTTGGAGGAAAATCCATTGTTGCGCTAAAATATTCGACAGTTTGGAACTAGCCAAGGAACATACATAAATTCTTAATATATTTTCCAGCAAACAAGTCATATAAAATGTGACAACTATATATTTGGCATATATATTTGTAGTTTTCTGGATCCAACAACAAGAACGAAAAATCTTCCAAAACACGTCAAACACAAATAAAAAAGTAAAACCCAAATTCATTTTAAAAAAATGGAACCTGAATTCTTGTAAAAAATGAAAACATCTTCCAAAACATGTAAAACCCAAGTTGATACCAAAATAGAAGGATTCAGACCTTGGACTTTCGAATTACGGTGTTGGCGAACGGTTCTCGGCAGTCGTGGATCACTGGAGATGCAAATCGGCGATGGTGGATGACTGAAGAAGAAAGGGGATCGCACATTTGATTTTTTTTAACTAAGGATTTTCATTAAGTTGGAAAGAAAGGTGTGTGGAAAATTAAGTCAAGGATCTGGTTCATCTTTTTACTTCAGCATTTATAATTAAAAATTTTATTTTTTTTCTTTTTACTTCATCAAAAATAATATACCGAAGTAAAATACAACTTAAAATTTTTAGTGAAGCCCGGGTTTTTAAAATCCGAAGTAAAAGGTTCATTTTTACTTCGCCCGTGTTATTACCGAAGTTGATTGTTACATTTTACTTCGTAATTACTAATTGCCAAAGTAAACAGTAGCGAAGTAAAAAGCATAAATTCTACTAGTGGTTGGCCAGCTGGAGCATCGTCTAGGTTTATTCTTTTGTATTGGGTTGATACAGCGTTCGATTTGGTTGTATAAATATTTGGGTATTTACAGATTCCTTTTCTTGGGATTGTATTAATGTTATTGTTTCCGCAGCTTATTCTGGTTTACTGTTTGATTAAGTTAATTGCATGTCTAAGTTCTGTTTAGTAGGTGATCTCGGTAAGGGTCACTACAATATAGCTGATGAGTCACATATTATCCAGCCTACTGACGTTTAGCTAGAATCAGATTTGTCTTATGTTGAACGATCACTCTGTATCCTTGACAGGAAGGAGAAAGTGCTTCGAAATAAGACTATACCATTAGTGATGGTATGGCAGCGCCGAGGCGTAGAAGAAGCAACCTGGGAGATGGAAAGTCGTATGCGAGCAGAATATCCTTAGTTCTTTGCTTTATATTATTGATTACCATGTATCAGTGTAATTACAGTTCGTTGTAATAAAACATGATTTTATGTTTCATATTATTATCTTGATTATATCATTAGAGTTTATTTCGCGGACGAAATATCTAAAGGTGGGGAGAATGTAGTAACCAAGAGTCCATTTTAAGATAATAATATGATAAACATGATTTAGGGTTAGTATTTAACCAATTCAAGGGCTTAATCGGGCTTCATAAGTAAGAATTAAACTTCCAAAGTTTGGGCCTGATCGGACGGTCCGATCTAGGATCCGATGCTCCGAACTCCCTCAGCAAGCAAGCCTAGATGACTAAGCCTTGAGTTTTGACAAGTTTCCATGAGTCAGCAGATCGGATGGTCCGATCCCGAGTTCAGACGCTCCAATCGTCACGTGTCAAGCATGCAGACTTCGGATGCTCTGAACCCGGAACGGAGTCTCAGACGTGGCCGAACCTTGGCCTATAAATATTAGTAATTAGATTCAGAATTTCATATCGAATTCTCGAGTTTCATTCTTCAGTTATATATAGTGTGAGGTATACACTTGAGGGCCCTATCAGTTTATAGAGAGGTTCTGGAATAACAAAGGTGTTGTTATATTCCTCCAAAACGAGCGACTACAAAGGGCTTACTATTGATGAAGGTATGGTCCGGAAATCTTATTAAGTTTTGGGAGTATTTATTTGCTTAGTTAAGGCTTATAGAACTTGTGTAGTGATACGGTGAACTTTTTAATATAGGCTTGAAACCTAGGTCTTACTAGACTCGAACTAGCTTAGAGGTACGTACACATTGACAGAGATTTCCAGTGAGTATACACATTTATATGTTTCATTTGTAGTAACCCAGAATCCATTTTAAGATAATAATGTGATAAACATGATTAAGGGGTAGAATTTAACCAATTCAAGGGCCTTAATTGGGCTTCATAAGCAAGAATGGAACTTCCAAGAATGGACAGGATCGGAAGCTCCGATGCAGGATCGGAAGCTTCAATCTCCAGCTGCCAACAATGCTCGATGACTAAGCCATAAGTTTTGACAAGTGTCGGGCATGCACCAGATCGGAAGCTCTAATCTTAGTTTGGAAGTTCCGATTCGGACGTGTCACATATGCATGCATCGAGTTGGATCGGAAGCTCCGATCGTGGCCGAGTTTGGGGCTATAAATAGGGGTCTTCAGAGTTCATTTTTAATTACAAATTCCCGAGTTTCCTTTTCCAGTTACATAGTATGAGATATACACTTGAGAGCCCCATTGGTTTATAAAGAGGTTCTGGAATAACAAGACGTTGTTATAGTCCTCTAGAACAAGCGACTCCAAAGGGCTTACTACGGACGAAGGTATGGTCCGGGAATCTTATTAAGTTTTGGGAGTATTTATTAGCTTAGTTAAGTCTTATTGAACTTGTTTAGTGATATGGTGAACTTTTGAATATAGGTTTGGAACCTAGGTCCTACTAGACTCGAACTAGCTTAGAGGTACGTACACATTGATTGAGATTGTCAGCGAGTATACATGTTTATATGTTGCATTTCTGTGGAATGATGTATGGTTTACTGCTTTCGATATTCATATGTCATGTGCACATACACGTTGAGCCTATTCCATTGTTATACCTGTATTTAGTCTAGAGCCGGATGTACCGTTATAGCGGGGGGTTCTAGGAGATATTCTAGAACCGGATGTACCGTTATAGTGGGGGGTTCTAGGCGAGTGTGGTTGTACCCATAGGTTTGATCCGAGAGGTCACAACACTCATTTGCTCTGGTTATTAGCATGACTTTCAGACGACTTGTTACCCGCCATCACGATTGCATGCATCATATACATATGTTTACTCATGTTTATGTACTGGGATTTAATCGATCATGTACTAGTTATTATCTTCGACACCCCATTCCATGGGGCAGGTCACAGGATGGACGAAGTTGGGAGTTCGAGGCAGGACTTGAGAGCAGGAGCCATCGGTGGATAATTTATATAGCAGAATTTGATATAGTTGTATAATGTCTTCGACAGTTTTATTTTTTTTCGATATGGTTGTATCACTACTGAGAATAAGCTTTGAACTATTGTATTAAGTTTTATATGTAAATTATGGGTTATGTTTCCGCATGTTTTACTCTGTTAAGTGATTGTAATTTAATTAAGATTAATGCATGCCTTAGTGCCAGTTAGTAGGTAATTCTATGCAGGGTCACTACATTTGTGGTATCAGAGCATGCATAGATTTTGGGATTTGTACTTGGAATTTAGTCTAGTCTTGAGTAATTATTGCGCATTTGGGATTTAAATGTGCAAATCTTTTTCAGATATTGCAGAAAGAGGTGACGAGAGCCATGATAGTGTTGGCCAGGCAGGAGGTCATCATCATCATCGTCATCACCAAGAGGGTAGATTTCGATATTCTAGAAATAAATTTCTTAAAGTAGGACCAAAACCCTTGATGGGAGGCGAGAATCCCGAGGAGGAAAGGAACTGGATGGCAAGGATTGAAAGTGCTTTTCGTGCTTTAGAGTGTACTGAGGAGCAGAATCGAGAAGTTCTTGATGGACGAGCACGCTTATGGTGGGACTCCAAGGCTGCTCAGGTGCGTACTTAGAGAGGACGGGAGATCTGGGAGGATTTCCGTCAGCAGTTCCAAAGACTTTATTTTCCTCCAGCTGTCCGTCAGGCACGATCTATGGAGTTTCTTACGCTGAGACAGGGATCCATGACTATTGATGAGTAGCAGCAGTGCGTCAAAGTATGATATATTTCTGCAAGCCCTCAATCAGGATATTTATTTGCAAGTTGTTGTTTGTGATGATCCGACATCATATGAGACTCTTGTTAATCGGTGCCGGCAAGTGGAGAACAACAATAGACGGGCACAACTGATGATGTCAGGACAACCTAGTGGATCTCTTGGGCATAGGACTCAATCTGTTGTGCAATCAGGTACTACGTCTTCTTCTACTAATACTTCTTCTGGTTCTCGAGGTATGTTCCGATTTGGGAAGAAGAAGAAGAATGACTGAAGTAATCACTGTGGTGGGAAGCATCCTAATGCAGCATGTCGGAAGGCATCTGGTGCTTGTTTTATTTGCGGCGAGCAAGGACAACTGCGGAGGGATTGTCCTAATCTTATGGGAGCTGCCAGTGGATCGGGATCACAGGCTGGATCTCAGGCTTCTACTTATCCACGTCAACCACCAGCTCCACCTAGTTCTTCTAGTCTTCGCCCACGTACTCAGGGGCAGGTATTTGATCTTTCTCAGGAGCAGGATACAGAGGGAAGCGATCGCATGTTGGCAGGTACCTTTCTGTTATTTGGTATTCCTGCACTTGTTTTAATTGATACTGGAGCATCACATTCCTTTATTTTTATCCATTTTGTTAAGAGACATAGATTGCCTTATGTATCATTAGACCTAGATTTAGTTGTATCTACTCCGCTGGAGCAGGAGGTAGTAACTAAGCATCTAGTGATGGGTTGCCTTCTAGAGTTTGAGGGTCATGTGTTGTCGGCTAATCTGATGATTCTAGCGATGGCAGATTTTGATTGTATTTTGGGAATAGATTTGCTGACTTTGTATCATGCTACTGTGGATTGTTATCAGCACCTGGTACAGTTTCATTCGGATGAGGGTGATAGCTGATACTTCTATGGTGAGGGAGCACGACCTCCGATGCCACTTGTTTCGGCTCTAAAGGCATGTCATGTCATAGAGTCAGGTCGGGAGGGCTACCACATATATGCAGTTGATATGTCCACGAGTAGTTAGGGTAATGATTAGTTACCAGTAGTCAGTGAGTTTCCTGATGTATTCCCTGATGAGATTCCTGGTTTTACTCTGGATAGAGAGGTTGAATTTGTTATTGATTCAGTAGCAGGAACAACGCCTATATCCCGATCACCCTATTGTCTTGCACCGTCAGAGAGGAGGGAATTGAAACAGCAGTTGCTGGATCTGCTTGATAAGTGATATATACGCCCGAGTGTTTCTCCGTGGGGAGCACCTGTTTTGTTTGTCAATAAGAAGGATGAATCGATGCGATTATGTATTGATTACAGACAGCTGAATCGTGTCACCATCAAGAATAAGTATCCGTTGACACGAATTGATGATCTTTTCGATCAATTACAAGGTACTTCTGTTTATTCTAAGATAGATCTGAGATCGGGATACCACCAGATTCGGGTACGAGACTCAGATATTGCTACGACTGCTTTTAGAACTAGATACGGGCATTATGAATTTCTGGTGATTCCATTCAATTTGAAGAATGCACCAGAAACTTTATGAATCTGATGAATCAAGTATTTCAAGAATATTTGGATAGATTTGTCATCGTCTTCATTGAAGATATTCTTGTCTATTCTCGCGACAAGAATGAACATGCACATCATCTAAGGATTGTATTGTAGATGTTAGGGGAGAAGCAGTTTTATGAGAAATTGAGCAAGTGTGAGTTTTGGCTTGATCGAGTAGTGTTTCTCGGTCATGTGATATCTAGTGAAGAATATCTGTGGATCCAAGCAAGATCGAGGCAAGGCTGAACTGGTCTAGTCCAACGACGGTTGCTGAGATTCAAAGTTTCTGGGGTCTAGTTGGTTATTACCGTCGGTTCATTGAGAATTTTGCACAGTTGGCCAGGCCTTTGACACAGCTTACACGGAAAGATGTGTAAGAGTGGGTGCCCAGTGAGCCAACTGTGTGGCTATGGGCTTTGTTGACTCTTTGTATAAACAATCTTTTGTTTAATATTATTTACACTTTTATGGCAATGACTTTATATTACTTCATATTGTTATATTGTGATATACTATTGTTGTTTTGATAAAGACCTGGAATATACTATAGTGTATGTAAGATGTGGTAGAACATGGAGATGTCTATCATGAAATACATCTTATAGTCACTGTATATTCTAAAACCGTTCCTAGTCGATTGAGCCGTCCGATAATAAGGATAAGGATCGCTCGAGTTTGAGACTAGCATTTGCGATGCGGAGTACCACGTTTCATTGGTAGGGAACATGGAGATGTTCGAAGCATGCAAATGGATATTCATAGGATGAATAGTCGAACTACCCTATCCGGACTTTCCAAGTGGTTATCACTTATCGAGTGGATAAAGTCCGCGGTTTTGGTTGTACACCATTAGTCCTTACGACTTGAAACATCATGGAGACTCTATATGCTAGTACTGTGCTTTGACTCGTTTACCGACTCTGAGGGGGTCATCAGGTGTCGAGATTGGGTACAGTTACGACACATATAGGAGTCAATGCATTGTTGTCAAGGATTCACCACATACTTGCGAGTATGGATATCCTATGCGATCTGAGGAGATATTAGTGTGACAAATCTCTGGCCAGAGTACTTGATGTGATTTAAGAAATGGTTTCTTAGTAGCACATGCGATGTCACTAATTTGATCTTCAAGATGCATTGCATAGTTATCGAATCTTGAGCGACTCTCGATATACCAATGGTTGTTGATTCGATCGGGATATTTGGATGAAGGGACCGTACTGTACGTTAACCAAAATCTACTGGTTCTTGTAGGCACTATCAGTGATACCTAGGGAATCATGGGGCGATGTTGCTAGGCGCTTTACCATGATTCGTTGGGCAAGTCGGAAAGTGTTGTTCCGAGTCACAAGGAGTTGTGAGCCCACGGCTAGCTGTATCCCTGAACCATTGAGGGTCACACAGTGTAATGGAGTTTTAATCCCCGTTGAGATAGTTAAATTTAAAGAGTTAAATTTAATGAACTAAGGAGTTGGACTTCTTAAATAAGAGTAAGGGAGTAGGATTTCCTAAAATGACATAGGGATGGACATTTTTGGAAACCACTGAATTCGGATTCAGGAAAATTTATTTTGACTTTAAAACGTGCAGAAATGGTTTCTGTGCACATTGGTGAAATCGTTTCATCAATCGGAGTCACGATGAATTTTATATTAATTTCTGAACGAGTGGGCTTTGCTTGTCGGGCCCCAGCTTATGACTAATGGGCCCTAAGGTGTTAGTGGCCTGCATTATAAATAAGTTATTTCAGTACAGAAATTACACACAACAGGTCATAATTTTGAGAGACAAAATTTCGAAAACCCTAGCCCCTATTTCTCTCAATTCGGCCGATCACCCTCCCACTCTGTCAGAGAAAATTCCGGTCTGTGATTTTGAATCGCAGTAAGGAATAACGAATCAAATTCGTGTATTCTCTTCGCAGAAAACTTCTGATAGATTTTCTAGTGCAATCTATCAGAGGGATTAAACCTCTGTTCGTGGACCTGATTGAAGGCGTTCATCGGTTCCAGGGAGAGACAACAAGAGCAGAATTGTTCTGTTGGTGTCCATTAATCTCGTTGCGAGATTTGAGGTAAAATTTATTTAATTGTTATTTAAATTTTACACACACGTAATTCAATCGTTGTATGGTTGATACCCACACCATGGAATCGTTCCATGAGAAAATTTTTAAACTTCCGCTGCACCGGGTATCAATCGTAATTGGTCTGGGAACTCGCCAGTTTTCCAACAGTGGTATCAGAGCCAGGTTGCTCAGATCAATCGATTGAATTAATCAATTGTACAAAATTTTTGAGTCTCGGTTTTTGAAACAAAATAAATATTTTTAATAAAAAAAAAAATTTTTTCGGGGCAAAACCCGGGCAGCGATTGGATCGCTGCCCGGTGGGGCAGCAATTGTTGCTGCCCCGGGCGGCGCACGGCGCCGCCCAAAGGGGGCGCACGGCGCCGCCCAAGGCGGCGACCGTCGCCGCCCAGGGCGGCGCACGGCGCCGCCCAGGGCAGCGCTGTGCGCGGCCCAGCGCAGCGCTCGGCGCTGCCCAGGGGCGGCGCTCGGCGCCGCCCAGGGCAGCGCACGGCGCCGCCCAGGGGCGGCGCCAGGCGCTGCCCTAAGGGGGCAGCCGGGCTGCCCCCGGCCCGCGCCCCGGGTGCGGGCCGGCCCGGGAGTGTCCCGGGCGGCCCGCGGGAAAAATTAATATTTTATTAAAAATTAATTTTAATATGTTAAAATTTTATTTTTGGTCCGGTCAAAAATTGTTTTTGATTGGTTCACGAGATTTCGGATCGAATTGTTCGAGTCCGTAAATTTTAAAATTGATTTTGGATAAATTTGAATTTTTGGAAAATTTTAATATTTTATCCGTAAATTGAATTTTGAAATCAATTATTTTGGTACAATTGATGATAAGATATGATCTTATGATATATTGAGTAAAATATGATTTTATTTGTAAAATTGGATTTTATAGATAAAATATGATTTTATTTGATATGGAGATAAAATATGATTTTATATGTGAAATGTGATTTTATATATAAAATATGATTTTATCTTGTTTAAATTTGAATTGCCACAGCATGTTATCCAATAAATTAATTTTGAATTAAATGTTATTGGATAAGGATGATCGATTGCCATGACCAATTTTGTAGGTGTATGTTAGGAATTTACATTTTGTCTTTATTGTTGTTGGTTTTATTAATGGGCCTGGTTTATGGCCCGATATGAATGTCATATGTAATAAAAGTGGGCTTGGTTTATAGCCCGTTCCCACCCCCTAAAAATGTATCCCCTACTTGTCATTGTTATTTATTGTAAATACATTAGATTTAGTGGGAGATCAAGATTTGAAGATGGTGGGCCCAGCAGACAATGAAGACTGAAGAAATGTAAATTGGAAGCATATGTAATAGGATTGCATTTGCATACTGCATATTACCTAGGATTGGACTAAGACCCGTGATTGGCAACCACGGGTCAATTAGAAATGGAATCGATCATCCTATATATAATGTGATATTATGATTGTATGCATGTTTAGACATAAATTGCGTGAATCCGGCAATGCATGCAATAAATTAAATATGATGAGACAAATATTTTTATAAATAAAATCCCTCATTTTAAATATGATTTAAAATTTATATCAAGATAAATAAAGGAAATTTAAATATTGTTTAAATGTTCCTACCTTCCATCAACGGTCAATGTATGTGATGCTACCCGCGGATACGGTCCGGCTCATATTATTGGGGGGGCCCGTCCGTCGGAAAGCTGTACATTGGATCGACAAATGTTGTAAGTTGGGTGGAACTCCCATGGGATCGGCTCATATTATTGGGGGATCCACATGGCGACCGTCCATCACAACTTAATATTGATGGGTCATCTTGACATGTCACTTTAAACGGCGTCATATTATTGGGCCCTTATTGGACATGAGGTAAATACATGGGGGTTGCTTTGGAAGCAATTGGGCTCTACCTTTTGAGAATTATGGTTGGCTGATATTATTCGGGACCATAAGTTTGTCAATTGGACTCCATGTTCTCACTAAGGAAAAAGTTTCCCGTTTTCACTAGAGGGTGGTGAAATCGTTAAAATAGTGGGAGTGAGATTCATAAAATAAAATTCGCCAATTTTATGTCTTAGTAAATTATTTAAACAATCATCGATAATTGTCTGTTTTATCTCAGTAATCCACATGTTTCTGTTCTCCAACAAAACAAACTTATTGACGCAAACAATACAGAATGATTCCATAAGTTAAGATTGTCCTAAGTTCGGAAAAAGATTTTCTAAGTGTTAGAAAAGGCTTCTCCGAAAACAGCCCCGGCTGATGTAACTAGAGAAATGGTTGGACCATGATCTCAAGGCAAAATGTTACATACAAAATTGGACAAGTCTAAACAAGTTTGCCATCACTGCAAGAAACCCGGTTATTGGAAACGTAACTGCAAGGAATACCTCGAGCAGTTGCGAACTGCAAAGGATATGTTATACATTGAAATAAATATTTTTAATACTACTTCTTGGGTATTGGATACCAGATGTAGATCACATATTTGCAATGAGTTGCAAATGATGATAAGAAGTAATAGGCTAAGGATGGGTGAGACCCAGTCAAGGCTCGGGAATGGTTCCAGAGTTAAATCCATAGCTATGGGAAATATTTATTTTTTGCAGAACGGTTTTAAGTTACTTTTGATAGATGTTTTATTTGTTCCAGATTTAATTAAAACATTATTTCTGTTTCTATGCTTGATAGAGATGGTTATTCTTGTAATTTTGTGAATGGGATTTGCAGTATTTACAAGAATGAATGTTTAATTGGAAATGGACAACTTGAAAACGATCTATATAATTTAAAACTAAAAGACGTTCCAGTGAATTGTATTGACCAACCGGCGACAACAAACAAAAGGAAAATCGATAGTCAAAACCCGGCAAACCTTTGGCACGCTAGACTAGGTCATATTTCCTCAAGGAGGATGAACAAGCTAGTGGGAGAGGGCATGTTTGATATGTCTGATATTAACTCTCTACCTACTTGTGAATCCTGCCTAAAAGGGAAAATGACTAAATCTCCTTTTAAGGGGAAGCCTGAGCGTAGTCAAAATCTGTTGGATTTGATCCATACAGATGTTTGTGGTCCATTTAGAGTAGGGACTCAACATGGCCACACCTACTTCATTACCTTTACTGATGATTATTCAAGGTATGGGTATTTATATTTAATGAAATATAAGTCTGAAGCATTTGAAAAGTTCAAAGAATTCAAGGCTGAAGTAGAAAACAAGCTAGGTAAAAGTATTAAAGCACTTCGATCGGATCGAGGTGGAGAATACTTGAGTACCGAGTTTTTGGACTATCTAAAAGAGAATGGGATTCTCTCTCAGTGGACTCCTCCTATGACACCACAGCTTAATGGTGTATCGGAGCGTCGTAATCGAACTTTGTTGGACATGGTTCGATCTATGATGAGCTTCACTGAGCTTCCACCTTCGTTTTGGGGCTATGCGCTTGAAACGGCGGTATTGTTGTTGAACAACGTCCACACTAAAGCAGTGGACAAAACACCATACGAGTTATGGAATGGCAAAGCTCCTAAGTATTCGTACTTGAGGATTTGGGGATGTCCTGCTTACGTGAAGCGGACAGTGGGAGATAAGTTGGATAGTCGATCCAGCTTGTGTTATTTTGTGGGGTATCCGAAGAATTCAATCGGATATTATTTCTATTATCCTGCTGAAACAAAGGTGTTTGTTTCACGGAATGCCACCTTCTTGGAGAAGGAGTTCTTATTGGATAAGAAAGGTGAGATGATGGAACTCGAAGAAGTTCGAGAAGAACCCGAAATACAAAATAACGATCCCACACCTCAGGAACCATTGCTGGACACGCCTGTACCTAGAAGATCCGAGAGGACTTCTAGACCTCCAGTTCGATATGGTCTTCTTCTTGAAGAGGGTCAAGATGAACCCGACATTGGATGTGATCCAAGAAGCTTCAAGGAAGCAATTTCTGATGCGGATTCGAATTTATGGCTTGAAGCTATGCAGTCTGAATTGGATTCGATGCATACTAACCAAGTCTGGTCTTTAGTGGATCCTCCCGATGGAATTGTTCCAATAGGGTGTAAATGGATCTACAAAAGAAAGCTTGGGCCTGATGGTAAGATATTGACTTACAAGGCGCGATTGGTGGCGAAAGGTTATACTCAAAGGCAAGGAGTTGACTATGATGAAACCTTTTCACCAGTCGCAATGTTCAAGTCCATAAGAATCCTAATTGCCATAGCTGCATGGTATGACTATGAGATATGGCAGATGGATGTGAAGACTGCTTTTCTTAATGGAGACATTAAGGAAGAAATCTATATGAAGCAGCCTGAGGGGTACACATCCATGGGAAGCGAGCATAAGGTATGCAAGCTTCAGAGATCAATTTATGGTCTAAAACAAGCATCAAGAAGTTGGAACCAGAAATTTGATGAAACAATTAAAGACTTTGGTTTCATCAAGAACCCGGAGGAACCTTGCGTGTACAAGAAAGTAGTTAAGGATGCGGTGACATTCTTAGTACTTTATGTTGATGACATCCTACTCATTGGGAATGATGTAGGGATGTTGCAGTCAACAAAGATATGGTTATCAGGTAGATTTTCGATGAAGGATTTGGGTGAGGCATCCTACATTCTTGGGATACAGATCTATAGGGATAGATCTAAGAGAATGATAGGACTCACTCAATCAACCTACATCGATACCATATTGAAACGGTTTTCAATGGATGGGTCCAAGAGAGGACATCTACCCATGTGTCATGGAGTTTCTCTATCCAAGTCTATGTGTCCCAAGACTGATGCAGAGATAGAGAATATGTCACATGTACCATATGCGTCAGCTATAGGTAGTATCATGTATGGGATGATATCTACCAGACCGGATGTAGCATTTGCTCTGAGTGTCACGAGCAGATATCAGTCTAATCCTGGTCAGATGCATTGGAAAGCCGTGAAGGACATTCTTAAGTACTTGCGAAGGACTAAGAATATGTTCATGGTTTATGGAGGACGAGAACTCAAACTGGAAGGCTATACCGACTCTAGCTTCCAAAGTGATGTGGATGACTCGAAGTCAACCTCTGGATTTGTGTTCATGCTCAATGGTGGTGCTGTCTCTTGGAAGAGTTCCAAGCAGGACACCACAGCGGATTCCACCACTGAGGCTGAATACATTGCAGCATCAGCTGCTGCTAAAGAGGCCGTTTGGATGAGGAATTTCGTCCAAGAGTTGGGCGTCATTCCTGAATTTGTTGGTCCAGTCCCGGTGTACTGCGACAACACGGGTGCCGTTGCTCAAGCAAAGGAACCAAGGTCTCATCAAAGATCCAAACACGTACTGAGGAAATACCACATAATCCGGGAGATTGTGGAAAGAGGAGACATCAGTGTCGAACGAGTGGCCTCTGCAGATAATATCGCTGATCCACTTACTAAGCCTTTGCCAGGACCATTGTTTGACAAACATCGCGAAGCAATGGGTCTACGTAGTATGACTAGTTGGCTATAGGGCAAGTGGGAGATTGTAAGAGTGGGTGCCCAGTGAGCCAACTGTGTGGCTATGGGCTTTGTTGACTCTTTGTATAAACAATCTTTTGTTTAATATTATTTACACTTTTATGGCAATGACTTTATATTACTTCATATTGTTATATTGTGATATACTATTGTTGTTTTGATAAAGACCTTGAATATACTATAGTGTATGTAAGATGTGGTAGAACATGGAGATGTCTATCATGAAATACATCTTATAGTCACTGTATATTCTAAAACCGTTCCTAGTCGATTGAGCCGTCCGATAATAAGGATAAGGATCGCTCGAGTTTGAGACTAGCATTTGCGATGCGGAGTACCACGTTTCATTGGTAGGGAACATGGAGATGTTCGAAGCATGCAAATGGATATTCATAGGATGAATAGTCGAACTACCCTATCCGGACTTTCCAAGTGGTTATCACTTATCGAGTGGATAAAGTCCGCGGTTTTGGTTGTACACCATTAGTCCTTACGACTTGAAACATCATGGAGACTCTATATGCTAGTACTGTGCTTTGACTCGTTTACCGACTCTGAGGGGGTCATCAGGTGTCGAGATTGGGTACAGTTACGACACATATAGGAGTCAATGCATTGTTGTCAAGGATTCACCACATACTTGCGAGTATGGATATCCTATGCGATCTGAGGAGATATTAGTGTGACAAATCTCTGGCCAGAGTACTTGATGTGATTTAAGAAATGGTTTCTTAGTAGCACATGCGATGTCACTAATTTGATCTTCAAGATGCATTGCATAGTTATCGAATCTTGAGCGACTCTCGATATACCAATGGTTGTTGATTCGATCGGGATATTTGGATGAAGGGACCGTACTGTACGTTAACCAAAATCTACTGGTTCTTGTAGGCACTATCAGTGATACCTAGGGAATCATGGGGCGATGTTGCTAGGCGCTTTACCATGATTCGTTGGGCAAGTCGGAAAGTGTTGTTCCGAGTCACAAGGAGTTGTGAGCCCACGGCTAGCTGTATCCCTGAACCATTGAGGGTCACACAGTGTAATGGAGTTTTAATCCCCGTTGAGATAGTTAAATTTAAAGAGTTAAATTTAATGAACTAAGGAGTTGGACTTCTTAAATAAGAGTAAGGGAGTAGGATTTCCTAAAATGACATAGGGATGGACATTTTTGGAAACCACTGAATTCGGATTCAGGAAAATTTATTTTGACTTTAAAACGTGCAGAAATGGTTTCTGTGCACATTGGTGAAATCGTTTCATCAATCGGAGTCACGATGAATTTTATATTAATTTCTGAACGAGTGGGCTTTGCTTGTCGGGCCCCAGCTTATGACTAATGGGCCCTAAGGTGTTAGTGGCCTGCATTATAAATAAGTTATTTCAGTACAGAAATTACACACAACAGGTCATAATTTTGAGAGACAAAATTTCGAAAACCCTAGCCCCTATTTCTCTCAATTCGGCCGATCACCCTCCCACTCTGTCAGAGAAAATTCCGGTCTGTGATTTTGAATCGCAGTAAGGAATAACGAATCAAATTCGTGTATTCTCTTCGCAGAAAACTTCTGATAGATTTTCTAGTGCAATCTATCAGAGGGATTAAACCTCTGTTCGTGGACCTGATTGAAGGCGTTCATCGGTTCCAGGGAGAGACAACAAGAGCAGAATTGTTCTGTTGGTGTCCATTAATCTCGTTGCGAGATTTGAGGTAAAATTTATTTAATTGTTATTTAAATTTTACACACACGTAATTCAATCGTTGTATGGTTGATACCCACACCATGGAATCGTTCCATGAGAAAATTTTTAAACTTCCGCTGCACCGGGTATCAATCGTAATTGGTCTGGGAACTCGCCAGTTTTCCAACAAGATGTTGCCTTCACATGGTCCTCGGATTGTGAAGAATCATTTCATGAGCTGCGTAAACGTCTTACTACTGTACCCGTGCTAGCTCTACCTCCTGGATCAAGAGGTTATATTGTGTACACTGATGTCTCTGGTCAGGGGCTAGGATTTGTTTTGAAACAGCATGGACATTTTATTGCCTATGCTTCTCGGAAGTTGAAGCCGCATGAGACGAATTATCCAGTGCATGATCTCGAGTTGGCCGCCATTGTATTTGCGCTCCAGATTTTGAGGCATTATCTATATGGTGAGAAGTTTGAGATATTTACGGATCACAAGAGTTTGAAGTTTTTATTCACTCAGGCGGAGTTGAATATATGACAGAGACGCTGGATGGACTTACTGAAAGATTATGACTGCGAGATTAAGTATCATCCAGGTTCTACCAATCTTACTATTGATGCCCTGAGTCGGCAGGTGAGACTTTCTGCACTTCAGAATTGTGATTTATCTCATATGATTCAGAAATGTTGTTCACTGAGTTTCACACTCAAGCACAAGAAATGAAGAAATGGAATTCGTTTGTATACTATTTTATCTGAGCCAGCATTGTACTCTTGGATCAAAGAAGCTCAGATATATAATGTTAAGAATCAGAGTTTGCACGTCTAGACAATGGGGTTAATACATCTGGATTCCATTACCAGACAGATGGTTTATTATTCTTATCGAATCGAGTGGTTGTACCTGATGATGCAGAGCTCAGGAATGATATTCTACCTCAAGCTCACAAGAGTCTATTACCAGTTCATTCTGGAAGCAAGAAAATGTATAAGGACTTGCGAATTAGATTTTGGTGGAAGGGGATGAAGCGGAGTGTTTATCAATTTGTTTATCGATGTCTTGTTTGTCAACAAGTCAAGGCTGAACACCGATGACCCGGTGGTTTACTGCAAAATCTTGAGATTCCCGAGTGGAAGTGGGAGCATGTGACTATGGATTTTGCCACCCACTTGCCTATGACTTCACGTTAGTGTGATGCTATCTTGGTCGTTGTTGATCGTTTGACGAAATCAGCACACTTCATTCCTTACAACAGGGAGTATTCTTACGATCGCATGGCACACTTATACATCTAGGAGTTAGTAAATTGCATGGGATTCCGGTGAGCATAGTCAGTGACAGAGATCCGCGGTTTACCTCACGTTTCTGGAGTATTTTAAGCAGGCGGTGGGTACCACCCTTAGTTTGAGCACTACATATCATCCGGAGACTGATGGCCAGTCGAAACGGACGATTCACAACCTTGAAGATATTTTGCGTGCTTATACGATGAATTTTGGCTTCACTTGGCAGGATCAGTTATCTTTGATCAAATTTGTCTACAATAACAGTTATCATCGCAGTATTGATATGGCACCCTTTGAGGCATTGTATGGTCGACGATTTTGTATTCCACTATTCTGGGATGAGGAAAGAGAAAGACAGGTGGAGGGTCCGGAGTTATTACAGCAGATTGTGGACAAGGTAGATTTGATCAAGCGGAGGATCAAAGCTGCTCAAGATCGGAAAGCCAGTTATGCTAATATTCACCGCAGACCACTTCAGTTTGAGCCTGTTGAATATATATTCTTCGAGTATCACCTTTCAGGAAGGTGATGAAATTTGGTTTGAAAGGCAAGTTATCACCTTGTTATATTGGTCCTTTCTAGATACTGGAGAAGATTGGAGATGTTTCTTATCGTTTAGCGTTACCGTCATATCTTTCCAGTATTCATGATTTATTTCACGTGTCGTTACTTTGACAATATATAGCTAATGATTCGCATATTATTCAGCCTACTGACGTTCAGGTAGAACCAGATATGTCTTATGTTGAACGATCACTCCGTATCCTCGACAGGAAGGAGAAAGTGCTTCGTAACAAGACTATACCACTTGTGATGGTACAATGGCAGCGCCGAGGCGTTGAAGTAGAAACTTGGAAAACGGAAATCCGTATGCGAGCAGAATATCCTGAGTTGTTTGCATTGTATTATTTATTACCATGTATCAGCGTACTTACAGTTTGTTGTAATAAAACATGGTTTTATGTTTCGTATTATTATCTTGATTATATCTCTAGAGTTTATTTCGCGGACGAAATATCTAAAGGTGGGGAGAATGTAGTAACCCAGAATCCATTTTTAGATAATAATGCGATAAACATGATTAAGAGTTAGTATTTAACCAATTCGAGGGCTTAATTGGGCTTCATAAGCAAGAATTGAACTTCCAAGCATGGACAGGATCGGAAGCTCCGAACCATACAGATCGGAAGCACCGAATGGATCCAGTTTACTTCGAAACTAAGGCAGGATCGAAAGCTCCGATCCAGTATCGGAAGCTCCGATCTCCAGCTGCCAACAATGCTCGATGACTAAGCCACGAGTTCTGACAAGTTTTAGGCATGCACAAGATAGGATGCTCCGATCTCAGTTTGGAAGTTCCGATCCGGACGTGTCATACATGCATGCATCGAGCTGGATCGAAAGCTCAGATCCCAAGATCGGAAGCTCCGATCGTGGCCGAGTTTGGGGCTATAAATAGGGGTCTTTAGAGTTCATTTTGAATTATGAATTCCCGAGTTTCCTTCTTCAGTTATAGAGTGTGAGATATACACTTGAGGTCTCTATCGGTTTATAGAGAGGTTCTGGAATAACAAGGCGTTGTTATTGTAATCTAGAACAAGAGACTCTAAAGGGCTTACTACGGACGAAGGTATGGTCCGGGAATCTTATTAAGTTTTGGGAGTATTTATTAGATTAGTTAGGTTTATAGAACTTGTGTAGTGATACGGTGAACTTTTGAATATAGTCTTGGAACCTAGGTTCTACTAGACTCGAACTAGCTTAGAGGTATGTACACATTGATTGAGATTGCCAGTGAGTATACATGTTTATACGTTTCATTTCTGTGGCATTATTATGTGGCATGATGTATGTTTTACTGCTTTCGATATTCATATTTCATGTGCGCATACACGTTGAGCTTATTCCTTTGTTATACCTGTATTTAGTCTAGAGCCGGATGTACCGTTATAGCCGGGGGGGGGGGTGTTCTAGGAGATATTCTAGAACCGGATGTACCGTTATAGTGAGGGGGTTCTAAGTGAGTGTGGTTGTACCCAGAGGTTTGATTCGAGCGATCACAACACTCATTGGCGCCGGTTATTAGCATGACTTTCAGATGACTTATTACCCGTCATCACGATTACATGCATCATATACATATGTTTACTTATTTTTATGTACTGGGAGTTAATCGCTCACGTCCTAGTTATTATTTTGGACACCCCATTCCACGGGGCAGGTCGCAGGATGGACGGAACTGGGATTTCGAGGTAGGACTAGAGAGCAGGAGCCATCAGTGGATAATTTATACAGCAGGATTTGATATAGCTGTATAATGTCTTAGACAGTTTTATTTCTTTTCGATATGGTTGTATCACTACTGAGAATAAGCTTTGATCTATTGTATAAAGTTTGATATGTAAATTTTAGGTTATGCTTCAGCATGTTTTACTCTGTTAAGTGATTATGTTTTAATTAAGATTAATGTATGTCATATTTGCCAGTTAGTAGGTGATTCTATGCAGGTCACTACACTATGTTTGCATAGTTTATATGGCATGACTTATGTGCATTTATTATGTCACAATTATTATGCTACATGCATTATCACGTTGAGCCTATACCTTGATATTGCCAGTAGAGGGGTTGCTCAGCCTCAAAGTTTTGTGGATGGATTCCATGGATTTGGATCCGGATATTTCCACATATTTCTTATGGTATGGGAGTACCTCCTGATGTGTTGTCCAGTGTGCTACATACCATGGCGCCATTTGTTGAGCAAGAGTTTTTATCGTGACAGGTTTCCGATACCCGTTCATTTGCATTAACATTCATAGCATGTGTATACTCATACTTTCGTACTGAGCATTGTTAACTCACGTCCTCGGTTTTTGTTCTGTACTGCTACAGGACATGACTTAGGTTGCACGGACCGGGAGGTAGGGCTCATTGAGCTGCAGCAGGATGGATTGTACTGTACCAGGTTTCTATTTGTGGAATTTTAGTATTACTATTCTATGGGGTTTTATAACATTTATCGATATTTGTTTTGGGGCCGGTTGTATTCTTGCCGGTGAATTATTTAAGTTTCCGCGCGTTTAATTGATTATCGTGTTTAAGTTATTTTACATGCTTAAGTTTTGATTAATTAGTGATTCTAGGATGAGTCACTACATTTTTCTTTCTAATATTGGTAGTTGAGATTGTGATTTACGTGTGTGATATATTTTAAATTAGGAATTGATTAAGCTAATTTGATAAGATATATAATTCCTAGATTTAAAATAAAGTTGGTTGTTTTAAATATGATTGCAGATATTATATCTCATTTAAATTACGTATCTATATTCTAATTTAGATTTCTTACCTTATCTATGCGTAACTTTCACGCTTAAAAGTGATAGTAGATCGAGAAGCAAAAGCATGAAGTACATAAAAATATAGAGCAATGCAAAAAGATTCTATTCTGAATTTCCTTGAAGTGTTGAAAATCCGTGAAGATATCTTAGGAGAAGATCTTCTTGGGTTTCTCGAATTTCGGTGTTCGGGATCCACTTTTTTTGGTTTCATATTTTGTGTTCTTCTGTGTATTGTTAGGAAGTGGTTTTTGTTTTCTCACATGCTTTTGAAAAAATTGATTTTTTTATAACATTCATTAGTATTGAGTTTTGTAAAACGATTTGCAGTTTTTCTAGTAAATATTTTTTCCCTAAGGCACCGCGCAAGTACTTGGTACTTGTGCATAATTATACCTGAGCATTTTGTTATTAGTTTTTGATTTTATTTATGCTTTAAATTATTCCGCTGCATGTTGTCTCAAGTGTTGACAACATTTAGAGACAATATCTTTTAAAATATGATGTTTGTGAAGTGTCTATTCATGTCAATGGAAGAAACCATCTAACAAGTGATATCAAATCCCACTCTTGACGACACTAAGAGAGGTTCTGGTTGATTTTGTATTTTCATTTTTGACAAATAATTCAGGATGTACACCCTTTAGACGAGTGCTACACTCAGACCATCGATTCTAGATGGGTCCATCTATGGAATCTAGAAAGTAAAGATGAGAATCTGCAATAAGTCCATAGATGAAAGAGCGTGGCAGTGTATCTTGAATGTTTGGTCTCCACCTAGAAGAACAGATGAAGACGGTGATATAGTGATCAAATCTGAAACCGAGTGGACTGAGGATGAAATAAAATGTTCAAACTATAACTCTAAAGATTTAAATGATATATTCTATTCTGTTGACGTTAATATGTTTGGTTTGATTACTAATTGTGTATGCTCTAAGCTGGCTTGGGAAAATCTACAAACACATTGTGAAGGCTCAGACAGTGTTCGAAGAACAAAATTGAGGATGTTGTCTTCGAAGTTCGAGAATCTGAGGATGGAAGAGAATGAGACCCTTGATGACTCTGATCTAAAGTTGCGGGATATTGCTAATGAATCACTTAGTCTTGGAGAGACGATTTCAAATGAAAGACTAGTGAATAAAACACTTCGTTCACTCCCAGAAAGGTTCAACATGAATAATTGTGCGATTGAAGAATCTAAAGACACGTCCGCACTCTCACTGAGTGAGCTGATGATTTCCTTGTGCACATATGAGATGAATACAAACATTCAAAAGAAATAAAAAGGTAAACCATTTCCCTTCAAATTTCTAATGATTCATACAAGGATTTGGTTGAGTTGTCACAGGATTAGAATGAATATGACTTGGGAGATGACTCAATCTCAATTATAACCAAGAAGTTTGGAGACTATCTGAAAAATATGAGAGAGACAAAGAAGACTGGACAGAAACTCAAGACTCCAATGATTCCCACATCTGATAAACCATTGAGAATAGTTAGGCCTAAACAATCACAAAAGAAGTTCTTTGGTCATGGACAGTCTCGACTCATGCTTGAAATAAGAAGCCAACCCATTTCTAAGAAGATTGATAATGTGCAGTGTCTGTCATGAATGCCAAGATTATGGTAATTATGCCAATGAATGCGCAAGTAGGCTTTGGAAAGGAATGAATACATCTTTGAGTGATGAATAATCTGAAGAATATGAAGAATAGAGTGAGGAAAGTCATACATCTCTAACTGCATTGGTGGAAAAAATAAGATGTTACAAATTAATCCATTAGGTGTTGCCGCAGGTGTTGCAACACTTGGTTGCAACATCTCTCTGAGGCCAGTCTGTTTAAATACTTCAAATAATTATAACCTGAGCAATCCTGATGCAGATGATGAAGGAATGACTCTGGAAGATGTGAAAAAGTTATATAAAGAGTTGTATGTTGACTGGATTAATAGAAAAAACTTGAATACAACTCTTTCAGAGGAAAACACTGACTTGAAGGCTGCAGTATCCAGACTTGAGGTGATTTTGAGTAAGAATGATATGTAATTGTCTACAATAAAAGAATAACTCGGGAAAGCCATGATTCCACTGGACAGATTCAACTCGAGTAAATGAAAACTTGATTCAACACTCATGATGGGTAGAGATGGTAAGATAGGATTAGGTTTTGACAACAATAAGTTTGAAGTTGGTGAGACTTCAAAACCTACTATGTTTTCAAAGGAAAGTAGCAGTTCCACATGTCCGTCAACTAATATTCCTTCCTCAAAGCCACAAGCTTCCGTTCCAAAAAAACACCAAAGAAAATGTAAGTTTGTGTGCGACTACTGCCACAGGCCTGGTCATATCAAACCTTACTGCTTCAAGTTGAGAGATGACTACAGATAGTGTTCTATTCTTCAAATGTTTCCTAAAGTGTTGCCTAACATATACCACAACATCCTTAAGAACAGATTTACTACAAGAAAGGTTTGGGTACCGAGAGCTGATATTCATTGTAATATGACTTATACTTCTTTGAAAACTAATGTTTCAGGTTTTTGGTACTTTGATAGTGGAAGCTCTCGTCATATAACAAGTTCAAGACAATTCCTCATAGATTATGTTTTGCTGAAAATTGGAAAAGTGACTTATGGAGGAGGATCCAAGGAAAATATTGTTGGAAAGGGCACACTGGATGTTGCTTGACTTCCTAAACTTTACAACATGCTACATGTCAAAATATTAAATACAAATTTTATAAGCATTAGCCAACTTTGTGATGATAATTTTCATGTGAAGTTTGATAAGAATATTTGTAAAGTTTTTTTATAGTTCTAACATGTGTGTCATGACGGGCACTAGATCATCCGATAATCGCTACCAACTTGGAGAAGTGTTGGCATGTAGGCATACAAAAGTGAATGAATTCAACCTATGTCATCAAAAGTTGTGTCATGCAAACTTCAAAACATTGACGAACTTAAGTAAGCCTAATTCTGTTCGAGGCATGCCAAATTTAATGTCTGGAATTCCATATGTGTGTGAGGCATGTAAAAAAGGTAAGCAAACCAGGGTGTCACACCAGTGTTATAACATTTTGGGAAAAACCCGTTCTCTTGAGCTTTTTCATATGGACTTGATGGGTCCTATGGAAGCAGAAAGCTTCGGAGGTAAGAAATACTCATTTTTCTATGTGATGAATTTTCACGCTACACTTGGGTAAGTTTTTTGAGAGAAAATTCAGACACCTTTGACGCTTTTAAAAACTTCTTAAGGGATTGTAAATTTTCACAACTTGAAGGTAGCCAGAATTCGCACTGATTATGGTAAGAAGTTCAAAAACTCTTCTTTTTCAAACTTTTTTTGATAAGAAAGGTATTTCTCATTAATTCTATGCTCATAAAACTCACCAACAAAATGGAATTTCTGAAAGAAAGAATAGAACTTTGCAAGAAATGTCTAGAGTCATGTTGAGTTCTAAAAACATTTCAAAATGTTTTTGGGCAGAAGCCTTAAACACAACATGTCACATTTCAAATAGAGTGTACTTGAGGACTTATTCTGCTATGACCTCTTACAAAATTCTCATGGGAAAGAGGCTGAACCTTAAGTATTTTCACGTCTTTGGTTGTGTCTGTTATGTTTTAAATGATAAAGATCACATTGGAAAGTATGACTCTAAAAGTAATAGATGTTTGTTCTTGAGTTATGCCTTAAATAGTTTTGCCTATCGGATGTTTATCTTAAGAACTAGAACAATTTTTGAGTTTATTAATGTTGTCTTTGATGACTTTGTAGATCTTAGAAGAATACCGCTGAAAATGAAGTTGAGGATCTGATGGAAAATTCTTCACCATAAGAAAGCTCAAATTTTGCCCTAAATATCACAACATCTGACACAAAAAGATCTTTAACCCCACCAGAAACAAATTCTGACTAGCCCACTGATAATGTTGAGAAGGAAAACAGTGATGTAACGAAGATGGAAAGAATATCCCATGAAAAATCCAAAAGAACTATCCATCTTCGCATATTATTGGACATGTACATGGAAATATGCAAACCCGTAGGAAATAAAAGGTGGATTACAGGAAGATGATTGGACTAGTCTGCATGAGCTCCATATTCTCTTAGGTAAGACATTCGTGCTTTATTTCAAACAATGAACCCATAAACTTAACTGAAGCTTTAAAATATGAATTTTGGGTCAATGCAATGCATTAAGAGCTCGAAAAGTTTGTTCAAAACGATGTTTGGTACTTGGTACCTTCACCTGCTCATGGTTACGTAATTGGAACAAAATAGATTTTCAAAAATAAGACCGATGAATCAGGAAATATCATGAAGAATAAAGCTAGGTTGGTAGCTCAAGGGTACACACAAGTTGAGGGGGATGATTTTGATGAGACCTTCGCTCCTGTAGCCCATATTGAATCTATCCTACTCATGCTTGACATCTCATGTCATATGGGAATGAAAATTTTCAAATGGATGTAAAAAACGCATTTTTTTTAATAAAATTTTATATGAAGAAGTGTATGAGAGACAACCCAAGAGGTTTGAGGATCCACACACCTAGATCATGTGTATAAATTGAATAAGGCATTGTATGGATTGAAAGAATCCCCTCGTGATTGGTATGGAAGGCTGACAAATTACTTGCTCAACCTTGTCTTGGATTCAAAAGAGGTGAGGAAGATAAGACACTTTTTCTAAAAAAACCTCAAGGTAATATTTTCATTTGCGAAATTTATGTAGATGACATAATATTCTGTGCTTCTTCTAAAAATCTTGTGAATGATTTCGTCAAGTGCATGTCACTACCTTCGAAATGGGTATGGTTGGTGAGTTGAGTTATTTCTTGGGGTTAAAAGTGAAACAAATGCATGATGGTATCTTTTTGTGTCAAAGAAAATATGCTAGAAATCTTGTGAATTTTTTTTTAAATAATAATTTTAAACACATGAGAACACCGATGGGGTCAAGTGAAATGCTGTGTATAGATGATGATGTGGAAGGTGTTGACAACACTCTCTATCACAGTATAATTGGAAGTCTCTTGTATTTGAGTGCTAGTAGGCCAGATATCATGTTTAGTGTGTGTTTGTGTTCTAGATACCAGTCTAACCCAAAGGTCACTGACCGCTTAATTCGATATCAACTAGAAAGTGCACTAGGTCAAGTAATAGTAAGTGGACAATGAGTCCAAGTATCTATCACACAGGGACTGTAGTCAATTTTCAAAAATTAATTATTTTACTTAATATAGACAAAATCATAAAGAGCGATTTGATTTAAATAAAAATAAGAATTTAAAATAAAAAATTCTTAAGAAATAAGAATTAAAATAGCTGAAAGTAGAATTTAATTAAAACGAGACAACCAAGACACACGCAGGTACCGAACAATTCACGCAACATGTAGTCGATCTAGGTCTCAGATTTAAATCTTAAATTACGCTGAATTCTTTTAACTTATTTAAAGGTCTATTTCTAGAACAATTAAACCTATTCAAATGTTGACGGATCAATCTTTCATAATTCAAATCAAATTCGAATGCATTTAGAATCGTGAGAATTCAGTTTGCACCTAAAACCGCACAATGAAATCGAATACTATTTCTAGTCAATTTAACCTCGTGTTGATTAATGACATGATCGCAATCAATTCCTCACCTATCGACTTGGAATCGATTAACATGCAAATAAACAATTGTCCAGATTATTCATAAGACAAATTTAAATCCAAAATCAATAACATAAAACCAAATCTGAAAAATCCCAAACAAACATTCAAGTTTTCTACATAGATTTGTTCGGCCCAATCTCGCTGTCTTGGTTGAATAAAAACTACTCAATAATTGAAAACAATAATTCAATAAACAAGTTTAATAATCAAAAGAGAAAGGAAGAAAAAAACTCTTAAGAAGATTGAGCAGATCTCCAATCTCCAAGCAAACACTAGTAGAATCTTCGCTTTTTACTTCACCAATTAATAATTACGAAGTAAAATGTGACAATCAACTTCGCTAATAATACGGACGAAGTAAAAAACGCACCTTCTACTTCGGTACTTAAAAACCCGGGCTTCACTAATAATTTTGGATAGTATTTTACTTCATCATATTATAATTGATGAAGTAAAAAGTTAAAAATTAAAATTTTTAATTATAATCGATGAAGTAAAAGGATGAACCGGATTAAATATTGACTCAATGACTTTTCTTTCTAACATTTTCAACACTTGGTAAAATATACATCACAAAACACGATCCCCTTTCTTCTTCATTGTGGGAAAAGAAACCCTGCTCGGCGATCATTTTCTTCTTCAGCCGCCCACCATCAACCACCGTCAGGAACCGACGCCAACGCCCTATTCCGAAAGCAAAAGGTCTGAATCTCTCTATTTTGGTTTCAATTTAGGGTTTACATGTTTTGGAAGATGTTTTATTTCTTTTTTTTTTTACATGAATATGAGATGCCCTTTTTTTGAACATAAACTCGGGTTTTCCTTTTTTCTTTGCGTTTTACTTGTTTTTCGATCCAGAAAATTATAAATATATGCCAATGTTTCCTTTTTTTTTTAACGTGTGGGTTTCTCTGTTGATTTGAGTTTTAAATATTCTTCTTGTTGTGATATTTGGTCTGTCAAGCAGCAACCAAGCTAATTCGGCACGGGCAAATAATACGTAAGCCACAATGTTGCCTGCTACTCCGGCTTTGTAAAGTTCTGAATTTTTTTTTAAAAAAAAAAGTTAGCCTCTCTTTTCTGGCCTGTTATTTAAATAGTTAAGGCTATTATGAAGGTATTGTTCTGAATTTTTTTTTAAAAAAAGTTAGCCTCTCAAATCTGGCCTGTTATTTTAAATAGTTAGGGCTATTATGAAAGTATTTGGTCCTCCAATTTATTAAATTCTGGATTAAGTTTGATGAATTGATTTCTTCTACATTTTAGCCTCTTTTTTTCACTCGATCTCAATATTTGTCCCATATATCAATATTCAAATTAATTATCACTGTGATAGAAAAAGGGCAGGGCAGAAAGCACAAATTAAAACAAGCCAATTTCTTATAGTAACGATTAAATTTGAGTAATTATAAAATATTTATTTTAATCCCACAAACTAATTGATAAAAGAAAAGACATATTGCACGCACACTAACGAGTAAAATTAATCGGAGTAAATAGTAATCAAGTGTATAGGTATTATAAAATTATTTTCGATTTTATTAGAGTTATTTATGTTGACTATGTTATATGAAATTAAACATACAAGTTTAACTTAACAATATTTTTTTCATGGTTATTTGTCTTGTGACCGATGGGTCAGATGAATATATGTGGTTAAAAATAATACTATTGATTAAAAAAGTAATTATTTTTAATTGATTGAGTCAATTATAAGATATGTTTCATAAAATGTAAAATTAGTATGTATTTATGGGTTTATAATGAAAGAGTGGGTGCCCGGTGAGCCAACTTGTGGCTAAGGGCTTTGATGACTCTTTGTATAAACAATATTTTGTTTAATATAATTTACACTTTTATTAATGGCAATGACTTTATCTTTCTTCATATTGTTATATTGTGATATACTATTGTTGTTTTGATAAAGACCTTGAATATACTATAGTGTATGTAAGATGTGGTAGAACATGGAGATGTCTATCATGAAACACATCTTATAGCCACTGTATATTCTAAACTGTTCATAGTCGATTGAGCCGTCCGATAATAAGGATAAGGATCGCTCGAGTTTGAGACTAGCATTTGCGATACAGAGTACCACGTTTCATTGGTAAGGAACATAGAGATGTTCGAAGCATGCAAATGGATATTCATACGATGAATGATCGAACTACCCTATCCGGACTTTCCAAGTGGTTATCACTTATCGAGTGGATAAAGTCCGCGGTTTTGGTTGTACACCATTAGTCCTTACTACTTGAAACATCATTGAGACTCTATATGCTAGTACTGTGCTTTGACTCGTTTACCGACTCTATTGGGGTCATCAGGTGTCGGGATTGGGTACAGTTACAACACATATAGGAGTCGATGCTTTGTTGTCAAGGATTCACCACATACTTGCGAGTGTGGATATCCTATGCGATCTGAGGAGATATTAGTGTGACGAATCTCTGGCCAGAGTACATGATGTGATTTAAGAAATGGTTTCTTAGTAGCACATGCGATGTCACTATTTGATCTTCAAGATGTATTGCATAGTTATCGAATCTCGAACGACTCTCGATATACCAATGGTTGTTGATTCGATCGGGATATATGGATGAAGGGACCGTACTGTACGCTAACCAAAATCTATTGGTTCTTGCAGGCACTATCAGTGATACCTAGGGAATCATGGGGCGATGTTACTAGGCGCTCTTACCATGATTCGATGGGCAAGTCGGAAATTGTTGTTCCGAGTCACAAGGAGTTGTGAGCCCACGGCTAGCTGTATCCCTGAACCATTGAGGGTCACACAGAGTAATGGATTTTTGATCCCCGTTAAGATAGTTAAATTTAAAGAGTTAAATTTAATGAACAAAGAAGTTGGACTTCTTATTTAAAAGTAGAGTAGTAAGATTTCCTAAAATGACATAGGGATGGGCATTTTTGGAAATCACTGAATTCGGATTCAGAAAAATTTATCTTAACTTTAAAAGGTGCAGAAATGGTTTCTGTGCACATTGGTGAAATCGGTTTATCAATCGGAGTTACGATGAATTTTATATTAATTTCTGAACATGCGGGCTTTGCTTGTCGGGCTTGAACTTATGACTAATGGGCCCTAAGCTGTTAGTGGCCTATATTATAAATAAGTTATTGCAGTACAGAAATTACAGACAACAGGTCACAATTTTCGAAAAAACCCTATTTTTCTCTCAGTAGTGGCCGCCCCCCTCTCCCCTCTGCTCGGTAAATCAAGTCTGTGAATTTTGAATTGCAGTCTGGTTTAACGGATCAAATTCGTTAATCTCTTCGTAGAAACTTCTGATAGATTTTCTAGTGCAATCTATTAGAGGGATTAAATATCCGTTCGTGGACCTGATTGAAGAACAGTTCGTCCATCAGTTCCAGGGATATACAACAAGAGCAGAGCAATCTGTTGGTGTCCAAAATCTCGATTCGAGATTAAAGGTAAAAATTTATAATTGTTATTTAATTTTTACACACACAATTTAATCGTAAGTTTTGATACCCAATATGGAATCGTTCCATATAAAAATTTTAAACTTTCGCTGCACCGGGTATCAATCCTGATTGATCTGATCGCCGCGTTCTCCAACAGTGGTATCAGAGCCAGGTTGCTCAGATCAAGCGATTAAATTAATCGATTGTACAAAAATTTTTAGGCCTCGGTTTTTGAAACAAAATAAATATTTTAAAAATAAAATTTTTTTTTTTTCGGGCAAAAACCCGGGCAGCGATTGGATCGCTGCCCCGGGCAGCGCACGGCGCTGCCTTGCGCAGCGCTCGGCGCTGCACAGGGCGGCGCACGGCGCTGCCCTAGGGGCAGCCGGGCTGCCCGGTCCGACCCCATTAGGGCGCGGGCAGCCCGGGAATGTCCTGGGCGGCCCGCGGGAAAAATTAATTTTTTAATTTTTAAATTAAATTTTAATATGTTAAAATTCTATTTTTGGTCCGATCGAAAATTGTTTTTGATTGGTCCACGAGGCGTCGGATCGAATTGTTCGAGTCCGAAAATTTTAAAATTGATTTTTGGATAAATTTGAATTTTTGGAAAATTTAAATATTTTATCCGTTAAATTGAATTTTGAAATTAATTATTTTTGGTACAATTGATGATAAGATATGATCTTATGGATATATTGAGTAAAATATGATTTTATGTATAAAATTGGATTTTATAGATAAAATATGATTTTATTTGATAAAAAGATAAAATATGATTTTGTATGTAAAATAAGATTTTATATATGGAATATGATTTTATCCTTTTAAATTTAAATTGCCATTGCATGTTATCCAATAAATTAATTTTGAATTAAATGTTATTGGATAAGGATGATCTATTGCCATGACCAATTTTGTAGGTGTATGTTAGGAATTTACATTTGTTTTATTGTTGTTGGATTTATTAATGGACCTGGTTTATGGCCCAATATGAATTGTCATATGTAATAAAAGTGGGCTTGGTTTATGGCCCGTTCCCACCCCTTAAAAATGTATCCCCTACTTGTCATTGTTATTTATTGAAAATACATTAGATTTAGTGGGAGATCAATATTTGAAGATGGAGGTGGTCCCAGCAGACAATAAAGACAGAAGAAATGTAAATTGGAAGCTCAATGTAATAGGATTGCATTGCATACTGCATATTAACTAGGATTGGACTAAGACTCGTGATTGGCAACCACGGGTCGATTAGAAATGGAATCGATCATCCTATATAATATGTGATATTATTGTTGTATGCATGTTTTAGACAAAATTGTCTGAATCCGGCAAGCATACAAAAAAAAAATTTAAAAATGATGAGACAAATTTTCATAATTAAAATCCCTCATTTTAAATATGATTTAAAATTGATATCAAGATAAATAAAGGAAATTTAAATTTGTTTAAATGTTCCTACCTTCCATCAACGATCAATGTATGAGATGCTACCCGCGGATACGGTCCGGCTCATATTATTGGGGGGGCCTGTTCGTCGAAAAGCTGTACATTGGATCGACACATGTTGTAAGTTGGGTGGAACTCCCATGGGATCGGCTCATATTATTGGGGGATCCACATGGCGACCGTCCATCACAACTTAATATTGATGGGTCATCTTGACATGTCACAATAAACGGCGTCATATTATTGGGCCCTTATTGGACATGAGGTAAAAACATGGAGGTTGCTTTGGAAGCAATTGGGCTCTACCTTTTGAAAATTATGGTTGGCTGATATTATTCGGGACCATAGATTGTCAATTAGACTCCATGTTCTCACTAAGGAAAACAGTTTCCCGTTTTCACTAGAGGGTAGTGAAATCGTTAAAATAGTGGGAGTGAGATTCATAAAATAAATTTCGCCTATTTTATGTCTTAGTAAATTACTTAAACAATCACTGATATTTGTCTGTTTCTTTTCAGTATTTCATAAAGATGAATTCGCGTAATCCACTTTTCTCGATCCTCGAACAAAATAAGTTGACTGGCGCAAACTATACGGAATGGTTCCGTAAGTTGAAGATTGTCTTGACTTCGGAGAAGATGCTCTACGTGTTAGAAAAATCTCCTCCGAAGGAAGCACCAGCTGACATAAGTCCGGAAGAGTTAGCCAAACTTGATACATGGTGGGACCATGATATCAAGGCCAAATGCTATATGCAAGCCTCGATGTCTGATGAACTCCAGAGGCGATTTGAGGACACCGTGAATGCTGCTGACATTCACGTACAACTCAAGGAACTTTTTGGGGCTCAATCGAGGGCTGAAAGGTTCGCTACTGTAAAGGAGCTAATGACGTGTCGCATGCGTGAAGGGACTTCGGTCCGTGATCATGGGGTACTAGTGATTTGGCTCATACAGAAGTTGGTAACCCTTGATTTGGTGTTGGAGCATGAACTCAACGTGGACTTACTACTTCTGTCTCTTCCTTCTTCGTTTGACGGATTTGTGGTGAATTTCAATATGAACAAGATAGAGGCCTCCCTTGAAGAGATGGTCAATATGCTTGTGACATATGAATCCACATTAAAGAAGTATAAACCGGCTTTCTTGGTGGGCTCCTCTTCTTCTGCTAAGAAGGGGCCAAGTACAAAGGGTAAGAAACGTTCTGCCCCACCCAAGAAAATCGAACCCGAGAAGAAGTACAAGACAAAGGCTTCAAACATGGAAAAATCCAAGGATGTTTGCCATTACTGCAAGAAGCCCGGTCATTGGAAGCGTAACTGCAAGGAATATCTAGAGCAGTTGCGAACTGCGAAGGGTATGTTCTATATTGAAATAAATGTTTCACTTAATACTACTTCTTGGGTATTGGATACCGGATGTGGATCTCACATTTGCAATGATTTGCAGGTGATGACAAGAAGTCGCAGGCTTAGAATGGGTGAGACCCAGCTGAGGCTCGAAAATGGTTCCAGAGTTGAAGCTAAAGCTGTGGGAGATGTTTATTTATTTTTGCAGAACGGTTTTAAGTTACTTTTAAGAGATGTTTTATTTGTTCCGGATTTGATTAAAAACATTATTTCTATTTCTATGCTTGATAGAGATGGTTATTCTTGCAATTTTGTGAATGAGATTTGCAATATTTACAAGAATGAATGTTTGATTGGAAATGGACAACTTGAAAACGATCTATACAACTTAAAACTAAAAGACGTTCCAATAAATTATGTTGATAAACCGGCAACAACAAACAAAAAGAAAATAGATAGCCAAAACCCGGCAAACCTTTGGCACGCTAGGCTAGGTCATATTTCCTCAAGGAGGATGAACAAGCTAGTGGGAGAGGGCATGTTTGATATGTCTGATATTAACTCTCTACCTGTTGGAAAACTGGCGTTCAGATCAATCACGATTGATACCCGGTGCAGCGGAAGTTTAAAATTTTTATTATGGAACAATTCCATAGTGTGGGTATCAACCGTTCAACGATTAAATTATAAGTGTGTGTAAAATTTAAATAACAATTATTAAATTTTACCTTCAATCTCGAATCGAGATTATTGGACTCCAACAGATTTCTCTGCTCTTGTTGTCTCTCCCTGGAACCGATGAACTCCTTCAATCAGGTCCACGAATAGAGGTTTAATCCCTCTGATAGATTGCACTAGAAAATCTATCAGAAGTTTTCTACGAAGAGAATAAACGAATTTGATTCGCTATTCCAGACTGCAATTCAAAATCACAGACCGGAATTTCTCACGCAGAGAAGGTAGGGGCGGCCGAATTTGAGAGAGAGGAGGCTAGGGTTTTCGAAATTTTGCTCTCAAAATTATGACCAGTTGTGTCTAATTTTTGTACTGCAATAACTTATTTATAATGCAGGCCACTAACAGCTTAGGGCCCATTAGTCATAAGTTGAGGCCCGACAAGCAAAGCCCGCACGTTCAGAAATTAATATAAAATTCATCGTGACTCCGATTGATGAACCGATTTCACCAATGTGCACAGAAACCATTTCTGCACATTATAAAGTCAAGATAAATTTTCCTGAATCCGAATTCAGTGGTTTCCAAAAATGTCCATCCCTATGTCATTTTAGGAAATCCTACTCCCTTACTCTTATTTAAGAAGTCCAACTTCTTTATTCATTAAATTTAACTCTTTAAATTTAACTATCTCAACGGGGATTAAAACTCCATTACACTGTGTGACCCTCAATGGTTCAGGGATACAGCTAGCCGTGGGCTCACAACTCCTTGTGACTCGGAACAACACTTTCCGACTTGCCCAACGAATCATGGTAAAGCGCCTAGCAACATCGCCCCATGATTCCCTAGGTATCACTGATAGTGCCTACAAGAACCAGTAGATTTTGGTTAGCGTACAGTACGGTCCCTTCATCCATATATCCCGATCGAATCAACAACCATTGGTATATCGAGAGTCGCTCAAGATTCGATAACTATGCAATACATCTTGAAGATCAAATTAGTGACATCGCATGTGCTACTAAGAAACCATTTCTTAAATCACATCAAGTACTCTGGCCAGAGATTCGTCACACTAATATCTCCTCAGATCGCATAGGATATCCACACTCGCAAGTATGTGGTGAATCCTTGACAACAATGCATCGACTCCTATATGTGTTGTAACTGTACCCAATCCCGACACCTGATGACCCCCATAGAGTCGGTAAACGAGTCAAAGCACAGTACTAGCATATAGAGTCTCCATGATGTTTCAAGTAGTAAGGACTAATGGTGTACAACCAAAACCGCGGACTTTATCCACTCGATAAGTGATAACCACTTGGAAAGTCCGGATAGGGTAGTTCGATTATTCATCCTATGAATATCCATTTGCATGCTTCGAACATCTCCATGTTCCCTACCAATGAAACGTGGTACTCCGCATCGCAAATGCTAGTCTCAAACTCGAGCGATCCTTATCCTTATTCTCGGACGGCTCAATCGACTAGGAACAGTTTAGAATATACAGTGACTATAAGATGTATTTCATGATAGACATCCCCATGTTCTACCACATCTTACATACACTATAGTATATTCAAGGTCTTTATCAAAACAACAATAGTATATCACAATATAACAATATGAAGAAAGATAAAGTCATTACCATTAATAAAAGTGTAAATTACATTAAACAAAAGATCGTTTGTACAAAGAGTCATCAAAGCCCATAGCCACAAGTTGGCTCACTGGGCACCCACTCTTTCAATCTCCCACTTGCCCTATAGCCAACTAGTCATACTACGTAGACCCATTGCTTCGCGATGTTTGTCAAACAATGGTCCTGGCAAGGGCTTAGTAAGCGGATCAGCGATATTGTCTGCAGAGGCCACTCGTTCGACAGTGATGTCTCCTCTTTCCACAATCTCCCGGATGATGTGGTATTTCCTCAGTACGTGTTTGGATCTTTGATGAGACCTTGGTTCCTTTGCTTGAGCAACGGCACCCGTGTTGTCACAGTACACCGGGACTGGACCAACAAATTCAGGAATGACGCCCAACTCTTGGACGAACTTCCTCATCCAAACGGCCTCTTTAGCAGCAGCTGATGCTGCAATGTATTCAGCCTCAGTGGTGGAATCCGCTGTGGTGTCCTGCTTGGAACTCTTCCAAGAGACAGCACCGCCATTGAGCATGAACACAAATCCAGAGGTTGACTTCGAGTCATCCACGTCACTTTGGAAGCTAGAGTCGGTATAGCCTTCCAATTTCAGATCTCGTCCTCCTTATACCATGAACATATTCTTAGTCCTTCGTAAGTACTTAAGAGTGTCCTTCACGGATTTCCAATGCATTTGACCAGGATTAGCCTGATATCTGCTCGTGACACTCAGAGAAAATGCTACATCCGGTCTGGTAGATATCATCCCATACATGATACTACCTATAGCTGACGCGTATGGTACATGTGTCATATTCTCTATCTCTGCATCAGTCTTGGGACACATAGACTTGGATAAAGAAACTCCATGACACATGGGTAGATGTCTTCTCTTGGACCCATCCATTGAAAACCGTTTCAATATGGTGTCGATGTAGGTTGATTGAGTGAGTCCTATCATTCTCTTAGATCTATCTCTATAGATCTGTATCCCAAGAATGTAGGATGCCTCACCCAAATCCTTCATCGAGAATCTACCTGATAACCATATCTTTGTTGACTGCAACATCCCTACATCATTCCCAATGAGTAGGATGTCATCAACATAAAGTACTAAGAATGTCACAGCATCCTTAACTACTTTCTTGTACACGCACGGTTCCTCCGGGTTCTTGATGAAACCAAAATCTTTTATTGTTTCATCAAATTTCTGGTTCCAACTTCTTGATGCTTGTTTTAGACCATAAATTGATCTCTGAAGCTTGCATACCTTATGCTCGCTTTCCATGGATGTGAACCCCTCAGGCTGCTTCATATAGATTTCTTCCTTAATGTCTCCATTAAGAAAGGCAGTCTTCACATCCATTTGCCATATCTCATAGTCATACCATGCAGCTATGGCAATAAGGATTCTTATGGACTTGAACATTGCAACTGGTGAAAAGGTTTCATCATAGTCAACTCCTTGCCTTTGAGTATAACCTTTTGCCACCAATCGTGCCTTGTAGGTCAATACCTTACCATCAGGCCCAAGCTTTCTTTTGTAGATCCATTTACACCCTATTGGAACAATTCCATCAGGAGGATCTACTAAAGACCAAACTTGGTTTGTATGCATCGAATCCAATTCAGACTGCATAGCTTCAAGCCATAAATTTGAATACGCATCAGAAATTGCTTCCTTGAAGTTTCTTGGATCACATCCAATGTCGGGTTCATCTTGATCCCCTTCAAGAAGAAGACCATATCGAATAGGAGGTCTAGAAGTCCTCTCGGATCTTCTAGGTTCAGGCGTGTCCGGTAATGGTTCCTGAGGCGTAGGATCGTTATTTTGTATTTCGGGTTCTTCTCGAACTTCTTCGAGTTCCATCATCTCGGCTTTCTTATCCAATAAGAACTCCTTCTCCAAGAAGGTGGCATTCCTAGAAACAAACACCTTTGTTTCAGCAGGATAATAGAAATAATATCCGATTGAATTCTTCGGATACCCTACAAAATAACATAAGCTGGATCGACTATCCAACTTATCTCCCACTGTCCGCTTCACGTAAGCAGGACATCCCCAAATCCTCAAGTACGAATACTTAGGAGCTTTGCCATTCCATAACTCGTATGGTGTTTTGTCCACTGCTTTAGTGTGGACGTTGTTCAACAACAATACCGCCGTTTCAAGCGCATAGCCCCAAAACGAAGGTGGAAGCTCAGTGAAGCTCATCATGGATCGAACCATGTCCAACAAAGTTCGATTACGACGCTCCGATACACCATTCAGCTGTGGTGTCATAGGAGGAGTCCACTGAGAGAGAATCCCATTCTCTTTCAGATAGTCCAAAAACTCGGTACTCAAGTATTCTCCACCTCGATCCGATCGAAGTGCTTTAATACTTTTACCTAGCTTGTTTTCTACTTCAGCCTTGAATTCTTTGAACTTTTCAAATGCTTCAGACTTATATTTCATTAAATATAAATACCCATACCTTGAATAATCATCAGTAAAGGTAATGAAGTAGGTGTGGCCATATTGAGTCCCAACTCTAAATGGACCACAAACATCTGTATGGATCAAATCCAACAGATTTTGACTACGCTCAGGTTTCCCCTTAAAAAGAGATTTAGTCATTTTTCCTTTTAGGCAGGATTCACAAGTAGGTAGAGAGTTAATATCAGACATATCAAACATGCCCTCTCCCACTAGCTTGTTCATCCTCCTTGAGGAAATATGACCTAGCCTAGCGTGCCAAAGGTTTGCCGGGTTTTGACTATCGATTTTCCTTTTGTTTGTTGTCGCCGGTTTATCAATATAATTTATTGGAACGTCTTTTAGTTTTAAGTTGTATAGATCGTTTTCAAGTTGTCCATTTCCAATCAAACATTCATTCTTGTAAATATTGCAAATCCCATTCACAAAATTGCAAGAATAACCATCTCTATCTAGCATAGAAACAGAAATAATGTTTTTAATTAAATCCGGAACAAATAAAACATCTCTCAAAAAACTTAAAATTGTTCTGCAAAAATGTCTCCTATAGCTTTGGATTTATCTCTGGAACCATTCCCGAGCCTTGACTGGGTCTCACCCATCCTTAGCCTATTACTTCTTGTCATCATTTGCAACTCATTGCAAATATGAGATCTACATCTGGTATCCAATACCCAAGAAGTAGTATTAAGAAAAACATTTTAATGTAAAACATACCCTTTGCAGTTCGCAACTGCTTGAGGTATTCCTTGCAGTTACGTTTCTAATGACCGGGTTTCTTGCAGTGATGGCAAACTTGTTTAGACTTGTCCAATTTTGCATGTAACATTTGGCCTTGAGATCATGGTCCAACCATTTCTCTAGTTCGGCCAACCTTTCGGCAGTTACATCAGCCGGGGCTGTTTTCGGAGAAGCCTTTTCTAACACTTTAGAAAATCTTTTCCGAACTTAGGACAATCTTAACTTATGGAATCATTCTGTATTGTTTGCGCCAGTAAGTTTGTTTTGTTGGAGAATAGAAACATGTGGATTACTGAGATGAAACAGACAATTATCGATGATTGTTTAAGCAATTTACTAAGACATAAAATAGGCGAAATTTAATTTTATGAATCTCACTCCCACTATTTTAACGATTTCACTACCCTCTAGTGAAAACGGGAAACTTTTTCCTTAGTGAGAACATGGAGTCCAATTGACAAACTTATGGTCCCGAATAATATCAGCCAACCATAATTCTCAAAAGGTAGAGCCCAATTGCTTCCAAAGCAACCCCCATGTTTTTACCTCATGTCCAATAAGGGCCCAATAATATGACGCCGTTTATAGTGACATGTCAAGATGACCCATCAATATTAAGTTGTGATGGACGGTCGCCATGTGGATCCCCCAATAATATGAGCCGATCCCATGGGAGTTCCACCCAACTTACAACATTTGTCGATCCAATGTACAGCTTTCCGACGGACGGGCCCCCCCAATAATATGAGCCGAACCGTATCCGCGGGTAGCATCACATACATTGACCGTTGATGAAAGGTAGGAACATTTAAACAAATTTAAATTTCCTTTATTTATCTTGATATCAATTTTAAATCATATTTAAAATGAGGGATTTTTAATTATAAAAATTTGTCTCATCAATTTCAAATTATTGCATGCTTGCCGGATTCACGCAATTATGTCTAAAACATGCATACAATCATAATATCATATATTATATATAGGATGATCGATTCCATTTCTAATTGACTCGTTGTTGCCAATCACGAGTCTTAGTCCAATCCTAGGTAATATGCAGTATGCAATGCAATCCTATTACATTAGCTTCCAATTTACATTTCTTCGTCTTTATTGTCTGCTGGGCCCACCATCTTCAAATCTTGATCTCCCACTAAATCTAATGTATTTACAATAAATAGCAATGACAAGTAGGGGATACATTTTAGGGGTGGGAACGGGCCATAAACCAAGCCCACTTTTATTACATATGACATTCATATTGGGCCATAAACCAGGCCCATTAATAAAACCAACAACAATAAAAACAAATGTAAATTCCTAACATACACCTACAAAATTGGTCATGGCAATCGATCATCCTTATCCAATAACATTTAATTCAAAATTAATTTATTGGATAACATGCAGTGGCAATTCAAATTTAAACAGGATAAAATCATATTTTATATATAAAATCTCATTTTACATATAAAATCATATTTTATCTCTTTATCAAATAAAATCATATTTTATCTACAAAATCCAATTTTATGGATAAAATCATATTTTACTCAATATATTCATAAGATCAAATCTTATCATCAATTGTACCAAAAATAATTGATTTCAAAATTCAATTTAAGGATAAAATATTAAAATTTTCCAAAAATTCAAATTTATCCAAAAATCAATTTTAAAGTTTACGGACTCGAACAATTCGATCCGAAATCTCGTGAACCAATCAAAAACAATTTTTGACCGGACCAAAAATAAAATTTTAACACATAAAAAATTAAATAAAAAAATTTAATTTTTCCCGCGGGCCGCCCGGGACACGCCCGGGCCGGCCCGCACCCGTGGGCGCGGGCCGGGGCAGCCCGGCTGCCCCTTTAGGGCAGCAACAGTTGCTGCCCTGGCGGCGCCTGGCGCCGCCCTGGGCGGTGCCGAGCGTCGCCCATGGGCGGCGCCGTGCGTCGCCCTGCGCAGCGCCCAGCGCTGCGCTGGGCAGCGCCCAGCGCTGCCCTGGCGGCGCTGAGCGCCGCCCCTGGGTGACGCCGTGCGTCGCCGTGGGCGGCGCCGTGCGCCGCCCGGGGCAGCAACAATTGCTGCCCCACCGGGCAGCGATCCAATCGCTGCCCGGGTTTTGCCCCGAAAATTTTTTTTTTTTTTATTTAAAAATTTTTATTTTGTTTCAAAAACCGAGACTCAAAAATTTTTGTACAATCGATTAATTTAATCGTTTGATCTGAGCAACCTGGCTCTGATACCACTGTTGGAAAACTGGCGTTCAGATCAATCACGATTGATACCCGGTGCAGCGGAAGTTTAAAATTTTTATTATGGAACAATTCCATAGTGTGGGTATCAACCGTTCAACGATTAAATTATAAGTGTGTGTAAAATTTAAATAACAATTATTAAATTTTACCTTCAATCTCGAATCGAGATTATTGGACTCCAACAGATTTCTCTGCTCTTGTTGTCTCTCCCTGGAACCGATGAACTCCTTCAATCAGGTCCACGAATAGAGGTTTAATCCCTCTGATAGATTGCACTAGAAAATCTATCAGAAGTTTTCTACGAAGATAATAAACGAATTTGATTCGCTATTCCAGACTGCAATTCAAAATCACAGACCGGAATTTCTCACGCAGAGAAGGGAGGGGCGGCCGAATTTGAGAGAGAGGAGGCTAGGGTTTTCGAAATTTTGCTCTCAAAATTATGACCAGTTGTGTCTAATTTCTGTACTGCAATAACTTATTTATAATGCAGGCCACTAACAGCTTAGGGCCCATTAGTCATAAGTTGAGGCCCGACAAGCAAATCCCGCACGTTCAGAAATTAATATAAAATTCATCGTGACTCCGATTGATGAACCGATTTCACCAATGTGCACAGAAACCATTTCTGCACATTATAAAGTCAAGATAAATTTTCCTGAATCCGAATTCAGTGGTTTCCAAAAATGTCCATCCCTATGTCATTTTAGGAAATCCTACTCCCTTACTCTTATTTAAGAAGTCCAACTTCTTTATTCATTAAATTTAACTCTTTAAATTTAACTATCTCAACGGGGATTAAAACTCCATTACACTGTGTGACCCTCAATGGTTCAGGGATACAGCTAGCCGTGGGCTCACAACTCCTTGTGACTCGGAACAACACTTTTCGACTTGCCCAACGAATCATGGTAAAGCGCCTAGCAACATCGCCCCATGATTCCCTAGGTATCACTGATAGTGCCTACAAGAACCAGTAGATTTTGGTTAGCGTACAGTACGGTCCCTTCATCCATATATCCCGATCGAATCAACAACCATTGGTATATCAAGAGTCGCTCAAGATTCGATAACTATGCAATACATCTTGAAGATCAAATTAGTGACATCGCATGTGCTACTAAGAAACCATTTCTTAAATCACATCAAGTACTCTGGCCAGAGATTCGTCACACTAATATCTACTCAGATCGCATAGGATATCCACACTCGCAAGTATGTGGTGAATCCTTGACAACAATGCATCGACTCCTATATGTGTTGTAACTGTACCCAATCCCGACACCTGATGACCCCCATAGAGTCGGTAAACGAGTCAAAGCACAGTACTAGCATATAGAGTCTCCATGATGTTTCAAGTAGTAAGGACTAATGGTGTACAACCAAAACCGCGGACTTTATCCACTCGATAAGTGATAACCACTTGGAAAGTCCGGATAGGATAGTTCGATTATTCATCCTATGAATATCCATTTGCATGCTTCGAACATCTCCATGTTCCCTACCAATGAAACGTGGTACTCCGCATCGCAAATGCTAGTCTCAAACTCGAGCGATCCTTATCCTTATTCTCGGACGGCTCAATCGACTAGGAACAGTTTAGAATATACAGTGACTATAAGATGTATTTCATGATAGACATCCCCATGTTCTACCACATCTTACATACACTATAGTATATTCAAGGTCTTTATCAAAACAACAATAGTATATCACAATATAACAATATGAAGAAAGATAAAGTCATTGCCATTAATAAAAGTGTAAATTACATTAAAAAAAAGATCGTTTGTACAAAGAGTCATCAAAGCCCATAGCCACAAGTTGGCTCACTGGGCACCCACTCTTTCACTACCTACTTGTGAATCCTGCCTAAAAGGAAAAATGACTAAATCTCCTTTTAAGGGGAAACCTGAGCGTAGTCAGAATCTGTTGGATTTGATCCATACAGATGTTTGTGGTCCATTTAGAGTTGGTACTCAATATGGCCACACCTACTTCATTACCTTTATTGATGATTATTCGAGGTATGGGTATTTATATTTAATGAAATATAAGTCTGAAGCATTTGAAAAGTTCAAAGAATTCAAGGCTGAAGTAGAAAACAAGCTAGGTAAAAGTATTAAAGCACTTCGATCGGATCGAGGTGGAGAATACTTAAGTACCGAGTTTTTGGACTATCTAAAAGAGAATGGGATTCTCTCTCAGTGGACTCCTCCTATGACACCACAGCTTAATGGTGTATCGGAGCGTCGTAATCGAACTTTGTTGGACATGGTTCGGTCCATGATGAGCTTCACTGAGCTTCCACCTTTGTTTTGGGGCTATGCGCTTGAAACGGCGGTATTGTTGTTGAACAACGTCCACACTAAAGCAGTGGACAAAACACCATACGAGTTATGGAATGGCAAAGCTCCTAAGTATTCGTACTTGAGGATTTGGGGATGTCCTGCTTACGTGAAGCGGACAGTGGGAGATAAGTTGGATAGTCGATCCAGCTTATGTTATTTTGTAGGGTATCCGAAGAATTCAATCGGATATTATTTCTATTATCCTGCTGAAACAAAGGTGTTTGTTTCAAGGAATGCCACCTTCTTGGAGAAGGAGTTCTTATTGGATAAGAAAGGCGAGATGATGGAACTCGAAGAAATTCGAGAAGAACCCGAAATACAAAATAACGATCCTACACCTCAGGAACCATTGATAGACACGCCTGTACCTAGAAGATCCGAGAGGACTTCTAGACCTCCTATTCGATATGGTCTTCTTCTTGAAGGGGATCAAGATGAACCCGATGTTGGATGTGATCCAAGAAACTTCAAGGAAGCAATTTCTGATGCGGATTCAAATTTATGGCTTGAAGCTATGCAGTCGGAAATAGATTCGATGCATACAAACCAAGTTTGGTCTTTAGTAGATCCTCCCGATGGAATTGTTCCAATAGGGTGTAAATGGATCTACAAGAGAAAGCTTGGGCCTGATGGTAAGGTATTGACCTACAAGGCACGATTGGTGGCAAAAGGTTATACTCAAAGACAAGGAGTTGACTATGATGAAACCTTTTCACCAGTTGCAATGTTCAAGTCCATAAGAATCCTTATTGTCATAGCTGCTTGGTATGACTATGAGATATGGCCAATGGATGTGAAGACTGCTTTTCTTAATGGAGACATTAAGGAAGAAATCTATATGAAGCAGCCTGAGGGTTACACATCCATGGGAAGCGAGCATAAGGTATGCAAGCTTCAGAGATCAATCTATGGTCTAAAACAAGCATCAAGAAGTTGGAACCAGAAATTTGATGAAACAATAAAGGATTTTGGTTTCATCAAGAACCCGGAGGAACCATGCGTGTACAAGAAAGTAGTTAAGGATGCGGTGACATTCTTAGTACTTTATGTTGATGACATCCTACTCATTGGGAATGACGTAGGGATGTTGCAGTCAACGAAGATATGGTTATCAGGTAGATTCTCGATGAAGGACTTGGGTGAGGCATCCTATATTCTAGGGATACAGATCTATAGAGATAGATCTAAGAGAATGATATGACTCACTCAATCAACCTACATCGACACCATATTGAAACGGTTTTCAATGGATGGGTCCAAGAGAGGACATCTACCCATGTGTCATGGAGTTTCTCTATCCAAGTCTATGTGTCCCAAGACTGATGAAGAGATAGAGAAAATGACACATGTACCATATGCGTCAGCCATAGGTAGTATCATGTATGGGATGATATCTACCAGACCGGATGTAGCATTTGCTCTGAGTGTCACGAGCAGATATCAAGCTAATCCCGGTCAAATGCATTGGAAAGCCGTGAAGGACATTCTTAAGTACTTACGAAGGACTAAGAATATGTTCATGGTTTATGGAGGAAGAGAACTAAAATTGGAAGGCTATACCGACTCTAGCTTCCAAAGTGATGTGGATGACTCAAAGTCAACCTCTGGATTTGTGTTCATGCTCAATGGCGGTGCTGTCTCTTGGAAGAGTTCCAAGCAGGACACCACAGCAGATTCCACCACTGAGGCAGAATACATTGCAGCATCAGCTGCTGCTAAAGAGGCCGTTAGGATGAGGAATTTCGTCCAAGAGTTGGGCGTCATTCCTGAAGTTGTTGGTCCAGTCCCGGTGTACTGTGACAACACGGGTGCCGTTGCTCAGGCAAAGGAACCAAGGTCTCATCAAAGATCCAAACACGTACTGAGGAAATACCACATCATCCGTGAGATTGTGGAAAGAGGAGACATCACTGTCGAAAGAGTGGCCTCTGCAGACAATATCGCTGATCCACTTACTAAGCCCTTGCCAGGACCATTATTTGACAAACATCGCGAAGCAATGGGTCTACGTAGTATGACTAGTTGGCTATAGGGCAAGTGGGAGATTGAAAGAGTGGGTGCCCGGTGAGCCAACTTGTGGCTAAGGGCTTTGATGACTCTTTGTATAAACAATCTTTTGTTTAATATAATTTACACTTTTATTAATGGCAATGACTTTATCTTTCTTCATATTGTTATATTGTGATATACTATTGTTGTTTTGATAAAGACCTTGAATATACTATAGTGTATGTAAGATGTGGTAGAACATGGAGATGTCTATCATGAAACACATCTTATAGTCACTGTATATTCTAAACTGTTCCTAGTCGATTGAGCCGTCCGATAATAAGGATAAGGATCGCTCGAGTTTGAGACTAGCATTTGCGATACAGAGTACCACGTTTCATTGGTAAGGAATATAGAGATGTTCGAAGCATGCAAATGGATATTTCATACGATGAATGATCGAACTACCCTATCCGGACTTTCCAAGTGGTTATCACTTATCGAGTGGATAAAGTCCGCGGTTTTGGTTGTACACCATTAGTCCTTACTACTTGAAACATCATTGAGACTCTATATGCTAGTACTGTGCTTTGACTCGTTTACCGACTCTATTGGGGTCATCAGGTGTCGGGATTGGGTACAGTTACAACACATATAGGAGTCGATGCTTTGTTGTCAAGGATTCACCACATACTTGCGAGTGTGGATATCCTATGCGATCTGAGGAGATATTAGTGTGACGAATCTCTGGCCAGAGTACATGATGTGATTTAAGAAATGGTTTCTTAGTAGCACATGCGATGTCACTATTTGATCTTCAAGATGTATTGCATAGTTATCGAATCTCGAACGACTCTCGATATACCAATGGTTGTTGATTCGATCGGGATATATGGATGAAGGGACCGTACTGTACGCTAACCAAAATCTATTGGTTCTTGCAGGCACTATCAGTGATACCTAGGGAATCATGGGGCGATGTTGCTAGGCGCTCTTACCATGATTCGATGGGCAAGTCGGAAATTGTTGTTCCGAGTCACAAGGAGTTGTGAGCCCACGGCTAGCTGTATCCCTGAACCATTGAGGGTCACACAGAGTAATGGATTTTTGATCCCCGTTGAGATAGTTAAATTTAAAGAGTTAAATTTAATGAACAAAGAAGTTGGACTTCTTATTTAAGAGTAGAGGAGTAAGATTTCCTAAAATGACATAGGGATGGGCATTTTTGGAAATCACTGAATTCGGATTCAGAAAAATTTATCTTAACTTTAAAAGGTGCAGAAATGGTTTCTGTGCACATTGGTGAAATCGGTTTATCAATCGGAGTCACGATGAATTTTATATTAATTTCTGAACATGCGGGCTTTGCTTGTCGGGCTTGAACTTATGACTAATGGGCCCTAAGCTGTTAGTGGCCTACATTATAAATAAGTTATTGCAGTACAGAAATTACAGACAACAGGTCACAATTTTTGAAAAAACCCTATTTTTCTCTCAGTAGTGGCCGCCCCCCTCTCCCCTCTGCTCGGTAAATCAAGTCTGTGAATTTTGAATTGCAGTCTGGTTTAACGGATCAAATTCGTTAATCTCTTCGTAGAAACTTCTGATAGATTTTCTAGTGCAATCTATTAGAGGGATTAAATATCCGTTCGTGGACCTGATTGAAGAACAGTTCGTCCATCAGTTCCAGGGATATACAACAAGAGCAGAGCAATCTGTTGGTGTCCAAAATCTCGATTCGAGATTAAAGGTAAAAATTTATAATTGTTATTTAATTTTTACACACACAATTTAATCGTAAGTTTTGATACCCAATATGGAATCGTTCCATATAAAAATTTTAAACTTCCGCTGCACCGGGTATCAATCCTGATTGATCTGATCGTCGCGTTCTCCAACATATAAAGTTGTGTATTATGTAACCTACTGTGTCTATAAAAATGTACAAAATTAGGTTATTTCACAGTTTCATAAGATTTTATTGAATTTGTTGGTACTGTAGCTTGAAAAAAACATAATTAAAGTAACTGAACTTGAAAATTTTATTATTTTACAGTTTAACATCAATGTACCTAGAAAACAAGAAAACCATTTCAGTTGCTAGAAATCTTTGCAAATTTGTTGAAATAAATTTAGCTGGTATACAATATATATAGCTGAACTTGAACGTAGCATCCTAGCTCTACTCGCTCGCACCTGAATCTAACAAATCTGAACATGGATTCTTGCACTACTCATTCGACAAGTTCTTTGATGGATCTGATTTTTACTTTCTGGAATTTTCTGCAGTAGAGCACTAAGTGCTTAAGAGAGAAGTTAAAAGACTACGAAACTTGTATAAGCAGTAAACTTCACTGCCTCAACAACAACAGGTATTTTTCAGTATTTGTTCTGCTTCGGTGGAGTTTTAATGTGCTTTGAAATTAAACCTGATCGCATATTTTCTCCGTGTGCTTTTAATATTTTGATTATATGATGATTCATTGTTCGCATCAGGAATTTAATTTCTTATGCCTGTAAAAAACATAATTTGTATATATTATTCGTTACTTTTTTATGTAGCGACTTAAATGGTTGGAGAGTCGTAGTAACTAGTGTTTGAAGTGGAAATCATTCATGATTGTCGTGTAATTAAAAAATTTTATTATAACTGATCGTTATTTAATTTTTGTTGAAGGTAAGTTGTTAATTATGGATAAATCTTGTATTCACTCTGATAGAAGGTCGAAACAATATGAGAAGGGTGTGGAACAGTTCATTAGCGGTTGTATACGAAATCCTCATATTGACTCGAATTTAATGCATTGTCCTTGTTGCAAATGTAAAAATATGAAAAAGCAATCGATTACGTCCATTCGAGAGCATCTTTTTTTCCATGGTTTTAGTCAGAATTGTATGAATTGGATTTGGCATGGCGAGTCTGCTGAAACTGATAGAGTAAATTTAAGCACCAACCAAGAGCCAATTGGTGATAATCATGACGACTTTGAAACCACTAATATGTGTGAGGCAGCATATGATAATTATACAGAAAATCCAGAAGCGTTTATGAAATTTTTAGAGGAAGCAGAGAAAACTTTGTACAATGGATGTAAATGTTATACCTCCAGGCGTACGGTTGCTGAGACAAGATATCATACCATTTGATTTTGGTGGACAAGCTATGATGATTGGTGATTAATGTTTTAGTTTGGTTGGGGTCAATGGTATTTCGTGCGACTGCTCCATGGTCTCTTTAGCTTTTTGCAGTAATGGACGTTCCTAGTGAACTAACATTTGATTTTGGTGGACAAGCTATGGTTCACTGCATTGTTAACATCAATTGAGTGTCAGTGTTATCTTTAGCTAGCTAGCTGTTGGACTTATTTGTGGAAAAAATATATATGTATCCTTGATAGATTGTGTTTTCAATTTCGTAATGTTTTAATTTAATCACCTATTGCAATGACGATCTTTGATCAGTACCCGCATATGTTGTTGTTACCCTTGTGAACCAGCAAATATATATCCTTGATCTTGAATTTTAATCTGATCTATTTTATTTTTTTACATTTCAGTATTCAGGATCCATCAAGAACCAATATTTTGGCCAAGCTCAATTTGACAAAATTAGAAGTGAATGGAGCGAATTCGTCTACTCCTATGTAGGTTCCTAAATTGGTCATGCACGTTGGGAAAAATCTGTGTTTTGTTTCCATGTATTATTGGATATACTTGTTATAACACTTTTACTTTTGAAGAAATACTCGTGGATGCATAATTGTTGATTGATGAATGTACTTGTGAATTTACGGATGTTTGTAGTTTTTGGATGGATAATTTATCAATCTATTGAGTACATTTTATGTTTCAGAACTATATATATATATATATATATATATATATATAGGTTTGATATTGTGAGCACCCATGATGTGCACTTAAGTGTGCACCGCTGACGTGACATCATCTACATCCAATAGGTAAACGCCACATCAACAGGTGCGCACATAAGTGCACATGATAAGTGCTCACAATATCAAAACTCTATATATATATATATATATATATATATAGTTCTGAAACGTAAAATGTACTCAATAGATTGATAAATTATCCATCCAAAAACTACAAACTATATATATATATATATATATATATATATAAATTTTGATTTAATGATACATATATTTTTACTTCATCAAAACAATGTAAAAGCTGAAGCCATATGTACTTTATTACTTCAGTTAATGAAATTGCTGAAGTAAAGGGCATGCTTCTACTTCGCCAAGTTACATAACATTTGAAGTTAAATAGAGCATTTACTGCATCACTCAATATAAATACCAAAGCCATATATGTTCTATTACTTCTTCGCTTAATGAAACTGCGGAAGTAAAATACATGCATTTACTTCGTCCCCTAATGAAAATTCCAAAGTAAAAGAACTGCTTTTACTGCCTCAGTCATCCTAAATACCGAAATCATATATATTCTATTACTTCGTCACTTAATGAAACTGCCGAAGTAAAATACATGCATTTACTTCGTCAGTCAATGTAAATATCGAAGTCATAGATATTATATTACTTCATCACATAATGAAAATGATGAAGTAAAAGACATCCTTTTACTTCGGAACCGGTCCAATCATGAACCGGTTTTGACTCCGTGAACCGACCAAAGACTTCGGTAAATTCATGCCTAAGACTTCGGTTTTTAAGCGAAGTAAAATAGTACCCTATTACTTCACGTGCATCTACTTCGGTAGTTATCTATCTACTACTTCAGTTAATAGCCGAAGTAAAAAGCAAAAATTCTATCTGAAAGATTGATTCCTTCTCGAAAAAGAGTTTTCAAAAATTAGGAGTCTGCACGCCCGTCTCGCTCGAGCGCATAAGCATGCGCTCGAGCGAGAGATCTTCTGTTTTATTTTTTCACGCTGCTCCAGGCTCGCTCGAGCGCCTAAACATGCGCTCGAGAGAGCAACTTTGTTCCCAAAAATATTTTTTTCTCGCGACATGTCTGGACCCCGTGCCACCTCCGTGCATGGGTCTCTGCATCCTCCCTCTCAGCGCCTAGTTTTCTTGAAAAAAATCATATCTCGAGTTCTAGCCGTCGGATCGAGCCGAAATTTGGACAGCAGCTTCAAAAATTTTGAACTTCATTTTAAACGGTGAAGATCGATTTGGATCTCTCTAGCATAAAAAATAATATTTTTGACCATTACTTCTCCGTAATTTATTCTTGCGGCTCTTCTCTTGCTTCAAATTCTTGATTTCTTCAAAAATTCCTACAAAAATCAACCCGGAGAGTGAAATGCATGCATATGCAATACATCACATAAAAACACATAAAAACACAATGAGACAATATGAATGCATGCAAAATAGATATAAAAATAACATGAAATAATGCACACAAAATGCACTTATCAACACCCCCATACTTAAACCTTGATCGCCCTCGAGCAAGACAAATAATGCAACAAACACACAACAAATAGCAAAGTAAGAAAATTCATGGGAATTAGCCTCAGAGAAGTTCCAACACAAACCAAAATCACAAACGCCCTCAACTTTTCACGATACACCTTCGTTTTAGCGTGAACGTGTGTGTGTGCGATGTCATTCCAATTATGTGAAACTTAGACAGAATCAGTTTCAAGACTGCTTAGCGACCTATGACAAATCAGTACAAGTTTCACTCTCAAGTGTCCATTTCTTACAACGATCTCTTAACAAAACACACCTTCCTTGAGATAATTAATTACACACCTCCGGATTTTACACCCAGTTTTTATTTAGCCCCAATAATTACCCAAAAACTTAGCTATAACTTTGATAGGATTTGAATTTCAATCTTCTCGTCTATAGCCCGGATGAAGTATCAACCCCATTGAATCCGCAAACTTAGTTTCAGACTAGGCGATTAGGATTTCAATCTCTGGCCCGAAACCCGGATGGAGTTTTTATTAATTTTCAAAAATTAATTAATTTATCAACTTCATTAATTCAAAATTTTTGGTGCGCCCAAGATTATAAGTGCAATGTAAGAGACTAATCAAAATTCACAGCACACAATTAAGATCCACAAAACACCTATTGTCGTGGAATGATCAAACAGATAGAAACTTCATCAAATCTTTCGCTGCAATTAACTGGTCTAACATAAGTGCTTAAATTTATTCACGATTCAACTTATGGTTTTGCATGTCAAACCAAGAGCAAAAACAAAATTTTTTCATAAAAATCATAACATCATATCATCATTGGCTCCCATTCATCATCTCACTTAACACACATGCAAACAAACACAAAAACGAACTATATATATGCAATCAAACTAAAACATGATAGATGCAAAACAAACACAACACAAATAAAAACATAAAAACTAGACTACCCCCATACTTATCCAAAGAATTTTCCTCAATGATTTAGAAACAATGAATATAATGCAAAAACGAACAAACACATGCGGAACAAAATGAAACAAAATGACAACAAAAATAACACTCCCCTGGTTTATGCTTCGTCCTTCTCCTGCATCTGTAAAACTTCACAGCAACTTTTCTTAGCGGGGTAACAAACTACACATATAAAGGCAACAGGTAAGGCGGTGGATTAGCAAAATATATTAAAAATAAAAAATAATAATAAAAATTAAAGAAAAGAGAACACTGGGTTGCCTCCCAGTTAGCACTAAATTTATAGTCTATAGCCCGACTATATAGTAGAAACTATCAAAGAGCGGCTGCCGCCCATAGTAAGAATCATACGACTCTACGTATGAGTCTTGATTTCCTACGCCCTCAATCTTGGTATGATATTGGCATGGGAAGCTCGTCGGTCCAACAACACTCGACATGAATTGATTATTTTGGAAGGAGACTCCAAATCTAGGCTGAAGCACATGGAAGATGTAATATTTTCGAGTTGGCATCAATGGCAAGAACGTATCTTATAATAGTGTACATGGAAAGACCATTGACGAGGTCAAATCTTTTGCCTTGTATATGTCTTCCTATTCCAATTTCACTTTTGTCTCCGCATCAATTAAAAATTCTTCAAATAAATGCTCTTCTTGCTCTAGCTCAATTATTTCATCCTCTTGAGAAATCTCAGAAAATGGTTAAATAAGAAGCGCAATCTGTTCATCTAAAAGACTCAAATAGTTGATGCGGCTTTCTAAGAACTAATTTGTCTCTGTCTGTTGTCGAACAATATTCTCCAACTGAGCCACATGATCCTCAAAATGCCCGATACACTTTTCTTGATTCTCCGATGTTTGGTTCGCAAAATTTGCGGGGTTGAATTCTGGAGGATATTGGTTACTCCAACCCTGCAGTGAAGGATCACAATGTCAATGGTAGTTGAAATCCGCCATATCATTTAACAAGTGCATCGCACTATTATCATCTCTTCTGAACAAGTGACTGAAAGTGGCCAAAGCTCCATAATCCACCCAACTTCTTGTTATCTCATCCAAACCACCATAAAAAATCTGCACTAGCGTGTAGTTCGAAAAATCATGACATCAAAATCTGTTCGTCAAATCGTTGAATCTCCTCCATGCAGCATAGAATGGTTCCAAGTATTGCTGGCCAAACCTTGTGAACACCTGTCGATGATCCATCTTCAAGAACCTCAAAAGCAAGAAAAATTAAAATTAAAATTAAAAATCAAACAAATGCAGGAAAAAAATAAAAAATGTCTAGTCTCAAGCAAATAATCTATCCTAATATTAACTAAACAGTACGCGATAATGGCGCCAAAAACTTGACCGCTTAATTCGGTATCAACTAGCAAGTGCACTAGGTCAAGTAATATTAAGTGGACATGTAGTCCAAGTATTGATCCCACAGGGACTGTAGTCAATTCTCAAGAATTAATTATTTTACTTAATCCAGACAAAATCATAAAGAGCGATTTGATTTAAATAAAAATAAGAATTTAAAATAAAAACTGCTTAAGAAATAAGAATTAAAATAGCTGAAAGGAAAATTTAATTAAAACGAGACAACCAAGACACACGTAGGTACAGAACAATTCATGCAACATGTACTCGATCTAGGTTTTAGATTTAAATCTTAAATTATGGTGAATTCTCCTAACTTGTTTAAAGGTCTATTTCTAGAACAATTAAATCTATTCAAATGTTCACGGATCAATCTTTAATAATTCAAATCAAATTCGAATGCATTTAGAATCGTGAGAATTCAGTTTGCACCTAAAACCGCACAATGAAATCGAATACTATTTCTAGTCAATTTTACCTCATGTTGATTAATGAAGTGATCGAAATCAATTCCACACCTTTCTACTTGGAATCGATTAGCATGCAAATAAACAATTGGCCAGATTATTCATAAGACAAATTTAAATTTAAAAATCAATAACATAAAACCAAATATGAAAAATCTCAAACAAACATTCAAGTTTTCTACATAGATTTATACGTCCAATCTCGCCGTCTTGTTTGAATAAAAACTACTCAGTAATTGAAAACAATAATTCAATAAACAAGTTTAATAATCAAAAGAGAAAGGAAGAAAAAACTCTAAAGAAGATGGAGCAGATCTCCGATCTCCAAGCCTCCTTTAGCCGCCTCCTTCTCTGCGTTTTTAACCCCTAATCTGATGAAAGAAGACTTATTTATAAGCCCCAACTCTCCAAAATATTGATTCCTTCTCGAACAAAAGTTTTCCAAAATTAGGAGTCTGCACGCCTGTCTCGCTCGAGCGCATAAACATGCGCTCGAGCGAGAGACCTTTTGTTTTATTTTTTTCACGCTGCTCCAAGCTCTCCAAGTGCCTAAACATGTTCTCAAGCGAGAAACTTTCTGCCCCAAAATATTTTTTTCTCGCGACATGTCCGGACCCCGTTCCACCTCCGTACACGGGTTCGTGCATCTCCCTCTCAACACACAGTTTTCTTTTTAAAAAAAAATCATATCTTGAGTTCTAGCCGTCGGATCGAGCCGAAATTTGGATAGCAGCTTTAAAACATCTTGAAATTCATTTAACGGTGGAGATCGGATTTGGATTTCTCTAGCCTAAAAAATAATATTTTTGACCATTTCTTCTTTGTAATTTATTCTTGCGGCTCTTCTCTTGCTTCAAATTCTTGATTTCTTCACAAATTCCTACAAAAATCAACCCGTAGAGTGAAATGCACACATATGCAATAAATCACATAAAAACACATGAAAACACAATGAGACAATACGAATGCATGCAAAATAGATATACAAATAACATAAAATAATTCACACAAAATGCACTTATCAGTCACACATCTTAAAGTCATGAAAAGAATTTTAAAATATGTGGCGGGGACTTTAGATTTGGATTTGTGGTACACCAAAGAAACCAACACTAATTTGGTAGGTTTTAGTTATGCAGACTGAGCAACAGATCTTGATGGAGAAAGATCACCACAGGTGGTTGTTTTTACTTGGGTAATAACTTAGTATCTTGGTATAGTAGAAAATAAAATTGTGTATCTCTTTCCACCGCTGAATCAGAATATGTGGTAGCTGGAAGTTGTTGTTCACAACTCCTGTAGATAAAATTATGGCATTAAAACTGAAACTTTCATAGTATAATGTAGTGACCCTTATCCGGATCACCTACTAAACAGAACTTAGGCATGCAATTAACTTAATAAAACAGATATCAGAATAAAACTGCGGAATCCATAAACAAAATATACAATCCCAAGAAAAGGAATCTGTAATTTATCCAATAATATACAACCAAGTCGAATAGCTGTAAAAACCCAAAACAACAGTAATAAAACCTAAGCGAAGCTCCAGCTGGCCAACCACTGACTAGCCCCTTCTGGATCCACCCTCCTCGTCCAATCGCAAACCTGCCCCATGGAATATGGTGTCCAGAAAATACAGAGTACGAGACGTGAGCATAAAACGCTCAGTGCGAGAGTATGAGTATACATGCATGCAAAGTGAACTCCCTAAGACTCGAGGTCAAGGATCAGATAACAGAGACAGACCGGGCCCTGGTACGTAGCACGCTGTGCCGTCGCTTCAGGAGGTGGCTCCCATACCGAGATAACCGTGGATACGCCGGACCCAAATCGATGGAAGTCCATCCACTAACAGGATAGGGTACAACCCTACTAACAGACATCTCAAAAGAGATACGGCAAGATGCAAATGAATGCAGCATAATATCATGGCATTTAATCATGCAGTCACATAATACATGCATACTCAGTCAGGATATCTCGAACAGTACTTTCGTACCTCAAAACAGAGCAAGCTCTATCAACTCTAGGTCCACGCCTATAGTCTGCTCTACACTGCCAAATGATACTACTATCATTAAAGTGCTCTAAAAGCCTTAACTAAGTTATTGCATACTCCCAAATATTTATAGGAAGCAAAAACTATACCTTCGTCCGTCGTTAGCCCTTTGATGTCGATGCCCCCAGAACTTGGGCACAACTCCACTACGACTACCGAACGCCTCGCTGACCTCCGGACCAAGCCTAAGAAGACTAGAACAGCTCCAAAAGGACTAGAATGGAAAGGAGAACTCGGAATTGGCAAATGAAAGTGAAGCCTCGGCCTTCTATTTATAGACAACGATCGGAACTTCCGATCCTTGATCGGAACGTCCGAACCTCGATCGGAACGTCCGATCCTACCATCGGAGCTTCCGAAGATCCTGATCTGCCACATGTCAAAATATCACTTGTTGACTCCGGATAGGGGTGATCGGAGCTTCCGGTCCTGATCGGAGCTTCCGATCCAACCACACGTCATGCCTGACGTAATAACATCGGTGCCTCCGATCGCTCATCGGAGCTTCCGATCGTGCCTTCGGAGCTTCCGATCCGTCCGATACCTAATTCAATTAATTAGCATTAATCCTTTAATTACTCAATTAGGGTACGGGCTACTACATTCTCCCCCACTTAAGATATTTCGTCCTCGAAATCAGATCTTAAGTACCGAATGCAAATACAGAAATCAGAAACATTCTTTATTCACATCAAACGTTTACAGAGTTTGCAACTGAATACAACTCAAAGCATGAAATCAAAACAACTCAGGATGGTCTTTACGCATCCTGTCCTCAAGCTCCCAAGTAGCTTCCTCAGTGCCTCGGCGCTGCCACTGAACTAAAACCAAATGAATGACTTTGTTCCGTAAAACCTTATCCTTAAAATCCAGGATACGAAGAGGTTTCTCAACATAAGTCAAATCCTTGTCTACCTGAACCTCAGACCGCTGCAGAATATGAGATTAATCCGCCACATACCTTCTCAACAGAGATACGTGGAACACGTCGTGAATACTGGATAGATGCGGTGGCAAAGCTAGTCGATAAGCCAAATCGCCAATGCTCTCCAAGATCTCAAACGGACCGATAAATCTTGGAGACAACTTGCCCTTAAGGCCAAATCTGAGAATCTTGCGGAAAGGTGACACTCTCAGAAACACTTTCTCCCCGACCTCGAACTGCAAAGGCCTACGCTTGATATTAGCATAGCTGGCCTGACGATCCTGTGCAGTTTAATCCGTTTCTTGATTTGATCAACAATGTCAATCGCCTGCTGGATAAACTCCGCTCCCTCAGCCTGTCTCTCCCCCACTTCTTCCCAGAAGAGTGGAGTACGACAACGTCGCCCGTACAACGCCTCAAAAGGTTCCATCCCAATACTAGTGTGATAGCTGTTGTTGTAAGCGAACTCAATCAACGGCAAATGATCCTGCCAGGCTGAACCAAAATCCATGACGCACGCTCTAAGCATATCCTCTAACGTACGGATAGTGCGCTCTGACTGACCATCAGTCTCCGGATGATAGGCTGTACTCAAACTGAGAGTAGTACCCATAGCACGCTGAACACTCCCCCAGAATCTAGAAGTAAACCTGGGGTCCCGATCACTGACAATGCTCACAGGCACTCCATGAAGTCGGACGATCTCCTGAATGTACATCCGTGCCATGCGATCCACAGAGTACTCTCGGCTATAGGCAATGAAATGCGCTGACTTGGTGAGTCGGTCCACCACAACCCAGATAGCATCACAGTTCTTCGGGGATACCGGCAAATGGGTCACAAAGTCCATAGTGATAAACTCCCATTTCCATTCAGGAATAGGCAGACTGTGAAGCAATCCTCCAGGTCGTCGGTGTTCTGCCTTGACCTATTGACACACCAAACATCTCGAAACAAACTGATAAACACTGCGCTTCATTCCCTTCCACCAGAAACGAGTACGTAGATCCTTGTACATCTTGTTGCTCCCAGGATGAATACTCAACTTAGTGCGATGTGCCTGAGACAAAATCTCCTCTCGCAACTCTTCATCCTGCGGAATCACAAGCCTACCAGACAAACACAGAAAGCCGTCTGACTGATAATGAAATCCAGACGAGCTACCCTCGTTTGCTAGATGAGCTAAACGCTGGGTCTTTGAATCAGACATCTGAGCATCTCGGATCTGCGAATACAAGGCTGGCTCAGATAATATCGCAAACATCTGGATACTCTGCATACCTTTCTTATGCTTGAAGGTATAACCTGAAGTACAACAGTCACTGATCGCACTAGACATCGAACAAGTCTGAAGTGCGGATAGTCGCACCTTGCGACTCAAAGCATCAGCGGTGAGATTAGCAGCTCCCGGATGGTACTTAATCTCACAATCATAATCCTTAAGCAAGTCCATCCAACGTCTCTGCCTCATGTTCAACTCCGCCTGAGTGAACAAATACTTGAGACTCTTATGGTCGGTGAAGATCTCAAATTTCTCGCCATACAGATAATGACGCCAGATCTTCAAAGTGAACACAATGGCTGCTAACTCCAAATCATAGACTGGATAGTTGTCCTCGTGAAGCTTCAGCTGTCTAGAAGCGTATGCGATCACATGCCCATTCTGAGTCAGGACACAGCCTAACCCCTGAAGAGAAGCATCCATGTAAACTACATACCCTCCAGATCCTGACGGTAATGCCAACACCGGCGCAAAAGTCAACCGCCGTCGAAGCTCACGGAAATTCTCCTCGCACTCGGAGGACCACTCGATATCCACACCCTTGCGAGTAAGCTGCGTCAACGGTCGAGCTAACTGAGAGAAGTTCAGAATGAAGCGATGATAATACCCTGCTAGACCCAGAAAACTATGGATCTCAGCAACTTTCGTCGGACACGACCAATTAAGTACTGCTTCAATCTTGCTTGGATCAACAGAAATCCCCTCCCTGGATATGATATGGCCAAGAAAGACCACTCTATCCATCCAGAACTCATACTTGCTCAGCTTGGCATACAACTGCTCATCTCTAAGAGTCTGTAGTACCAACCGCAAGTGAGAAACATGCTCTTCCGTATTACGCGAATACACCAAGATGTCGTCAATGAAAACCACGACAAACTTGTCCAAATACTACCTGAAGACACGGTTCATCAGATCCATGAATATAGCCGACGCATTAGTCAAACCAAATGGCATCATTAGGAACTCGTAATGCCCATAGCGAGTACGGAATGCAGTCTTGGCTACGTCCTGATAACGGACTCTCAACTGATGATACCCAGATCTCAAGTCAATCTTGGAGTAAACTGACGTGCCCTGCAGCTGATCAAACAAGTCATCAATACGAGGCAACGGATACTTGTTCTTCACAGTAACTCGATTCAGCTGCCGATAGTCAATGCACAGCCGCATCGACCCATCCTTCTTCTTTACGAAGAGAACAGGAGCTCCCCAAGGAGACACACTAGGACGAATATACCCCTTGTCCAAAAGATCCTGTAGCTGATTCTTTAACTCACGCATCTCTGACGGAGCCAGACGATACGGTGCCCTAGAAATAGGCGAAGTACCCGGCATCAACTCTATGCCAAACTCGACTTTCCTAGCAGGAGGAAAACCCGGAATCTCATCAGGAAATACATCTGGAAATTCATCCACAACTGGAATGCTCTCTATCCCAAAACTCTCAGCGGACAAATCAACTGCATAGATAAGGTAGCCTTCCCCGTCGGACTCTAGAGCTCGACAGGCTCTCAAAGCTGATACCAAAGGCATCGGGGGTCGCGCTCCCTCACCATAGAAAAACCAGCTCTCACTCCCCTCCGGATGAAAGCGTACTAATCTCTGATAGCAGTCCACTGAAGCTCGATAGGTAGTCAACATATCTATTCCCAGAATGCAATCAAAGTTGTCCATCGCCATGACCATGAGATTCGCTAACAGAATGTTCCCTTCGAACTCTAAAGGGCAACCCATCACTAGACGCTTAGCCAAAGTAGATTGGCCCGTCGGAGTAGAAACAGACATCACTACGTCTAGTGCAATGCATGGTAACTTATGCATCTTAACAAAACGTGCAGAAATGAAGGAATGAGATGCACCAGTGTCAATAAGTACGAGAGCAGGTATACCATAAAGCAGAAATGTACCTGCGATGACTTTCTCATTCTCCTCCACAGCCTGATCATGTCTCAATGCAAACACCTGGCCAGAAGCTCGTGGCCTCAAATGAGAACTCCCAGCAGACTGTCCCTGCGACCTCTGCTGTACGGTGGCCTGAGAACCCGATCCTGAACCAGAACCAGAACCACCTCCCCCAGACAGTGGACAATCCCTCCGGATATGACCAGTCTCTCCACAACGGAAACAAGCTCCAGAAGCTCTACGGCACTTGTCGGATGGATGGTTCTTCCCACAGTGATCACACTTGTCCTTCTTACCATAACGGACAACACCTCCAGAACCAGAGGAAGAAGAAGATCCAGACTTCTTGAAAGTTTGGGCACGGGGACCCAAAGAACTAGCAGGTCTCGACTGAGAGAAAGACTTGTTCCTCCGAATGCTGTCCTCTGCCTGGTGACAACGGCTCACCAAACCCTCGTAGGACATGTCGTCGCCAACCGCCACACGGTCATGGATCTCAAGGTTAAGGCCCTGAAGGAACAGATTATACTTCATCTCTGAGCTATCAGCAATCTCGGGGCAATAGGATAGCAGATCAAAGAACCTCTGCTGATACTCATCGATAAACATGGCTCCCTGTCGCAGACTCAGTAGCTCGCCTGCCTTCGACTGATGGAGTGCAGGAGGAAAATACCGCTTTTGGAAAGCTGTGCGGAACTCGGCCCAGGTGGCCACTCCTCTCGCCGCAACAAAAGGTGCAGAAGTAAACCTCCACCACCTGCGCGCACGCCCATCTAGAAGATAGCCAAGGGTCTCCACCTTCTTCTCCTCGGTGCATTGGAAAGTCTGAAAAGTCGTCCCCATGCGGTCTAACCAGTTCTCCGCATCCTCCGGAGACTCACCTCCAACTATGGGCTTAGGACCCATAGCTAAGAATCGACGCACAGTGAAACGCTCGTCGTCATGGTGACGATGACGCCGTTCTCGACGAGGCTCCCGGTAGGCATCACCCCAACGTCCACCAACACTGCCATGAGAACTCTGGTCGTCACGATTTGACATCTACAAAAATACCTCAAGATGAGACTAAATCCCAAGAATTCTTCTGCATGCTCTGATACCATAAATGTAGTGACCCTTACCCAGATCACCTACTAAACAGAACTTAGGCATGAAATTAACTTAATAAAACAGATATCAGAATAAAACTGCGGAATCCATAAACAAAATATACAATCCCAAGAAAAGGAATCTGTAATTTATCCAATAATATACAACCAAATCGAATAGCTGTATAAACCCAAAACAACAGTAATAAAATCTAAACGAAGCTCCAGCTGGCCAACCACTGACTAGCCCCTCCTGGATCCACCCTCCTCGTCCAATCGCAAACCTGCCCCATGGAATAGGGTGTCCAGAAAATACAGAGTACGAGACGTGAGCATAAAACGCTCAGTGCGAGAGTATGAGTATACATGCATGCAAAGTGAACTCCCTAAGACTCGAGGTCAAGGATCAGATAACAGAGACAGACCGGGCCCTGGTATGTAGCACGCTGTGCCGTCGCTTCAGGAGGTGGCTCCCATACCGAGATAACTGTGGATACGCCGGACCCAAATCGATGGAATTCCATCCACTAACAGGATAGGGTACAACCCTACTAACAGACATCTCAAAAGAGATACAGCAAGATGCAAATGAATGCAGCATAATATCATGGCATATAAATCATGCAGTCACATAATACATGCATACTCAGTCAGGATATCTCGAACAGTACTTTCGTACCTCAAAACAGAGCAAGCTCTATCAACTCTAGGTCCACGCCTATAGTCTGCTCTACACTGCCAAATGATACTACTATCATTAAAGTGCTCTAAAAGCCTTAACTAAGCTATTGCATACTCCCAAATATTTATAGGAAGCAAAAACTATACCTTCGTCCATCGTTAGCCCTTTGATGTCGATGCCCCCAGAACTTGGGCACAACTCCGCTACGACTACCGAACGCCTCGCTGACCTCCGGACCAAGCCTAAGAAGACTAGAACAGCTCCAAAAGGACTATAATGGAAAGGAGAACTCGGAATTGGCAAATGAAAGTGAAGCCTCGGCCTTCTATTTATAGACAACGATCGGAACTTCCGATCCTTGATCGGAACGTCCGAACCTCGATCGGAACGTCCGATCCTACCATCGGAGCTTCCGAAGATCCTGATCTGCCACGTGTCAAAATATCACTTGTTGACTCTGGATAGGGGTGATCGGAGCTTCCGGTCCTGATCGGAGCTTCCGATCCAACCACACGTCATGCCTGACGTAATAACATCGGTGCCTCCGATCGCTCATCGGAGCTTCCGATCCTGTTCGGAGCTTCCGATCGTGCCTTTGGAGCTTTTGATCCGTCCTATACCCAATTCAATTAATTAGCATTAATCCTTTAATTACTCAATTAGGGTACGGGCTACTACATATAATGTGATAATTCAAGTGCTATTGACATATAAAAAAATAGTACAACTCTCTCGAACAAAACACATTGACATTCGACATCACTTCATTCGAGATTTGGTTGAGAAAGACATGATCTGTATGGAGTTTATTGGAACCAATAACCAATTAGCTTATATATTCACTAAAGCATTGGACTTCAAGAGATTTTCCAATCTTAGGAAGCCTCTCAGCATGTGTGCACTGTAATCATACAAAGATATTATCTCTAGTGTTGTCAACACTGGAGACAACACTTAACATACATGAACATTCTTGGGAATTTTTAGGCATATTGCATTCATGCTTGTTTTGTATAGTGTTTGATACTTTGTAGATGTTGATCAGTATACACTCGGTTTTTCTGCAAAAAATTTTACAGCCTAATTTTTTTTCATAGAGTTCTGATTAAATCACTAAGTAGTTAAGGAATGTTCGTGTTATCCATGAACCTATCCCATGTGAAAAGGGATTTCAAAAATTCAGAAGCTCACCTTGATGAGTATCTCAATGTCAAACATCTTGATCATCAAGCTTGAATGAAAATCAGAAGAAAAAATGGAAAAAGCTACCTAAATAAGTCCTATGAAGACCGTTCTTTTAGCGTGCAGGCTACCGCTTCTGCAAATATAATTCTAAATGACTTTCTATCTGGAGAAAGTTTCTAAAAACTTGAGTGTTGTTGTAAATGTTGCCAACACTGTTGACAACACTACACCAGTGAACATTCATTTGCATGTGTTAGCATTTTATTTCATTATAAATCTTGTTTAGGCATCATTAGAAAATGCATATTTATTGAATATATCTTGCTATGAGGTTAGAAGTTCAAGATAAGCAAAACTCAGTGAGTTTCCCTATCCGCTAATAGTTTGAATTGTTTAGTGATTGAAGGTGTTTTACTGGAGTTAAATTTGATGTGAAGTTTATTCATGGAAATTTTGTGAATATCAATTAGCTTGATTTATTACCATAATTCTGCAAATTTTTTTGTCAAATTGATTTAAAATCCCTTTTACCATTAGCTAGTCCATTAGGAAACAATCACTGCAGCCAAGTAATTAGGAGGTGAAGGGTTTACTGTTTAGATTTTTCCTTATCATCATAATATTTTACGGTCTTTTTATTCTCTGCTCACCCTCACCACAGTGTCACTTCTACAGAATTTCCTCGTCTCTCGCATTCTCGCATAAACCTCTCTTTTCTAATTCTGATTATGCAAATTCATGGAAGGCAATAATTTTGATTCACATGATATACACACAGAGATAGGTTACAAGGAAGATGTTGGGCATGTCGATCCAATACCTTCGTCACCACACGCCAAACCGTAGGGGGCTTTGATTCCAATGCTTGAACAGCCAGCCTATGGCATTGGATGTGATCGCACTAGGCTAAACAGTGAATGCACTAGATGTGGACAACTTACCAAATCTCTCTATACTGATGGGAGTTTATCCACCAAAACCAATGGCACGTCGTTCAAAGCATCAAGCGGGGTACAACCCAGATTTCACACCGTCCAATCAATTTAGAGGAAAGGGGAGCCGTCATGCCCATGACTTGTGGACACCGAGTTTTCTTCTTGTGATGACTCTGTCAATGAATATTTTGAAATGGTGAATCGACCAAAACCCCCCCCCCCTCAAAACCCTCCGATGTTCCTGTTGAGTCCGATGCAGATAGTGGATCTTCTGATGATCCTAACACAGTCTCATTTTACAAGATTAAATGGTTAAAACTTTATGTAGTGATTTTAATTTGATTCATCGAACCTAGAAATCGACTCTAGGACGTCAGAAATGGTCAAAGGGTCGAAGTGGACTTGGACAAGTTTGGAAGGTCCGAACAAGATCGGAAGATCCAAAGTGATCGGATCAAGCAATGACAATCGGAATCTAGATCGGAACGTCCGAAGGTTAGATCGAAACTTTTGATCGAGTTAGGCCATGCGCACTTGTGATGTGTCGTTGACGTCTGAACACATAGCTGCATGCGTGAGATAAAAACTTCCGAAGTAGGGATCGGAGCTTCCGATCGTGTCAGTTTGGAATGTGGCATGCATGCGGAGATCGGAATGTCCGATCTCCACCTAGGGCATCCGTGAGCCCATTTTCTTTGCTAATTCACCAACATATTCTCTCATTTCTTGAGTGGTTTAGGGACTTTCCAGCCTTCTTTGTCGAGGGACGGGCCTTGGAGAGGTGTCTCCGGAGTCATAACAGAGTTGTGCCCATGTTTTGGGGCAATCTACAACAATGGGCTAACAACAAACGAATGTATAATCCTAGTTTCTATAAATGGTATGGGAGTATCTATTACCTTACTTAAGGCTTTTAAATGATGATTAGTTATATAGAAATCTTGTGATTATAGGCTTGGACAGTAGAGCTGGTGTAGCTTATCTGATATTATTGAGGTACGAAAGTACTGTTCGAGATACCCTGACTAAGTATGCATGCATTATGTGTTGAATTATTTATATGACATGATTTTATCTGCGCATTATCATATTGAACTTTTATCCTTGAGATAGCCTATATTAGGGTGGTTACCCTATTGTGTTAGTGGATGGTTGGACATGTGTACTCGTAATCAGGTCATCGATATCCACAGTAGGGTGTGTGAGACACCTCTTGGTACGACGGCACATAGTGCTACATACCTTGGCGCCGAGTCTGTTTGATCAGAGTTTCTCTTGAGTCTTGGTACCCCATACACTTGCATTCATGCTCATATAGTATTTGTATACTCATACTCTTGTTCTGAGCGTAGTTCGCTCACGTTCATATTTATGTGTTTATTGGACATCCCATTCGACGGGGCAGGTCTTATGTTGATAGATCAGGAGGTTCAAGGCGGACTTAGTTGCAGGGTTGTGGCAACTGTTGGAGAGTTTTGTTTCTTCTAAGGGTTGTATTAGAACTCGTTGAATTGGTACTGAGAATCTGGTTCGATTTGCTTGTAACATGCATAGGATATTTCTGGGATTTATACTTGGCTCTTTTGGTTTTTGATGTGCATTAATCCTTTCAGATGGCTGATAGAGACAAGGAGAGCCAGGGTAGTGCTGGTCAGTGGGGAGATGGTAATGCTCTGAGATGTCCCTGCGCACACCGCTACCATCAAGAAGGAAGACGCCGTTTTGATATGCATAGGTTCCTGCATATGGGACCTAAACCCTTAGTAGTAGGCGAGACACCTGAAGCGGCTGAGGACTGGCTCGAGCGGATAGAGAGTTGTTTCCATGTTTTTATTGTTCGGAGGACCAAAAGATGGAGGATGCTACTTTCCTTTTGGAGGGACGTGCTCGTAAGTGGTGGAGATTCGCATCTGCACCATTACTTCAGGAGGAATGGCATGTCTGGTGGCCGGATTTCTATAGATTTTTCCGTCACTTGCATTTTCCTCCATCTCTCTGCCAGGCAAAATCAATAGAGTTGCTTAATTTTAAGCAGAGATCCTTGTCTCTGATGTGAAAGAGTGGGTGCCCAGTGAGCCAACTTGTGGCTATGGGCTTTGATGACTCTTTGTACAAACGATCTTTTGTTTAATATAATCTACACTTTTATTAATGGCAATGACTTTATCTTTCTTCATATTGTTATATTATGATATACTATTGTTGTTTTGATAAAGACCTTGAATATACTATAGTGTATGTAAGATGTGGTAGAACATGGGGATGTCTATCATGAAATACATCTTATAGTCACTGTATATTCTAAACTGTTCCTAGTCGATTGAGCCGTCCGATAATAAGGATAAGGATCGCTCGAGTTTGAGACTAGCATTTGCGATGCGGAGTACCACGTTTCATTGGTAGGGAACATGGAGATGTTCGAAGCATGCAAATGGATATTCATAGGATGAATAATCGAACTACCCTATCCGGACTTTCCAAGTGGTTATCACTTATCGAGTGGATAAAGTCCGCGGTTTTGGTTGTACACCATTAGTCCTTACTACTTGAAACATCATGGAGACTCTATATGCTAGTACTGTGCTTTGACCCGTTTACCGACTCTATGGGGGTCATCAGGTGTCGGGATTGGGTACAGTTACAACACATATAGGAGTCGATGCATTGTTGTCAAGGATTCACCACATACTTGCGAGTGTGGATATCCTATGCGATCTGAGGAGATATTAGTGTGACGAATCTCTGGCCAGAGTACTTGATGTGATTTAAGAAATGGTTTCTTAGTAGCACATGCGATGTCACTAATTTGATCTTCAAGATGTATTGCATAGTTATCGAATCTTGAGCGACTCTCGATATACCAATGGTTGTTGATTCGATCGGGATATATGGATGAAGGGACCGTACTGTACGCTAACCAAAATCTACTGGTTCTTGTAGGCACTATCAGTGATACCTAGGGAATCATGGGGCGATGTTGCTAGGCGCTTTACCATGATTCGTTGGGCAAGTCGGAAATCGTTGTTCCGAGTCACAAGGAGTTGTGAGCCCACGGCTAGCTGTATCCCTGAACCATTGAGGGTCACACAGTGTAATGGAGTTTTAATCCCCGTTGAGATAGTTAAATTTAAAGAGTTAAATTTAATGAATAAAGAAGTTGGACTTCTTAAATAAGAGTAAGGGAGTAGGATTTCCTAAAATGACATGGGGATGTATATTTTTGGAAACCACTGAATTCGGATTCAGGAAAATTTATCTTGACTTTAAAATGTGCAGAAATGGTTTCTGTGCACATTGGTAAAATTAGTTTATCAATTGGAGTCACGATGAATTTTATATTAATTTCTGAACATGCGGGCTTTGCTTGTCGGGCCTCAACTTATGACTAATGGGCCCTAAGGTGTTAGTGGCCTGCATTATAAATAAGTTATTGCAGTACAGAAATTACACACAACTGGTCATAATTTTGAGAGCAAAATTTCGAAACCCTAGCCTCCTCTCAAGAATATTTCGGCCGACCCCTCCCTCTCTCTGTCAGAGAAATTCCGGTCTGTGATTTTGAATTGCAGTCTGGAATAAGCGAATCAAATTCGTTATTCTCTTCGCAGAAAACATCTGATAGATTTTCTAGTGCAATATATCAGAGGGATTAAACCTCCATTCGTGGACCTGATTGAAGGAGTTCATCGGTTCCAGGGAGAGACAACAAGAGCAGAGAAATCTGTTGGAGTCCAATAATCTCGATTCGAGATTGAAGGTAAAATTTAATAATTGTTATTTAAATTTTACACACACTTATAATTTAATCGTTGAACGGTTGATACCCACAATATGGAATTGTTCCATAATAAAATTTTTAAACTTCCGCTGCACCGGGTATCAATCGTGATTGATCTGAACGCCAGTTTTCCAACAGTGGTATCAGAGCCAGGTTGCTCAGATCAAACGATTAAATTAATCGATTGTACAAAAATTTTTGAGTCTTGGTTTTTGAAACAAAATAAATATTTTAAATAAAAAATAAAAAAAAATTTTCGGGGCAAAACCCGGGCAGCAATTGGATCGCTGCCCGGTGGGGCAGCAATTGTTGCTGCCCCGGGCGGCGCACGGCGCCGCCCAAAGGGGGCGCACGGCGCCGCCCACGGCGGCGCACGGCGTCGCCCAGGGGCGGCGCTCAGCGCCGCCAGGGCAGCGCTCGGCGCTGCCCAGCGCAGCGCTCGGCGCTGCCCAGGGCGGCGCACGGCGCCGCCAGGGCAGCAACTGTTGCTGCCCTAAAGGGGAAGCCGGGCTGCCCCGGCCCGCGCCCACGGGTGCGGGCCGGCCCGGGAGTGTCCCGGGCGGCCCGCGGGAAAAAAAAATTATTTTTTATTTAAATTAATTTTAATGTGTTAAAATTTTATTTTTGGTCCGGTCAAAAATTGTTTTTGATTGGTTCACGAGGCATCGGATCGAATTGTTCGAGTCCGAAAATTTTAAAATTGATTTTTGGATAAATTTGAATTTTTGGAAAATTTTAATATTTTATCCTTAAATTGAATTTTGAAATCAATTATTTTTGGTACAATTGATGATAAGATTTGATCTTATGTATATATTAAGTAAAATATGATTTTATCTATAAAATTAGATTCTGTAGATAAAATATGATTTTATTTAATAAAAGGTAAAATATGATTTTATATGTAAAATATGATTTTATATATAAAATATGATTTTATCCTGTTTAAATTTAAATTGTCATATGCATGATATCCAATAAATTAATTTTGAATTAAATGTTATTGGATAAGGATGATCGATTGCCATGACCAATTTTGTAGGTGTATGTTAGGAATTTACATTTGTTTTTATTGTTGTTGGTTTTATTAATGGGCCTGGTTTATGGCCCAGTATGAATGTCATATGTAATAAAAGTGGGCTTGGTTTATGGCCCGTTCCTACCCCTAAAAATGTATCCCCTACTTGTCATTGTTATTTATTGTAAATACATTAGATTTAGTGGGAGATCAAGATTTGAAGATGGTGGGCCCAGCAGACAATAAAGACAGAAGAAATGTAAATTGGAAGCACATGTAATAGGATTGCATTGCATACTGCATATTACCTAGGATTGGACTAAGACTCGTGATTGGCAACCACGGGTCAATTAGAAATGGAATCGATCATCCTATATAATTTATGATATTATGATTGTATGCATGTTTTAGACATAATTGCGTGAATCCGGCAAGCATGCAATAAATTGAAAAATGATGAGACAAATTTTCATAATTAAAAATCCCTCATTTTAAATATGATTTAAAATTGATATCAAGATAAATAAAGGAAATTTAAATTTGTTTAAATGTTCCTACCTTCCATCAACGGTCAATGTATGTGATGCTACCCGCGGATACGGTCCGGCTCATATTATTGGGGGGCCCGTCCGTCGGAAAGCTGTACATTGGATCGACACATGTTGTAAGTTGGGTGGAACTCCCATGGGATCGGCTCATATTATTGGGGGATCCACATGGCGACCGTCCATCACAACTTAATATTGATGGGTCATCTTGACATGTCACTATAAACGGCGTCATATTATTGGGCCCTTATTGGACATGAGGTAAATACATGGGGGTTGCTTTGGAAGCAATTGGGCTCTACCTTTTGAGAATTATGGTTGGCTGATATTATTCGGGACCATAAGTTTGTCAATTGGACTCCATGTTCTCACTAAGGAAAACAGTTTCCCGTTTTTACTAGAGGGTAGTGAAATCGTTAAAATAGTGGGAGTGAGATTCATAGAATAAATTTCGCCTATTTTATGTCTTAGTAAATTGCTTAAACAATCATCGATAATTGTCTGTTTCATCTCAGTAATCCACATGTTTCTATTCTCCAACAAAACAAACTTATTGGCGCAAACAATACAGAATGATTCCATAAGTTAAGATTGTCCTAAGTTCGGAAAAGATTTTCTAAAGTGATAGAAAAGGCTTCTCCGAAAACAGCCCCGGCTGATGTAACTGCCGAAAGGTTGGCCGAACTAGAGAAATGGTTGGACCATGATCTCAAGGCCAAATGTTACATGCAAAATTGGACAAGTCTAAACAAGTTTGCCATCACTGCAAGAAACCCGGTCATTGGAAACGTAACTGCAAGGAATACCTCAAGCAGTTGCGAACTGCAAAGGGTATGTTTTTACATTAAAATGTTTTTCTTAATACTACTTCTTGGGTATTGGATACCAGATGTAGATCTCATATTTGCAATGAGTTGCAAATGATGACAAGAAGTAATAGGCTAAGGATGGGTGAGACCCAGTCAAGGCTCGGGAATGGTTCCAGAGATAAATCCAAAGCTATAGGAGACATTTTTGCAGAACAATTTTAAGTTTTTTTGAGAGATGTTTTATTTGTTCCAGATTTGATTAAAAACATTATTTCTGTTTCTGTGCTTGATAGAGATAGTTATTCTTGCAGTTTTGTGAATGGGATTTGCAATATTTACAAGAATGAATGTTTGATTGGAAATTGACAACTTGAAAACGATCTATACAACTTAAAACTAAATGACGTTCCAATAAATTATATTGATAAACCGGCGACAACAAACAAAAGGAAAATCGATAGTCAAAACCCGGCAAACCTTTGGCACGCTAGACTAGGTCATATTTCCTCAAGGAGGATGAACAAGCTAGTGGGAGAGGGCATGTTTGATATGTCTGATATTAACTCTCTACCTACTTGTGAATCCTGCCTAAAAGGGAAAATGACTAAATCTCCTTTTAAGGGGAAACCTGAGCGTAGTCAAAATCTGTTGGATTTGATCCATACAGATGTTTGTGGTCCATTTAGAGTTGGGACTCAATATGGCCACACCTACTTCATTACCTTTACTGATGATTATTCAAGGTATGGGTATTTATATTTAATGAAATATAAGTCTGAAGCATTTGAAAAGTTCAAAGAATTCAAGGCTGAAGTAGAAAACAAGCTAGGAAAAAGTATTAAAGCACTTAGATCGGATCGAGGTGGAGAATACTTGAGTACCGAGTTTTTGGACTATCTGAAAGAGAATGGGATTCTCTCTCAGTGGACTCCTCCTATGACACCACAGCTGAATGGTGTATCGGAGCGTCGTAATCGAACTTTGTTGGACATGGTTCGATCCATGATGAGCTTCACTGAGCTTCCACCTTCGTTTTGGGGCTATGCGCTTGAAACGGCGGTATTGTTGTTGAACAACGTCCACACTAAAGCAGTGGACAAAACACCACACGAGTTATGGAATGGCAAAGCTCCTAAGTATTCGTACTTGAGGATTTGGGGATGTCCTGCTTACGTGAAGCGGACAGTGGGAGATAAGTTGGATAGTCGATCCAGCTTATGTTATTTTGTAGGGTATCCGAAGAATTCAATCGGATATTATTTCTATTATCCTGCTGAAACAAAGGTGTTTGTTTCTAGGAATGCCACCTTCTTGGAGAAGGAGTTCTTATTGGATAAGAAAGGCGAGATGATGGAACTCGAAGAAGTTCGAGAAGAACCCGAAATACAAAATAACGATCCTACACCTCAGGAACCATTGCTGGACACGCCTGAACCTAGAAGATCCGAGAGGACTTCTAGACCTCCTGTTCGATATGGTCTTCTTCTTGAAGGGGATCAAGATGAACCCGACATTGGATGTGATCCAAGAAACTTCAAGGAAGCAATTTCTGATGCGGATTCAAATTTATGGCTTGAAGCTATGCAGTCTGAATTGGATTCGATGCATACAAACCAAGTTTGGTCTTTAGTAGATCCTCCTGATGGAATTGTTCCAATAGGGTGTAAATGGATCTACAAGAGAAAGCTTGGGCCTGATGGTAAGGTATTGACCTACAAGGCACGATTGGTGGCAAAAGGTTATACTCAAAGGCAAGGAGTTGACTATGATGAAACCTTTTCATCAGTTGCAATGTTCAAGTCCATAAGAATCCTTATTGCCATAGCTGCATGGTATGACTATGAGATATGGCAAATGGATGTGAAGACTGCCTTTCTTAATGGAGACATTAAGGAAGAAATCTATATGAAGCAGCCTGAGGGGTTCACATCCATGGGAAGCGAGCATAAGGTATGCAAGCTTCAGAGATCAATTTATGGTCTAAAACAAGCATCAAGAAGTTGGAACCAGAAATTTGATGAAACAATAAAAGATTTTGGTTTCATCAAGAACCCGGAGGAACCGTGCGTGTACAAGAAAGTAGTTAAGGATGCTGTGACATTCTTAGTACTTTATGTTGATGACATCCTACTCATTGGGAATGATGTAGGGATGTTGCAGTCAACAAAGATATGGTTATCAGGTAGATTCTCGATGAAGGATTTGGGTGAGGCATCCTACATTCTTGGGATACAGATCTATAGATATAGATCTAAGAGAATGATAGGACTCACTCAATCAACCTACATCGACACCATATTGAAACGGTTTTCAATGGATGGGTCCAAGAGAGGACATCTACCCATGTGTCATGGAATTTCTTTATCCAAGTCTATGTGTCCCAAGACTGATGCAGAGATAGAGAATATGACACATGTACCATATGCGTCAGCTATAGGTAGTATCATGTATGGGATGATATCTACCAGACCGGATGTAGCATTTGCTCTGAGTGTCACGAGCAGATATCAGGCTAATCCTGGTCAAATGCATTGGAAAGCCGTGAAGGACATTCTTAAGTACTTACGAAGGACTAAGAATATGTTCATGGTATATGGAGGACGAGATCTGAAATTGGAAGGCTATACCGACTCTAGCTTCCAAAGTGACGTGGATGACTCGAAGTCAACCTCTGGATTTGTGTTCATGCTCAATGGCGGTGCTGTCTCTTGGAAGAGTTCCAAGCAGGACACCACAGCGGATTCCACCACTGAGGCTGAATACATTGCAGCATCAGCTGCTGCTAAAGAGGCCGTTTGGATGAGGAAGTTCATCCAAGAGTTGGGCGTCATTCCTGAATTTGTTGGTCCAGTCCCGGTGTACTGTGACAACACGGGTGCCGTTGCTCAAGCAAAGGAACCAAGGTCTCATCAAAGATCCAAACACGTACTGAGGAAATACCACATCATCCGGGAGATTGTGGAAAGAGGAGACATCACTGTCGAACGAGTGGCCTCTGCAGACAATATCGCTGATCCGCTTACTAAGCCCTTGCCAGGACCATTGTTTGACAAACATCGCGAAGCAATGGGTCTACGTAGTATGACTAGCTGGCTATAGGGCAAGTGGGAGATTGAAAGAGTGGGTGCCCAGTGAGCCAACTTGTGGCTATGGGCTTTGATGACTCTTTGTACAAACGATCTTTTGTTTAATATAATCTACACTTTTATTAATGGCAATGACTTTATCTTTTTTCATATTGTTATATTATGATATACTATTGTTGTTTTGATAAAGTCCTTGAATATACTATAGTGTATGTAAGATGTGGTAGAACATGGGGATGTCTATCATGAAATACATCTTATAGTCACTGTATATTCTAAACTGTTCCTAGTCGATTGAGCCGTCCGATAATAAGGATAAGGATCGCTCGAGTTTGAGACTAGCATTTGCGATGCGGAGTACCACGTTTCATTGGTAGGAAACATGGAGATGTTCGAAGCATGCAAATGGATATTCATAGGATGAATAATCGAACTACCCTATCCGGACTTTCCAAGTGGTTATCACTTATCGAGTGGATAAAGTCCGCGGTTTTGGTTGTACACCATTAGTCCTTACTACTTGAAACATCATGGAGACTCTATATGCTAGTACTGTGCTTTGACCCGTTTACCGACTCTATGGGGGTCATCAGGTGTCGGGATTGGGTACAGTTACAACACATATAGGAGTCGATGCATTGTTGTCAAGGATTCACCACATACTTGCGAGTGTGGATATCCTATGCGATCTGAGGAGATATTAGTGTGACGAATCTCTGGCCAGAGTACTTGATGTGATTTAAGAAATGGTTTCTTAGTAGCACATGCGATGTCACTAATTTGATCTTCAAGATGTATTGCATAGTTATCGAATCTTGAGCGACTCTCGATATACCAATGGTTGTTGATTCGATCGGGATATATGGATGAAGGGACCGTACTGTACGCTAACCAAAATCTACTGGTTCTTGTAGGCACTATCAGTGATACCTAGGGAATCATGGGGCGATGTTGCTAGGCGCTTTACCATGATTCGTTGGGCAAGTCGAAATTCGTTGTTCCGAGTCACAAGGAGTTGTGAGCCCACGGCTAGCTGTATCCCTGAACCATTGAGGGTCACAAAGTTAATGGAGTTTTAATCCCCGTTGAGATAGTTAAATTTAAAGAGTTAAATTTAATGAATAAAGAAGTTGGACTTCTTAAATAAGAGTAAGGGAGTAGGATTTCCTAAAATGACATGGGGATGTACATTTTTGGAAACCACTGAATTCGGATTCAGGAAAATTTATCTTGACTTTAAAATGTGCAGAAATGGTTTCTGTGCACATTGGTAAAATCAGTTTATCAATTGAGTCACGATGAATTTTATATTAATTTCTGAACATGCGGGCTTTGCTTGTCGGGCCTCAACTTATGACTAATGGGCCCTAAGGTGTTAGTGGCCTGCATTATAAATAAGTTATTGCAGTACAGAAATTACACACAACTGGTCATAATTTTGAGAGCAAAATTTCGAAACCCTAGCCTCCTCTCAAGAATATTTCGGCCGACCCCTCCCTCTCTCTGTCAGAGAAATTCCGGTCTGTGATTTTGAATTGCAGTCTGGAATAAGCGAATCAAATTCGTTATTCTCTTCGCAAAAAACTTCTGATAGATTTTCTAGTGCAATCTATCAGAGGGATTAAACCTCCATTCGTGGACCTGATTGAAGGAGTTCATCGGTTCCAGGGAGAGACAACAAGAGCAGAGAAATCTGTTGGAGTCCAATAATCTCGATTCGAGATTGAAGGTAAAATTTAATAATTGTTATTTAAATTTTACACACACTTATAATTTAATCGTTGAACGGTTGATACCCACAATATGGAATTGTTCCATAATAAAATTTTTAAACTTCCGCTGCACCGGGTATCAATCGTGATTGATCTGAACGCCAGTTTTCCAACATGATGAGTATCAACAGAAGTACGATCACTTCCTACAAGGATTAATTCAGGAGAATTTCAACTGGGTCACTGTCTGTGATGACCCCACTTCTTACGAGGGCTTGGTGAACCATTTTTGGCAGGCAGAGATCAGTGTGAACCATGGTAGGACGCTTCAGTCTTCTCGACCCGCGAGTTTTTTAAGTCCTCGTGCCCAGTCTTTTATGAAGTCTTGTTGTGAAAAATTCTCGCAAGCGTACGAGTGTCAAGTTTTAATATGGTAAAAAATCAAGTATCGTTCCCACAGAGAGTAAAATGAAAATATTCAGTTCTTGTAATTAAAGAGTCCTAATTTTATTTAGAAAATAAATGATTAAGAGGGTTGCAGAAAATGTAAAAAAACAGAGGATTTGACAGCACGCACACAAAATTCAGAGATTTATCAATCAGAGGAAAAATAGTCTAGAGGTATAGATTTCACCTGGTTTCAACAACAATCAATCTTAAATAATTTATTTTCATGAATTCCCTTCAATTAACAACCAAGAATACTTAAGTGTATTATTCCCTCTCTCGAGTGCCGAATAAAATATATCAACCACAATTCAATTCCAATATCCCTATTAAGAATCTACTTGTAGTGATCTATGTAAAACCAATGTTCTTTTCTAATTTTTGTTAAAATTATATACTCTCTCGAGCTATATAAATAATTAACAGTGTAATTTCTATTGGTCCTATTCAAAATCCCCTCTGTCGAGTGCCAGATTTCAAATAAATATTACAATTCAATTATTGATCAGGTAATTGAAAAGACATGCAATCTAGAAACACAACTAATCTAAAGGAACTCAATTCAGTAAAATCACAAATTCATGAAAGTGTCTACACCAGGTTCCATCCGACCTCTAGACTCTAAAAGTTTAGTTCATAATCAAATTTAAATAAACACAAAACATGTTTATAAATCCCAACATCAATTCAATAAACATAAAATTCAAAGCAAGAAAACAAATCCATAGTCGGTCTTCTGTGTCCAGTCGATCGACGTCCGTCTTTGTTGATTGATGTCCTTTTTTTCAAAATCACGTTCAAGCTCTCCAAAATATGTTCTGATGATGTGTGGCGGCTGATGATCCCCTTCTAGGGTCAGAAATTCCCTCTTATATGGCCTCCAAATCGTCCAATAAAAAGCCCACGAAAATACCCAAATTTCCTTGAATAATAAAATTCCTCACATCTGAAATCCCGTTGCGCGGGCGCGCAAGTTAGGTAGTGCTGGCGTGCATCAGTTACGCACCTCAAATCCCTCAACAATTTCTTCACCGCGCGGGCGCGCTGCCTGTTCGAATTTCAGAATTTTCTTCTACTGTTCAAGTCTTGATTTCCTCTCTTTTTTTCATCTTTTTGGCTTATTTTCACATGAACTCATCAACTTCATTATTTCCTAGAAACACCAAAAACAACAACAACCTCATGCAATATCTCCCAAATAATTCACAAAAGTCAAGTAATATCATCACCAATTAAGTGCACAAAATGCACTTACCAAGTCTGCTTCTACTACTTCTTCCTCGGGATCCAGTGGAGCTATGCGTTTTGGGAAGAAGGGTCAGTGTGCTCACTGTGAGAAGAATCACCCGATGGATAAATGACATAAGGATGCAGAAGATTGTTTTCATTGCGAGGAGATTGGTCATCTCAAGAAGGATTGTCCACAGGCTGGGGGAGCAAGATCAGGTTCTGGTTCTCAGACTACAGTCCAGCAGAGGCCACCAGGAAAATCAGTGGGAGGTTCTAATCTGTGACCATGTGCTCCGAGTCAAGTGTTCTCTTTGAGTCATGATCAAGCTATGGAAGAGAATGAGAGGGTTATTGCGGGTACATTTCTTTTATGCAAAATACCTGCTTTTGTTCTTATTGATACTGGTGCATCTCATTCCTTCATATCTGCACATTTTGTCAAGCTTCACCAACTGGTCAGCCAGTGTTGGCTAAACGTCTTGTTTTGGGTTGTCTTTTAGAATTTGAGGATAATGTTTTGACTACAAATCTCATGATGTTAGCAATGGAAGATTTTGAATGCATATTGGGTATTAATACGTTGACCATGTATCGAGCTTCAGTGGGCTGTTACTAGAAAATTGTGCGATTTCATCCGGTTGGGGGTGATAGTTGGTTTTTCTATGGTGAGGGAGCATGACTTCCGATGCCTTTGGTATCTGATTTGAGAGTCTGTCGAGCTCTGGATTCATGCGGGGAAGGCTAACTCATCTATGTAGTTGATATGTCCACTGAGATTGTTGGTATAGGATATTTTCCAGTCATTAATGAATTTCCTGATGTTTTTCCTGATGATATTCTGGGTTTTCCTCCTTTTCGGGAAGTTGAGTTTCGCATTGACTTAATACTAGGGACGTCATCTATTTTGCGAGCACCGTATCATCTGGCTTCATCAGAGATTCCTGAGTTGAAGCAACAGTTGCAGGATCTCTTGGATAAGGGATATATTCATCCTAGTGTATATCCGTGGGGAGCTCCTGTTCTCTTTGTAAAGAAGAAAGATGGGTTTATCCGACTGTGTATTGAATACCGATAGTTGAACCGTGTGGCCATCAGGAATAAGTGTCCTTTGCCTCATATAGATGACCTATTTGATCAGCTTCAGGGTACTTCGGTATATTCCAAGATTGAATTGCGATCTGGGTATCATCAGATGCGAGTTAAGGACCAGGATATAGCAAAGACTGTATTCCGAACTAGATATGGGAATTTGAAGTTTTTGGTGATGCCATTTGTGTTGATTAATGTGCCGACTATATTTATGGATTTGATGAATCGTGTTTACAGGAAATATTTAGACAAGTTTGTAGTTGTGTTCATTGATGATATTCTGGTATATTCAAGTAATATGGATGAACATGCATATCATCTGAGGCTCGTTTTGTAGACTCTTTGGGAGAGGCAACTTTACGCAAAGCTGAGTAAGTGTGAGTTCTGGATTGATCGCGGGGTGTTCCTTGGCCATGTTAAATCTAGCCAGGGAGTTTCAGTTGACCCGAGCAAGATTGATGTTGTGTTGAATTGGTCGTACCCGACGACGGTGTCTCAGATCCATAGTTTTCAAGGTCTGACATGATATTATCATCGTTTCATCGCAAATTTCTCGTAGTTAGCTTGACCTTTGATGAAACTTACTCTAAAAGGTGTAACTTTCGAGTGATCTTCAGATTGTGAGGAGAATTTTTGTGAGCTTCGTCGACAGTTGACTTCTGTGCCTGTGTTTGCACTATCGGCTGGTCTTGGAGGGTATATTGTTTATATTGATGCTTCTCTACAAGGATTAGGTTGTGTCTTGACTCAGAATGAGAATGTGATTGCATACGCTTCTAGACAGCTGAAGATTCACAAAGGAAATTATCCAGTGCATGATCTTGAACTAGCATCTATCGTCTTTGAACTGAAAATTTGGCGTCATTATCTATATGGCGATAAATTTTAAATCATCACTGATCACAAGAGTCTCAAGTATTTTTTCACCCAGGATGAGTTGAATATGAGACAACGACGCTGGATGAATTTGCTGAAGGATTATGATTGCGAGATTAAATATCATCCAGGTACTGGTATTCTTACTGCAGATTCTTTGAGTCTCAAGGTGCGAGTATCTGCATTACAGTCTTGTCTTATCTCTAGTGCGATTAAGGATTGTTGTTCTTCAGGATTCACTTTTAAGCATAAGAAAGGAATGGTGAGTATTCACATGTTTTCAATTCTATCTAAGCCAGGTTTGTATTCTCAGATTCGTGATGTTCAGATGTCTGATCCGAAGACTTAGCGATTGGCTAGGCTATCCAACAGTGACAATACTTCTAGTTTCCATTACAAGTCAAATGATTTTCTGTCCTTATCCGGACGTATTGTGGTACCTGAGGATGAAACTCTGAGAGAAGAAATTTTATCTCAAGCACATTGTACCAAGTTGAGTGTTCACCCGGGGAACAATAAGATGTACAAGGATTTGCGAACTCGATTCTGGTGAAAAGGAATGAAGCGCAGTTTTACCAGTATGTTTCAAGGTGTTTTGTGTGTCAACAGGTTAAGGAAGAACATCGATGACCTGGAAGATTGCTTCAAAGTTTTCCAACTATGGAGTGGAAATGGGAGTTTATCGCGATGGCTTTTGTGACCCATTTGCCGATGTCTTCAAGGAATTGTGATGTTATCTGGGTTTTGGTGGATCGACTCACCAATTGAGCGTATTTCCTTCCATATAACTGATATTACACTTTTGATCGCATGGCTCTCCTGTACATTCAGAAGATTGTACGATTCCACGGAGTACCTGTGAGTATTGTCAGTGATAGAGATCCCAGGTTTACTCCAAAGTTCTGGGGAAGTTTTCAACATGCTTTGGGCACTACTATCAGTTTGAATACAATGTATAATCCAAAGATAGATGGGCAGACAGAGCATACGATCCGTACTCTTGAGGATATTTTACGAGCATGTACTATGGATTTTGGTCCAGCTTGGCAAGATCATTTGCCATTGATTGAATTCACGTACAACAACAATTATCACAGCAATATTGGTATGGCACTATTTGAAGCTTTGTATGGGCGACAATATCGTACTCCATTGTTCTAGGAATAAGTTGGGGAAGGACAGGTGGAAAGACCAGAACTAATTCAGCCGGCCGTTGATATATTTGATTATATAAAGAGGCGCATTAGAACTGCACAGGACTGACAAGCCTGTTATGCTAATGCCAATTGTAGACCTTTGCAGTTCCAGGTTGGTGAAAATGTGTTCTTGAAAGTTTCACCCTTTTGCAGGATATTGAGATTTGGTCTCAAGGTAAAGTTATCTCCGAGATTCATTGGTCCATTTGAGATTTTGGAAAGTGTGAGAGATTTAGATTACATATGAGACGACTAGCTAATAATACTCAAATAAATAGAAAAAAATAATACGCGGGTTTTCTAAATAATTAAAATTTTCTAAAAATTTCGGCATGACCCGTTTGAATCTTGAACAAACCACCGACACAGACAGCAGTTCAAAAATGTTCAAAATAAAGACTCCTCAAACAATCATCCAGTACCACAAACAAGTAACATGATAGTAGAGTGCCACACCGGGCGACCAAATGTAAAAGCAAATCAAGGCAAAAGTTCCTAAGCAGGGAAACACATCCTGCTACCAAGTAAACGAGAAAGTACGAAATGTATATTTATTACAGACTCTAGGACTTAAAGGACACAACGGAAAAATAAATGGAGCCACGGTCACAGGCTTGCGCCTCCGGGAACCTCGCCCATGGGATCCTGCCCCTCAGTCCACTGATACTCGTCCTCACCTGGAAGGAAGAAAGAAGTGGGGTGAGTCTAAAAGACCCAGCAAGATCATGGGGGGGGGGGGGGGGATAACGAGTACTAAATAACTACAAGCACACACAGAATTCAAAATAGTGCGTAATAAAATAACTGTTAGTGCCCCTGAACTTAAAAATAATGAACATGTAAAAGATGCGAGTACATGAATATGACAAGTGCAAGGCTAAGTCAAATTACTCAATAAATTGCGTAACATGGTTCTGAAAATAATCATATAAATAGCGAACTTAGATCCTTGAGTTGTGTGGTTTCGACCATTATCATGGCTGCAGTGCACTATGCCGCAAGGAAGTCAGGATGTCTCCTAAACTAGTCTTGCCCTGTGATTGGTAAGGGAGGCCAAGATTTCTCTCAACCCCACGCTTACACGTCTATATTTGGTAAGGTAGGCAAAGACGTCTCTCAACCCCACACATACACTTCCATTGGTAAGGTAGGTCAGAACTTCTCCCAACCCCACACATACACGTTATTTCTATAGTCACAATCAGTTCACCTCGTTCGAAAAATAATTTTCTTTCTTTATTGGATATAGGACTTAGCAAGCACATGTGAAAGTAATGAACTCAAAGACAATCTATTTACTCAATGTACATGCAAGAGACTCGATGGTGATTGATTGGGTTTGGTGATTTAGGGGAGTACCAATGCGGAAATCTAAACCATGAATAAAGAACTTAGGTGAACGGAGCTGTACACTCTACCCTCTTATGACTCACTAAGGGCTTGACCAAGAGAGGAATCTGTTTGAGACAATACTTTCCCTAACCCCATGACTTAAACCCAACACTAGTTAAAATGATCAAACCCGAACATCAAGCTTTTGCCTTAAAATTCTGCCCTTCCTAAGACTCAAGGTCTAAAGCTTAGGGAAAACTCAACCAATTCAAATTCCGCCCAAAACCAAAATTTCCTAACGCTATAAGGTATCACCAGCCCCATGCCCTTCTTTGAATACAGCCCCTTACCCTGCTGAACTCGCAAGAAGCTGGACAGCAGCGTGGCCTACAAAATCCTGCTCAACACCCTTCCTCAAACCAACCAAAGACCTACCAAACTATCCCCCGATCCTCAAGCCACTATCCTAGCGTCAACACCAACCCCTAAGCCCTTCCAAAACCCTGAAACAATCTCCCTATCCCTCGCTAATGCCCGTTCCCGGCCAACCCAAAATCAGCCCTTCGGTTGCTGTCCGGAAAATCGAACAGCCTCTAGCCCAATCTCAAGACACAATCGAATCATCCTATTGCTACCACGTGAACTACGTATCACCCGTGGTAGCCCCTACACCATCACCTCATCGAAACCAACCACAAACTCATGCTAAAGATTGAACAAGCAGCCAAGATCAGAACTTAGTTTCTGCCAAAAAATTCGAACAGCCCCTAAACAAGTCCCAAAATGCATCCAACTCATTCCCTTGCTACCACGTGAACTACGTATCACCCGTGGTAGCCCCTACACCATCACCCTATCGAACACAATCAATAACCACAACAAAAAATCGAACATGCTGCCAACATTTCTGAAAATAATTTTCGAGAACACCAACATATAGACAATGGCATTCAAGGTTCAAACTAAAGCATTTAACTCATGAAGGCATCAATACACTAACTGGAATCAAGATTTTTAGAGTAAGCAAAATTACACACAAAAAAAAAATCCAGCCGAGGGGAAACAAGGGAAGAACAGGGCACGCTTAATTCCTATACATTCAAACAGAGTGCAACAATAGTAATGCATAATAAACATATATATAATGCAAGAAACGAATCCATAATCTTGCCTAAACTAAAACAAGCAAGAATCGATGAAGTCCAAAAGAATAAATCGGGAGCCACGGTCGAGAACCAGGCTGAGAATCGAACGGGGAGGAAATAGGGAAATCGAGCTCAATCTACACTCCTAGCTGGGCATGGAACGATTTTCTGGAGGAAAATCGAAGATTGAAGAGCTCCAGGAGAAGATCAAAGAAGTCGAACTCCCTCTCTTGAAGAACAGGGAAGGAAATCGCATTGCTCTGCGTGTGTGTGTGCGGGAATGGTGTGCGTGTGTTTAGGTGTTAGTGTGTGTGTGTGATTTAAAAGCTAGGGTTATCCAAACCTAGGAAAAATGTCAAATAAAATTTAAAGTGCTAAACTACAGAGATAATTAGCATTTCTAAATTAATCCGTACTCAAAATACACACTAAGATTTTCAAATAAAATAAAAGATCGAATTCGATAGCCCGGAAATTAAAATACTAATCCTCGCAGAGATTTAAAAGAATTAGCTCAAGAGCGCGGGAAAGTTAAATTTAAAGGCGACTGACACCAAAAATTTAGAATAATTAAATAATATACAATTTTAAAATTTAATATTGAGCTAAGCAATTAAATACCGAAAATTAAAAATTATAAATATTAAAACAGGTTTAGGCATAAAACTCAAATTATGAAAATTCTAGGCGTCACAGTTCCTTCCTCCCTAATACAGAATTTCGTCCTCGAAATTCGAGACTCACCAAAAAATTCCAGATAACGATCTCTGATATCTGCTTCTACTTCCCAAGTGGCCTCTTCATCCGAATTATTCTGTCATCTCACCTTGATCATTGGAATCGACTTGTTACGGAGTCTTCTCTCCTGTCTATCCAAAATCCGGATGGGCCTCTTCTCATAGGTCATGTGAGGAGATATCTGAAGTGGTTCCGAACTGAGCACATGGGATGGGTTCGAGATGTACTTCTTCAGCATCGACACATGGAAGACATTATGGACCCCATCAAGGTTAGGCGGCAAGGCCACCCTATAAGCCAATGCCCCTACCTCATAACTCCCTTTAGCGGTGCTACTCGGATGAACACATGATCTCCCACCGAGAACTCCAAGTCTCTCCTCCTGTGATCAGCATAACTCTTCTGCCGGCTCTGTGCAGTCCTCATCCTGTCACGGATCTTGGCTACAACTTCGGCTTGAAAGAGTGGGTGCCCGGTGAGCCAACTTGTGGCTAAGGGCTTTGATGACTCTATGTATAAACAATCTTTTGTTTAATATAAATTACACTTTTATAAAGGCGTTTACTTTATCTTTTATAATATTATTATGTTGTGACATACTATAAGATGTTTAGATGAAAACCTTGAATATACTATAGTGTATGTAAGATGTGGTGGCACATGGGGATGGCTATCATGAAACACATCTTATAGTCACTGTATATTCTAAACAGTTCCTAGTCGATTGAGCCGTCCGTTAATAAGGATAAGGATCGCTCGAGATTGAGACTAGCATTTGCGATGCCGAGTACCACGTTTCATTGGTATGAAACATAGAGATGTTCAAAGCATGCAAATGGATATTCATACGATGAATGATCGAACTACCCTATCCGGACTTTCCAAGTGGTTATCACTTATCGAGTGGATAAAGTCCGCGGTTTTGGTTGTACACCATTAGTCCTTACTACTTGAAACATCATTGAGACTCTATATGCTAGTACTGTACTTTGACTTGTTTACCGACTCTATTGGGGTCATCAGGTGTCGGGATTGGGTACAGTTACGACACATATAGGAGTCGATGCTTTGTTGTCAAGGATTCACCACATACTTGCTAGTGTGGATATCCTATGCAATCCGAGGAGATATTAGTGTGACTAATCTCTGGCCAGAGTACATGATGTGTTTTAAGAAATGGTTTCTTAGTAGCACATGCGATGTCACTATTTGATCTTCAAGATGTATTGCATAGTTATCGAATCTCGAACGACTCTCGATTTACCAATGGTTGTTGATTCGATCGGGATATTTGGATGAAGGGACCGTACTGTACGCTAACTAAAATCTATTGGTTCTTGCAGGCACTATCAGTGATACCTAGAGAATCATGGGGCGATGTTGCTAGGCGCTCTTACCATGATTCGATGGGCAAGTCGGAAATTGTTGTTCCGAGTCACAAGGAGTTGTGAGCCCACGGCTAGCTGTATCCCTGTACCATTGAGGGTCACACAAGTAATGGATTTTTAATCCCCGTTGAGATAGTTAAATTTAAAGAGTTAAATTTAATGAATAAAGAAGTGGGACTTCTTATATCAGAGTAGAGGAGTAAGATTTCCTAAAATGACATAGGATGGGCATTTTTGGAAATCACTGAATTCGAATTCAGAAAATTTATCTTGACTTTAAAAGATGCAGAAATGGTTTCTGTGCACATTGGTGAAATTGGTTTATCAATCTGAGTCACGATGAATTTTATATTAATTTCTGAACATGAGGGCTTTGCTTGTCAGGCTTGAACTTATGACTAATGGACCCTAAGCTGTTAGCAGCCCACATTATAAATAAGTTATTGCAGTACAGAAATTACACAACAGAGGTCACAAATTATTTTCGAAAACCCTAGTTTTTCCTACTGTGGCCGCCGCCCCCTCCCTCTCTGCTCAGAAAATTCCAGCCTGTGAATTTTGAATTTGCAGTCTAGTTTAACGGATCAAATTCGTTAATTCTCTTCGTAGAAACTTCTGATAAATTTTCTAGTGCAATCTATCAGAGGGATTGAACTTCTATTCGTGGACCTGATTGAAGAATTGTTCGTCCATCAGTTCCTGAGATATACAATAAGAGCAGAGTAATCTGTAGGTGTCCATAATCTCGTTTCGAGATTTGAGGTAAAAATTTAATTGTTATTTAATTTTTACACGCACAATTTAATCGTAAAGTTTTGATACCCATTATGGAATCGTTCCATATAAAATTTTTAAACTTCCGCTGCACCGGGTATCAATTCTGATTGATCTGATCACCGTTCTCCAACAGTGGTATCAGAGCCAGGTTGCTCAGATCAAGCGATTAAATTAATCGATTGTACAAAAATTTTTTAAGCCTCGGTTTTTGAAACAAAATAAATTTTTTAAAAATAAAAATTTTTTTTTTCGGGCAAAACACGGGCAGCGATCGGCGCTGCCCGGCCCGAGCCCCTTTTGGGGTGCGGGCTGCCCGGGATCGTCCCGGGCGGCCCGGGAAAAATTAATTTTTTTATTTTAAATTAAAATTTTAATATGTTAAAATTCTATTTTTGGTCCGATCGAAAATTGTTTTTGATTGGTCCACGAGGCGTCGGATCGAATTGTTCGAGTCCGAAAATTTTAAATTTGAGTTTTGGATAAATTTGAATTTTTGGAAAATTTATAGATTTTATCCGTTAAATCAGATTTTATGAAATTAATTATTTTTGGTACAATTGATGATAAGATATGATCTTATGGAAATATTGAGTAAAATATGATTTTATGTATAAAATTGAATTTTATATGTAAAATATGATTTTATTTGATAAAAAGATAAAATATGATTTTGTATGTAAAATCAGATTTTATATATGGAATATGATTTTATCCTTTTAATTTAATTGCCATTGCATGTTATCCAATAAATTAATTTTGAATTAAATATTATTGGATAAGGATGATCGATTGCCATGACCAATTTTGTAGGTGTATGTTAGGAATTTACATTTGTTTTTATTGTTGTTGGATTTATTAATGGGCCTGGTTTATGGCCCAATATGAATTGTCATATGTAATAAAAATGGGTCTGGTTTATGGCCCAATATGAATTGTCATATGTAATAAAAATGGGCCTGGTTTATGGCCCGTTCCCACCCCTTAAAATGTATCCCCTACTTGTCATAGTTATTTATTGTAAATACATTAGACTTAGTGGGAGATGAAGATTTGAAGACGAAGGTGGGCCCAGCAGACAATAAAGACTGAAGAAATGTAAATTGGAAGCTCAATGTAATAGGATTGCATTGCATACCTGCATATTACCTAGGATTGGACTTAGACTCGTGATTGGCAACCACGGGTCGATTAGAAATGGAATCGATCATCCTAAAATAATATGATATTATCGTTGTATGCATGTTTAGACTAAATTGTATGAATCCCGCAAGCATACAAATTTTAAATGATGAGACAAATTTTCAAAATTAAAATCCCTCATTTTAAATATGATTTAAAATTGATATCAAGATAAATAAAGGAAATTTAAATATTGTTTAAATGTTCCTACCTTCCATCAACGATCAATGTATGAGATGCTACCCGCGGATACGGTCCGGCTCATATTATTGGGGGGCCCGTTCGTCGAAAAGCTGTACATTGGATCGACACATGTTGTAAGTTGGGTGGAACTCCCATGGGATCGGCTCATATTATTGGGGGATCCACATGGCGACCGTTCATCACAACTTAATATTGATGGGTCATCTTGACGTGTCACAATAAACGGCGTTATATTATTGGGCCCTTATTGGACATGAGGTAAAAATATGGAGGTTTCTTTGGAAGCAATTGGACTCTACCTTTTGAAAATTATGGTTGGCTGATATTATTCGGGACTATAGTTTGTCAATTGGACTCCATGTTCCCAATAAAGAAAATGTTTCTCGTTTTCACTAGAGGGTAGTGAAATCGTTAAAATAGTGGGAGTGAGATTCATAAAATAAATTTCGCCTATTTTATGTCTTAGTAAATTAATTAAACAATCATCGATAATTGCCTGTTTCATCTCAGTATATCATTATGATGAATCTTCGTAATCCACATGTTTCAATTATCGAACAAAACAAACTTACTGGCGCAAACAATACAGAATGATTCCATAAGTTAAGATTGTCCTAAGTTCGGAAAAGATATTCTAAGTGTTAGAAAAGGCTTCTCCGAAAACAGCCCCGGCTGATGTAACTGCCGAAAGGTTGGCCGAACTAGAGAAATGGTTGGACCATGATCTCAAGGCCAAATGTTACATGCAAAATTGGACAAGTCTAAACAAGTTTGCCATCACTACAAGAAACCCGGTCATTGGAAACGTAACTGCAAGGAATACCTCGAGCAGTTGCGAACTGCAAAGGGTATGTTTTACATTGAAATAAATGCTTTTCTTAATACTATTTCTTGGGTATTGGATACCAGATGTAGATCTCACATTTGCAATGAGTTGCAAATGATGACAAGAAGTAATAGGCTAAGGATGGGTGAGACCTAGTCAAGGCTCGGGAATGGTTCCAGAGTTAAATCCATAGCTATGGGAAATATTTGTTTAATTTTGCAAACCAATTTTAAGTTGTATTATGAGAAAAGATATTTTTATTTGTGCCAAAGATTTCATTAAAACATTATTTCTATTTCTATGCTTGATAGAGATGGGTTTTCTTGTAATTTTGTGAATGGGATTTGCAATATTTACAAGAATGAATGTTTGATTTGAAGTGGACAATTTAAAAACGATCTATATAACTTAAAATTAAAAGACGTTCCAATAAATTATGTTGATAAACCGATAACAACAAACAAAAGGAAAATCGATAGTCAAAACCCGGAAAACCTTTGGCATGCTAGGCTAGGTCATATTTCCTCAAGGAGGATGAACAAGCTAGTGGGAGAGGGCATGTTTGATATGTCTGATATTAACTCTCTACCTACTTGTGAATCCTGTCTGAAAGGAAAAATGACTAAATCTCCATTCAAGGGGAAACCTGAGCGTAGTCAAAATCTGTTGGATTTGATCCATATAGATGTTTGTGGTCCATTTAGAATTGGTACTCAATTTGGCCACACCTACTTCATTACCTTTACTGATGATTACTCAAGGTATGGGTATTTATATTTAATGAAATATAAGTCTGAATCATTTGAAAAGTTCAAAGAATTCAAGGCTGAAGTAGAAAACAAGCTAGGTAAAAGTATTAAAGCACTTCGATCGGATCGAGGTGGAGAATACTTAAGTACCGAGTTTTTGGACTATCTGAAAGAGAATGGGATTCTCTCTCAGTGGACTCCTCCTATGACACCTCAGCTGAATGGTGTATCGGAGCGTCGTAATCGAACTTTGTTGGACATGGTTCGATCCATGATGAGCTTCACTGAGCTTCCACCTTCGTTTTGGGGCTACGCGCTTGAAACGGCGGTGTTGTTTTTGAACAACGTCCACACCAAAGCAGTGGATAAAACACCATACGAGTTATGGAATGGCAAAGCTCCTTAGTATTCGTACTTGAGGATTTGGGGATGTCCTGCTTACGTGAAGCAGACAATGGGAGATAAGTTGGATAGTCGATCCACCTTATGTTATTTTGTAGGGTATCCGAAGAATTCAATCGGATATTATTTCTATCATACTACTGAAACAAAAGTGTTTGTTTCAAGGAATGCCACCTTCTTGGAGAAGGAGTTCTTATTGGATAAGAAAGGCGAGATGATGGAACTCGAAGAAATTCGAGAAGAACCCAAGATACAAAATAATGATCCTACACCTCAGGAACCATTGATGGACACGCCTATACTTAGAAGATCCGAGAGGACTTCTAGACCTCCTATACGATATGGTCTTCTTCTTGAAGGGGATCAAGATGAACCCGACGTTGGATGTGATCCAAGAAACTTCAAGGAAGCAATTTCTGATGCGGATTCAACTTTATGGCTTGAAGCTATGTAGTCAGAAATAGATTCGATGCATACAAACCAAGTTTGGTCTTTAGTAGATCCTCCCGATGGAATTGTTCCAATAGGGTGTAAATGGATCTACAAGAGAAAGCTTGGGCCTGATGGTAAGGTATTGACCTACAAGGCACGATTGGTGGCGAAAGGTTATACTCAAATACAAGGAGTTGACTATGATGAAACCTTTTCACCAGTTGCAATGTTCAAGTCCATAAGAATCCTTATTGCCATAGCTGCTTGGTATGACTATGAGATATGGCAAATGGATGTGAAGACTGCATTTCTTAATGGAAACATTAAGGAAGAGATCTATATGACGCAGCCTGAGGGATACACATCCATGGGAAGCGAGCATAAGGTATGCAAGCTTCAGAGATCAATCTATGGTCTCAAACAAGCATCAAGAAGTTGGAACCAGAAATTTGATGAAACAATAAAGGATTTTGGTTTCATCAAGAACCCGGAGGAACCGTGCGTGTACAAGAAAGTAGTTAAGGATGCTGTGACATTCTTAGTACTTTATGTTGATGACATCCTACTCATTGGGAATGACGTAGGGATGTTGCAGTCAACAAAGATATGGTTATCAAGTAGATTCTCGATGAAGGATTTGGGTGAGGCATCCTATATTCTAGGGATACAGATCTATAGAGATAGATCTAAGAGAATGATAGGACTCACTCAAGCAACCTACATCGACACCATATTGAAAAGGTTTTCAATGGATGGGTCCAAGAGAGGACATCTACCTATGTGTCATGGAGTTTCTCTATCCAAGTCTATGTGTCCCAAGACTGATGAAGAGATAGAGAAAATGACACATGTACCATATGCGTCAGCCATTGGTAGTATCATGTATGGGATGATATCTACCAGACCGGATGTAGCATTTGCTCTGAGTGTCACAAGCAGATATCAAGCTAATCCAGGTCAAATGCATTGTAAAGCCGTGAAGGACATTCTTAAGTACTTGCGAAGGACTAAGAATATGTTCATGGTATATGGAGGAAGAGAACTGAAATTGGAAGGCTATACCGACTCTAGCTTCCAAAGTGACGTGGATGACTCGAAGTCAACCTCTGGATTTGTGTTCATGCTCAATGGCGGTGCTGTCTCTTGGAAGAGTTCCAAGCAGGACACCACAGCGGATTCCACCACTGAGGCAGAATACATTGCGGCATCAACTGCTGCTAAAGAGGTCGTTTGGATGAGGAATTTCGTCCAAGAGTTGGGTGTTATTCCTGAAGTTGTTGGTCCAGTCCCGGTGTACTGTGACAACACGGGTGCCATTGCTCAGGCAAAGGAACCAAGGTCTCATCAAAGATCCAAACACGTACTGAGGAAATACCACATCATCCGGGAGATCGTGGAAAGAGGAGACATCACTGTCGAGAGAGTGGCCTCTGCAGACAATATCGCTGATCCACTTACTAAGCCCTTGCCAGGACCATTATTTGACAAACATCGCGAAGCAATGGGACTGCGTAGTATGACTAGTTGGCTATAGGGCAAGTGGGAGATTGAAAGAGTGGGTGCCCGGTGAGCCAACTTGTGGCTAAGGGCTTTGATGACTCTATGTATAAACAATCTTTTGTTTAATATAATTTACACTTTTATAAAGGCGTTTACTTTATCTTTTATCATATTATTATGTTGTGACATACTATAAGATGTTTAGATGAAGACCTTGAATATACTATAGTGTATGTAAGATGTGGTGGCACATGGGGATGGCTATCATGAAACACATCTTATAGTCACTGTATATTCTAAACAGTTCCTAGTCGATTGAGCCGTCCG